>NC_137788.1:57923294-58415153 GCF_963383645.1 Muscardinus avellanarius
GGGTAACAAATATAGAGTACAAGGAAACTCAATAAGTAAAAAGAGTGTTTTTTTTAAGAAAGTATAGAAATAAAATATCAGGTAGATTTTAGTAAGATCAAAAAGGCTTAAACATGTTAGCATCTCTTTTTAAACAAAATATTAAAACTAATTTGTAACATACTATAATCATATTACATGATTAATCTCTGTAATCATGTAATAATATGTAATCATTTACTTGTAATCTGTACATGTATAATCTGTATTGGAACAGAGATTATCACATGATCCAATTTTCTATGTTAATAAAAAATAATTGTCTAACATCATAGAGAACAGTGAATTCTTCTGAAATTCAGACTTTTGATATCCAGTCTGGTTGTCTTTTCCAAAGCCTTTCTAAAATGCATAGAGGTGCATGGATTTATATGTGTTCAAGAGAAGTCTAAAATATAGGAATCATTTATCTAATCATTCAAAAAAATATTGACTTGTATCTGCAGCACTGAAGAGATAGAAGTGAGTACTAGAGACAAAGTACTTGCCTTCATGGAGTTTATATTCGATGCAGGGAGACAGATAATAAGCATAATAAAATTCAGGCAGAGATTAATAGGATTAAGAAGTAATAAAGCAGAGCAGAGGCTGAGAGACAGATATAAGATGCTTTTATGATAAGCTTGTCACCTTTATTGAGGTGACAGGTAAGTAGAGACCAGAACAAATGAGGAAACGAATCTATCAAGATCTGGCAGATCTCATCAACCTCTCTCTGGCCAGTAGCAGCAGCTTCATTCTTGACAGCAATGCCATTTTGAGGCTCAGGAACATGACTCATGTTTTCTTGTGTGCAGCAAGAACATGACTCATATTCTGCCATCTACCCTGTCTCATTTATCACCACAAATCTCCATCTCTATTAGCATGAATATATTCATACTAGTGGCCTGTCTCAGTGGCTCAACTTTTTAAGTCCCAAATTGGATAGCTAGATAGAGATAGATAGATAGACAGAGATAGAAAGATAGATGATATATAGTTATAGATAGAGTATCTGCTGCTTATGAGTTTGAATAATGAAAAAGAAAAGAAATTGGGTAGGTTAACAGACCTCTTTAAATTGGGAATTTTCAAAGTTATTTTAGTAGCAGAAATGTTTTTCGTAGACAAGCTCTTATTTAAAACAGATTCGTATCATGCGACACGGAAAATAGCACAGATGTTCTGCATCTGCAGTGGTAGAGGACTCAGAGGTCTGACTCCCATGAAACCACTGGGTGTTCCTCAAAGCCCCGAAAACAAGTTCCCTTTGGAACAAATGTGAAGAAGTTAAGTTCAAGGGGAGATTTTCAAAAAGAAATATTCAACATTTATTCTTTGAAGATCTGCTCCGTGTGAAGCACTGTACTATAAATAGACAACAGTGAAAGATAAAAGAGGATAAAAAGAAATCATGTATTGATCTCATTTGGAAGGAGATAAGCCAGTGAGCCATCAGAGTCAAAAGCAAGAGGCTTGGAGGTATATAATTTCCACTAAACAGCAAAGATAGAGCACAACGAGGACACTGAGAAGGTTGAGGATGAGGCCAGAGTGTTCTGGGGCCTGGGAGATGGCTGCATTGGAACTGTCCTGTGATCATGCCTAGACCCTTGTTACCTCCTGTCTGTAGGAAGGCACCCAGGTAAAAGATGTGAGCCTTTACTGTGTTAAATGTGATGAAGGCCTCTGCTCTTGGCCTTGGAGAATCCTAAGAATCAGACTTATAGTTTAAGTTCTAAACATATCTCTGTCCTGCGCTTAGGCTACTGTAGTTAATTAACTCTCAGGCATGACTATTCTATTAGGTCTCCTTTCTTTTCTCCCACTTCAGTTTGTCCAGAATCCCATTAACACTACACCACAGTGGGAAAGGAAGAGAGTTCTTCCATCCAATGACAAAGTTGATGAAAATTAATTTCGACTCTTACTATTATTTTCCCATGATTCTCAAGAATTTGGGAGCAGGCACGGCATCAAAACAAGCTAACAGCTGGACGTGGTGGTGCACGCTTGTAATCCCAGCATTAGGGAGGCTGAGACAGGAGGATCATGGTCGCGTACAGCCTCAGCTACTTAGTGAAGCCCTTTGCAACTCAGTGAAATCTTGTTTCAAAAATAGAATAAAAAATAGGGCTGGGGGTGCAACTCAGAGGTAGAATGCCCCCTGGGTTCCAGACCCAGTACTGTAAAATAAACAAACAAACAAAAAAACAAATAAATAAATACCAAGTTAACAGAGCCTTGGCTGGCCACATATTCCCTCTTGACAATGAATCTTCTTTGAACCTAAGATTTTTCATGTTATAGTAGGGATAATAATAACAATTGCATTTTACAGATAATATAAGGACCAAATTAAGGTATGTCCATATTTATAAAAAGTCATTTTTCTAGTTCCTTTTTATTTCTAGATATAGATACTCTATTAACCATTCTAATGCTTGGCGTAAGAGATAAAGGCAGGATCTCCATGCTCACCGACTTTGATGCAAGTCACCTTTGTTGAACTTATTCCTTACCTCCTACCCCCTTGTCTGTTCTACTGCTAGAACTGGAGATCATTGGGCTTAGTGAGGCTTAAGGTCAGAGACAGAGAGGACCAAATTTTTATATGGGTCAAGGCTGAGGTAGATACAGCTACTACTTAGTGAGGCCCTTTGCAACTCAGTGAGACTCTGTTTCAAAATAAAGAATAAAAAGTATCAACTTCCAGGAAGATGGCGACCGAGAAAAGCGGGGCTTAAGAGCCCCGCTAACAACCAATCTCCATTACCACAACATCAGCGCCTTTCATAGCCAGAAAACACCATCACCAGAGAAACAAAAAAAATCACCAGGCTCCAGAGAGAAAGCGGACTGAGAACAGAGCTCAGAGCCACAGAGGAGATACACCGGCCTCACGCCCGAGGACGCGGCAGCAGTGCCATACTGCCGGCAGCAGCGGCGATTTCACCGGACGGCTACAGCAAGCCGAGGTGAGCCACTGCGGAACAGGCAGACAGGATTTCTCGCCGCAGGTAAAATCTAAAGCTCCCAGTGGCTGAGCTCAGCACATGCCGCAGGGATTCAGAGTGGAAATCAAAACCAAGAAGAAATAAGCCAGCCTCACGGCCGAGGGCGTGGCAGCGGCGCCATATTGCCACCGGCGGCAGCAGCAGAGAATTCACCGAATCCAGTACAGCTACATTTGCGTACTCAAGAACAGTGAGTCAAATTGCAGGCCACAGAGGAGAAATCCCAGTACTGTACTCCCTGGGACTTGACCCAGTGGGGGAGGGGCGGTGGCAGAGATATCACACCATAGGAGAACGTGCAACCTGGCACCCCCCACAGTCTAAAGCAGCCTCTATCGACTCTCTGGGTCGGAGACTCTGTGATACAACCCAGTAAAGGTGTAGTGGGGTCTGAGATACTACTGACTCGAGATCCAGAGCACCTTAAGTGAAGTCATAGTGACCCAAGGGAAGAACCCCAGAGAAGGCACAAACTTCCGAAATCATGGGAAAGAGGAATAATACTGGAGCAATGAATGCCAACAACCCCACAACATCAGAACTCGATAAAACAGAAAATCAGAGATTTCTAGAAGATCAAATCAGGAAAATAACTGTAGAAATAATAGAGGTGCTTCGAAAAGAACTCAGAGAGAGCCAAAAAGAGATAAAGGATGCAATTAATGAAGTAAAGGCCTCAATTCAAAGCACAAACAACCGATTAGGCCACATGGAGAACAGAATCTCGCTCTTAGAAGATGATCATTCCAAAAATGAACGCATAGTTTCTAATCTAGGAAAAAATATCCGACAGCAGGAATCTGATATAGAAGAAATATAGGCCCATTTTAAGAGAGCTAACCTAAGAATAATTGGAATAGAGGAGGGAAAAGAAAGTGAAACCAAAGGGATCAACAATCTCTTCAAGGAAGTAATAGCAGAAAATTTTCCAAACATAGAGCAAGAGGTTGATACACAGGTCCAGGAAACTTATAGAACTCCCTTTAGACAGGATCAGAGAAGAGGATCCCCACGCCACATAATTGTCAAAATGACCAATGTGGAAGCCAAGCAGAGAATCTTAAAGGCAACAAAAACAAAGGGCCAAGTGACATTCAGAGGCAAGCCAATTAGAATCACTCCAGACTTCCCAAACCGAGTCTTGAGAGCCAGAAGGGCTTGGAGTAACATATTCCAAACTCTGAAAGAAAACAACTTCCAGCCAAAAATTTCCTACCCAGCAAAACTTTCTATCAAATTAGATGGAAAAATAAGAAGCTTCCATGACAAACAGAAACTGAAGGAATTTTTGTCTTCAAAACCAGCACTAGAGAAAATACTCAAAGAGATTGACTACAAAGAAGAAATAGGTAACACACACCAGAACCAGAGAAATAAGATTTTCCATCCAACAGTCAATTAAGATTGGTTATCTGTGGAGATTCATTACTTATGTTAGTCTTTTACCTATCTCTAAATGGTATTGTTTGCCTTTATTGTTGTTAATTTTTAGGATTTCTAGTTGGAATATTAATATACCTTCAGATATAGCATTTGGAAATATTTTATCCCATTCTATTAGTAACTGTTAACTCTGTTTACATTGTCTTTGGATATACAATTTTTTATTTTTTAGGGAGTTTGTATACTCTTCTGTTGCCTATGCCATTGAAATCATATCCAAGAAATCACTGCCAATTTCAGTGTTGTGAGGTTTTATGACCCAGATTTTCTCCTAAAAGTTTATAGTCTTAAGATTTATATTTAGGTCTTTTATCTATTTTGAGTTAATATTTGTATATGGGATTAGGTAAGGGTCCAACTTTATTCTTTTACATGTAATTATTATGTTTCAACAATATTTAGTTAAAATATTATTATTTCTACCACCAAATGTTCGTGGAAACCTTGTCAAAAATAACTTGACAATATAGGGAAGAATTTAGCTCTAGGATTTTATTTAACTCCAATGGTTTATATATCTGCCTTTAGAATAGTACTACACTGTTTCAATTATTGTAGCTTTGTATGGTTTGAAATCAGAAAATATATATCTTCTAGCTTTGTTCTTTTTCAAGATCGTTTTGGGTATCTAGAGTCCATATTCCATATTAGGATAGAGTTTTTTTCTGAAAAATAAATATATAAATATATGATAGTTTCACCTAAAAAAATAGAAAAAAATATTCTCTGGTAAGAAAGAAAGTAAAAAGAAATATTGAAATATTATCTTTAAGTCATCAAAAGCTTGGTATCAGACAAATGAAACTGTTATGTGAGATTATCATTTTTAATTTTGGATAAATTGCTATAATACTAGATGTCAACCACTAAGCCAAGCATGGGAGGGAGGGATGGGGAGAGAATGGGGTGGGGATCGGGTGGGGGCTGACTGGGCGATGTGTGCATGTATGTCTACAAAAGTTTGTATCCCACTATGATGTATGAATACAGTGCACCAATAAAAAAATAAATAAATTTTAAAAAAAAGAATAAAAAGTATGGCTAAGGGTGTAGCTCAGAGGTAGAATGGCCCTGGGTTCCATCCCCAGTACTGCAAAGGGAAAAATAAACAGCCCTTCTCTTTAAAGTATACTGTGTAGAATGTAATTGATTCTGTATTGTATAGGACTTTTTAAATCCAATTATCAATTGATTGATTTATAAAGTGTTCTCAGACTTCCATTCTCTCAAACTTTCTTTCCTCATCTCTCACACCTGTATTTGTTCATATCAGGCTATAGTTTATTTCCCCACTCCCATTATCTTTCCTTGCCTATATTCCATTGCAATTCCATCTGACTAACTATATTACTAGATATCCATCTTTACACAGAGAGGAGATCCAATGCCCACCTCCATATCTGAATTCTGAAGAGAAAAAAACAGGCATAAATTTCTTGTTATCTAGACTACTTGAAAGCCTAATGTTCTCAATTTATTGGATCATATCTCTGATTAACATTTGGACTAGTCAAAAAAGAAAGAGGAAGGAAATAAAAAATATGTGCTGGCACCAATTCCAGAAGCATGTGCCTGGCTGCATGATCAAGTAAAACAACCTGTAGCTTTTTATCTGACATATATAAGCATCTCTCCTAGCTCCATTAAGTTCTTGCAAGTTAACCATGAATATGTCTCAAAGACTGAGCCTCACTTCCTTCACTATGAAATTGGACAATATCTCTGATTAGTAAAGTTATGATAAGGACTAGAGATATGCATATAAATAATCATGTTTATATTCCCCCTTCCTATCTCCAGCATCAATTATGTCTCCCAATATAAACCTCAATATTAAATTTTCAAGAGAATACTCAACATTGGACAAGTGACTTGATTTCTCCTTGCTTTAGTTTCTTATCTGTAACATAGAAATGTTATTTCTTATTTTGAGTTTTTATTGTTCTGTAGACAAGAAGCTGTGTCACCATTATCATCACCTACACTAAGTATTTTATTGTCTTTTAACTATCAAACCTATTTCCTGATTTTTGTTATGGAAATATTTCTGTTCACTGTGGGAATAATTTAGCTGTCTTCTCTTGGTCCACAACATCCAGGAAGGCCCTTTTGCTCTGTCTGGGAGTATAGTCAACCATCGTAGGAGCATCATGGACACATTAGGTACAAGGCGCCTATGACCTTTGTTCTGTGGGCTTGAGATGCTATGATAACTGCTTGAATCATTGCTGAAAACTGCTCACCATGGACACATCAGAGCCCTTGAACACTCTTGGCCCAAACCACAAAAAGTCTGTAAACCAGGTGTGGTGGTGCACACTTGTAATCTCAGGACTTGGGAGGCTAAAACAGGAGGATCAGAGGCTCACAGCCAGCCTCAGCTACCTAGTGAGGCCCTCTTCAACTTAGCAGGACCCTGTTTCAAAATAAAGAATGAAAAGTAAGTCTGGGGGTATAGCTCAGAGATAGAATTCCTCTGGGCTCAATCTCTAGTATTGCAACAACAACAACAAAAAGACTAAAACTCAGACTCAGTGCACAGAAAGATGAGCATGGAACGGACAGTGAGACAGTGTCACTTTCCTGGTGGCAAAGATATGACACTCTCAGTGCAGCTCAGGTAAAGCCCAGATGGCTCTCCTGGTGACTGTGTTGCTATCTCCAAACTAGGGCATATTGCCTTTCAACCTACGGATCAGATTTTTCAGTCATCTGATTATATTATAAATTTGCCTTTCCTTCCATGACTTTCAGAGTTATTTTGAGAAAAGGGAATAAAATAGATCAGAGAAACGTGCTTTTCTTACAACTATATAAAATGGTAGCCACAAATTAAAGGGAAAAACAAACAGAAGGGTAACTGAAAGGTAGATTGGGAGCCAGGGAGTAATAAAATGAAGGAGAGCTATAATGAGAGTTATCCAATTATAATTCCATGGGGAAATAAGAAATAATACCCCCTTAAGTTCTCTATCACAAAAGCATTCATTTAAGGCTTGCAATTGTAAATAATTGTTCCAATAAAAGATTTAAGTGAGGTCACAATAGGTGGTATGTAAATAATCAGTTAATGAAATGAGCCATAAAAATGAGGCAGATTGTCCCAATATCAACTACAAATGCAGCTTCTCCCTTGTCTTCCCTTTTTATGAAGCAATGAGAAAGGGAAGCCAGGTGATAGATATAAATAACATAGAAGTGTGTGCATGGCAAAGTAATATCACTTATAAAGGCCATGACCAGTCACCTGAATAGTCTATAGAGTATGACCACATGAAATAAAAGAACGACACAAAATCCACAAATCAAAGCTCATATCCTTATTTTACAAATGAGTGCCACAGATTTTAACTAAATGTACATTTGTTTTTAATTTTAAAATAATTTTAATAGTTCTTTAGTGGCTTTTTAAAGATTATTAAAGAAAAATTAAAGTTTTAAAAAATTCTTTTTGTATGTAAGTAAAATAGAAAACTAACAACAGCAATCCCAGCACAAAGAAATAACCACAATTGGCTCTTTTGGGTATTTTATTCTAATCTTTTCTTCTTTATATATAAATCTATTGCAAAATAAAGATCATTTTCTGAAATGTATATTCTTCCTTTTTCATACTGATTTTTATTTTAAGCAGAGATAACAAGTTTGGTTGTCTAAATAGTCATAGCATTTTAGAAAAAGCAAATTAGAAGAGAGACCAAAAGGCTGTTAAAAGAAAATATGCTCTCAACTGTAAAATGAATGTCTCAGAATTTCATAAGTTAGGAAAAATCTTTGGCCAAATACAATAAGAAAAATAATCACACTATTAGAGAGACACTCAGAGAATGTATAATTAAACCACTTTCTAAAAGTTTAATTTCTTCTAAGGCATCCTATTTAAAGAAATACCTTAGTGGTACTCCCCAATGGAGACCTTTCCATTTTTAGATGGTTATTATATTAGTTGGAGCAGCACAAATGTCTATAATAGGTAACCTAGACAAATAAATGTAGTCAAAGGAAGTCCAAAATAGGTTATCTGATTGGTTGCAGGCTCTTCATCAAGTATTGATTCAGGAAATTAGCTCATCTTATCTTTATCATATAACCTCAAAGTCTTCAAGATTCTTCAGCATTAAGCAAGTGGAAGGAAAGAATGTGGAAGAGTGTACAAAGGGTATTTATGACTCAGGTCCCAAAGCAACAACTATTACACTTCATTGGTCAGAACTCAATCACATGGCCACACCTAACTGCAAAGGAATCTGGGAAATATTATTGAACCATGTACCCAGGATGTAGAAAATAAATTTAGCAAATTCCAACCAATCTCTGCCATAGTTCTATGCCTCAGAAAATTTATTATTTCATGAGCCACAGCTCTGCATATATCATTTCTAATTGTGCCACCAGCACAACATGAAATAATTCTTATCCCTCTTCTCTAAGAAAAAAATCTCACACATGTATAAAGAATGACTTCATATCTCTCATGTGTCTTCCTTTTTTCAATCTAAATATCCCAAGTTTCTGTTTTCAATTTCCTCATGTGACCTTACTATTAAAGTACAGTCATTTGGGAGGCCACGTGATTTGGAAATAAATTCATATACTTCAGTATTTCCTAAAAAACATGGGTGTTTTAGGCATAACATAGGTAATATGCATAATAAAATCTCCAAGCATCTATACATCATTTAAGCCCACAGCTTAATATATATTTAACATGCACCTAAATATATATATAAAATGCAAGAAGATGTTAGAATGGAAACATATCTTAGTATCAGCTAAGGCACTCCCACTATAGACATTAAGATTCCAAGATGAGCCTGGCAGGATATCACAAGAAGTTGGTAGCTTGTAACCTAGAAGAGGTCCCTCCTAGAACCTGATTATGTTGTCACTCTGATTTTGGCTTTTTAGCCCCCAGAACTTCTCTGAGAAATAAATGTCTGTTTTTCACAAACCACCAAATATTCTAATTTATTACAGTAGTCTGAACGGGCAGAGATCACACTCAGGGATCCAGTATCTTGGATATGGGGCCGTGCATCAAACAAGTAGCTCCCAGAGGCACAAAAGAGAAACCTGTAAAGTCATACCCACTCTAAAGACTACAGAGCAGAAATAGCCCATACCACTTTTGCTCACAGACCACTGGCCAGAACCAGTCACCAGGCTTCATCTGACTTAAGGGCATGGGGCATCGTCTATGTACCCAGAAAGGAATGAGAAGCCGGAGGTGGTGAGCACTAGTGGGCTCACCCACAACCCTTCTGCACAGCTGCTGCAGCATGGATAAGAATGAAATTCAAACATAGCACTGGAAGGGGCATAAAGCCCATGTTTAAATCAATGACAACAGTGGTCCCACAAGATTAAACCACCTAGTGACATTGAAGCCATCTTAGTTTGTGTAAGGACACTCCATGATATTCTCATGACAGAGTCACCCAAGAACACACCTCTCAGAAGGCGTCCCTGTTGCTGAGCAAAGTGTGACTGTGTTTCCTATCCTTAGTTGTCGGTGGCTTTTCCTACATTGAGGGATTTTTTGAAACCTTAATAATTATATACATGAATAAATACATATGTATATTGAATACATACATATAGCTCTACATATATGTGTAAATGTATTTACCTTGAGTGGTTTTTTGAGTGTTTTTTTAAAGTAGTTTTTCAGTAATCTTAATTCAAAAAGAAAATACCAACTGGAGGGTTAGGTTTAGGATTAGGGGAAGGGTTAGTTTGATTAAACACCAAGGAGAGTATTAGTTAGGAGTACTAGTCTTCAGTTCTGAGCAACTACTAGCTAACTTTAAAATCTCTTCCCTATTCCGTTTCCTTCTGTGGCTCATATCATCTGAGTGTCATCTGCTTTCTTTCTTTATCTTTGGTGCCAGGTCCCCACTTCAGCGCCTGCCTATTGATCCTTCTCCTCTTCAGTCAGAGAGGTCTTCCTAAAACCCAGATCTGAACATGCCACCACCTTGATTAATATTGCCAATGATTCCTCAACATTCGTAGCAACTATCTTCCAGGGTATATGTATTCCTGTGGATAATAAAAACATTCTGAGAACACAAGCAAGTCTAGTTTTAAAAGAATTGATTTTCCAGTACCCAATTTCTGCTTTATATTCTTGCCTAACATTAGTATATCTGAGATGGCAGCTATGATCAAAGAATCTTCTTTTCTCTCCTTAAAAAAAAAAAAAATAACCCTCACAGGCGTGGTGGCACACACTTATAATCCCCGCGCTTGGGAGGCGAAGACAGGAGGATGGTGCAGGTTCAAAGCCAGCCTCTCTGGCTTAAGAGACCCTGTTTCCAAATAATAATATAAAATAGGTCTGGGAGTGTAGCCCGGAGGTAGAAGCGTTTCCAGGAACCCCAGTACTACCAAAAAACAAACAAACAAACAAACAAAACAACACAAACCTGCAAACATCCTATTTATTCTAAATTAGTGTGGTAAATTCCCTAGGTTGTAAACACCTGTGTGATATCATGAAAGAAAATGATTTTAAAAGAGAGGAGGTAGAGAAAATGAATACCTCTCATGACTGAGTAGCAACTGTATGCAAGTTGGATGGGCTCTGTATTCCTTGTTTGTTAAGACTGAAGAAGAAATTAAAGAATCCAAAATGATAGCTATTAAAAGCTTGATAATGGACCACTATGCAATTTTTAGAGCATAACTCAGAAAAAATTCCAAGAATGAAAACTAAGGGACATTGCTAAAACAAAATGTCCATTTCCATCTACTTATCTATGAAAGCTTTCTTAGAACCTAATAAAATCAATATTAATCATTGATTCATCCTCCAAAAAATTAGTATCTTTCCATGGATTTTAAAATAACTTAACAAAGCATTCTCCTTTGTTTTAAGAGATTCATTGTCAAAAATGCTAATATTTGTGCTGAATATTTATCAAAATTTATCATGATTTTGACAGACTGTAATGTTCTATAACAACTTTAGACAGGTTTACTAACCACATATTTTCATTGCTAATTAAAAAATAATTTTATTTTTCAAAATTTTAAATGTAATTTTTAATTTCAGGTATTTGATAAGAAATTGAGAAATAATCCTGTGCTAATAAAATAAAATAATGATTTTATCATAATTATAAAACATCAAGTAGAAAAATGAGAAAGGATTAAGCTTTCTAAAAATTTTTAATGGTAAATACACACAAAATACTTAAACAATATATCAAGATACATGAAACACTCATTAAAGGCAGCATGTAATATCAAAATAGTACCGTAACACACACAGATTCATGACTGAGGTCATTTGGGAGCAGCCTCAATTGCCTCTCACATGAACACAAATATAGAATTTTGCTAGAGCATTCATTTGTATAAGATTTTGTAGGAATAATTTTGAAAGCCGTTGATTGAATGAGGATAGCTTACCAGTCAGCATCTACCTCTTAACCTGACATTATTCTTACCTAGAGATAACTGGTGCTATGGAAATGATTAATTTAAAGAAGATATGCTCCTACATAAAATGAAGTCTACATGGTACACTGAGTAAACAAATGTATGCATTTGGTTTAGAAACTAACAAGTCACTTTGAATTGAAACCAGAGAGGAGAGAAGATAATCAGCAGAGCTACTATCCCAAATAACTGAAATTACAGTAAGATTTTTAGTTTTACAAGTTAAAAAGCTAACAATAATTTGGAATTAGAAACTAAAGAAATTTTACAGATTGCATTTTAGCCATCTTTTTGTTACTGATTTCAGCATAGAATTGTAAGTAACTCATGGATTAAAAAAGAACTCATAATGGAAATACTTAAAACTGAGTATAAAAACACATGAAAATGTTGGAGTTCAGCTAGAGCTATAGTTGAACGCATTATGTATTGACTATGGTAATATCTGAAGGAAAATTTAGAAGCCAGACATGGTGGTGCATGCTTGTAATCCCAGTACTTGGGAGACTGAGACAGGAGGATAGCTGGTTCAAAGCTAGCCTCAACAATTTAGCAAGGCCCTCTGCAACTTAGTGATACCCTGTTTTCAAATAAGAAATAAAATTGGGCTGGGGGGTTAGCTCAAAAGTAGAATGCCACTGGGTTCAATCCCCAATGACACAAAACAAAATGAAGGAAAAGTTTAGAAATAATATCAGAAATTGGCTAAATAAATAACAAACAAAAATTTAATAGAGAATTGCATCAAACTAAATCCAGTGATGTGTAATAAAATGAATCTGTAATATCTATGTTGAGCTTATACCAACTATTTAAGATTTTAAATGTTAAACACCAATTAATATAATTGATATAATGTATATTCCCATGAAAGGAGAAAAACACATGAAACTCTCATAGAGGTGGGAAGGACATTAATAAAACTGAAGAGCCATTCCTGATACAAATTATTCATCAAGTAGGAAAAAAGGAAAATTTCCTTAACCTAATACAAGTATCTCTTTAAATACTATGGGAAAATATCAAATTCACTATGATGCTCATGATTGCCTCATTTTATGGAAAGACCACTAATACTATAAAAATGTGAGCCAGGTATGGTGGCTTGTAATCTCTGCGCTTGGGAGGCAGAGACAGGAAGATCGTGCAGGCGTAAGAGACCCTGTTTCTAAATTAAAAAAAAGTATCAAATAGGTCTGGGAGTGTAGCCCGGAGGTAGAAGAGCTTCCAGGAACCCCAGTACCACACACACAAAAAAAAAAGTGAAGCCCTGATAACAAAGGTGACTGTATCATCCATAGATTTAGTGGGTTGCATTTTAACATAACCATACATAGTTAACTTTCCCATCTAGTTGGGTGTTTCTGGGTAGTTTAGAGACATCGATGGCTTGAAGTATAGTCAAAGTTTTTCCAGTGAAAGTGAATTGATGGTGGTTTGGGCTGAAAGATCCCAGTTTAAACCTATGTCTTAAGACATAAGTGGCTGTTAATCAAGCCCCAAATCCAAGCTCATTACATAAGAAGCACAGAAGAACTTGAGAAAAAAAAATGAGACAGCATATTTGAAATCTATACACTCCTGTAAAACTCAAGGTGCATGATTATTAGAACTGGACAATAAAATATGTACAACCTGGCATCTAGTTATTAGAATGAATTCAGAAAGTGTGGGCTATGGCATGGAAAATCTGCCTTGTGTTGTTGAAATGGCATGATATAATGCACGGAAAGTTATTTTTAAAACCCTTTTCACACAACTGTTTTGCATGGCTATTTCTAGAATTTTTATTCTTAGATTCAAAAACAAAAACAAAAACAAAACCATCTGTGATCTCTGAAAGCAGACAGAACTGGGTTCAAATTCTAATTCCTCCTCTTACTAGTTATTTCCCCTTTGTATTTAAATCTCTGGTTCTCAGGTTCTTTATCTGTAAAATAGAAGTAATCACATCTATATCTTAAGAAATACCGTGCTTACTGTTCTCTGCATGGCACCTGTACAAAAAGCAAAACAAGTGGCTGACATTCTTATTTGTATTTCTATGTCCATGTCCCTTTTGAACTAGCTGGCCTTTAAAATCTTACTTAAAGAATCCTGTTTATATATTTAGCTGTGCACTGGGATATGAAGACAGGGATTAGGAATGAGCATTAAAGGTGGAGAACAGCACCCCCCTGAGGACAAAGTATATTTGACAGCCATTGTCAGCCAATAGTTCCCAGAATACAGCCAGATGCAACTTGCCTTGAAATCAAAACCAGCTACCTAACCAGCAAGACTCAGTAAAGAAAACAAAAACAAAAACAAAAACAAAAACAAAAAACACAAAAAAGAAGAATCCTTGTTTTAAAAGTCTCTGGGATTTTAAGACAGCAACAACAGAGCTCTAAACTAAGCATTGGGCCCTTTGAGCTACAGGGCTTTTTATGACTGGATAGGTTATGAGCCCATAAAGCTATCCCTGCCTAGAAGCATCACTCTCCATTTTCACTCATAGAGAAACTTGATTGGAGTCTTATTAATGCAATCAAAGTATTTCTTATATATTATCTTCATTCAGTAAAGCTTAGTTTCAATCTGGAGCCTTGTTGAAAGGCATATTTGGGACACCCAGTCTTCTTCTCCTGGGGGATTTGGATCTATAAATAGACTCTGCATTCTCTTTTTGGCATTAAAGATTCAAAATGTTAATAAGAATAAAAACTCTCCACAAGTGTAATTTACTTTTATAATTTATTTCCTTTTAAAGAAGTTCTTGAAAAGTACCAAATTTGTCAATGATGTTTACACCTAAGGCAGAGAAAAATGATAAGAATTTGGAAGGAAGACACAGGGAGACAGGCTTTAAGTCTATAAGATTTCCTTTCTGAATCTAAATACATATTAAAATTCAATAGATCAGGTTAGTAGGAATATATATACATTAATATATTAAACTGTAAGCTTCTGTGCATAAGATATTTCACAAAGAAAGTATTTCCAAAGGCTCTACACTAAATAAATTATGGTCTTTAAATACAATTTGGGGGTGCTAAGAATTTGAATTCAAGTTATCACATGCAATAGAGTTGTATGACCTTGGGCATGTTCAGTTAACTCTGTTCTGTTACAAATTTAAAGAGTTAAACATAATCCTTAAGGTCTCTTCTGGGCTATTATTCTACCTCTATAAAATAAAGCATATATTTAGAACATAATTTGAAATGTACAATTCAGGGATGTTTATTCAATGAGTATAATTGCGAACTGGTAGAGCAATATTGCTAAAACTTCAGTAAACCTAAAGTCTGATTGAAAACAAAAAGATATGCATGTATTTTATCTTCTCTGAATTTCAAGTTTAAGAGAAACATATTAGCCAGGTGCAGTGGCACATTCCTATAATCCTAGTACTTAGGAAGCAGAGACAGGAGGATAGTAGACTCCCAGACAGCCTAAGCTACTTAGCAAGACCCTAATTCAAAATAAAAAAGACCTTGGGGTATAGCTCAAAGGTGGAATACCCCTGGATTCAATCCCCAGGAACAAGAAAGAAAGATAGTAAGAGAGAGATAAGGAGAGGGAGGGAAGGAGGAGAGAGAGGGAGAGAGAGGGAGAGAGGGAGAGAGGGAGAGGGGGGGGTAATTGTGAAAACAAACAAACCAAAGAAATCCTCATGTCAAATATTCAACCACCTATTTATTTTAATTTTCAACTCAGGGACTCTGAAACTCCTCCATTTCCAAATATTTAGCATGGGAATTTGGGGAAAACAAAGCTATGGTTCCACAGGAAAAAAATGCATCCACCTTCCCTTGTTCCCTGGATGTTTTAGCAGCCTTTCCACAATCATTGTATCAAAATACTGTCTTTGGACAGAATGGAACCTTGAATGCCTACAGGGCAGAGTGAGCCTGTACCAATGTGAGGTGTGGTGGGAACCACACCTCAACTCATATTGTATGGGGGTGTGCTGTGTAATTGCTCAGTCAGCCCTTAGCGCAGGTTCATTATTCCTGCATTTTTTGAGCTTCATGTTGTCAAAACTTCCTATTTTACTAGAGAAGATAGAAACCTGGACTTACCTAGTATATTAATAAATCTATTTAATATGCTTATATGAGATAGGTCCCAAAGTTTATATAATGGCAACTAATCAAAATCTTTTCAAGTGTCTTGTCTGTCACGTAAAGTCATCTAAGGACTTGATTTAATCCATAGTATTATTGTTTTGTTGACATCTGGACCAAAGTGTATTTGTTGATTATTGTCTCAGTTTTAAGGGTTTTAGTTACTATGGTGTCTAATGGTACTGAGCACAGGTTATCTACTGACCCCAGGTTATCACACCAATCTACATTTTGATGACTGCTGTTCCTAGTTATTCCAATGCTCTGCATACTAACCATGTTTGCATACTAAGTAATTTTGATATCCACACAATGCCCACCCTACCTCAGCCTGCTCACTCCCCAAGTCACTCTGTGGACCTCGTCAAGTTGGTTACTGAAATCCAGCCATAATCCCACTCAATTCTCTGATAACACCTTTCATCTTCTCCACTTCTTCTCTCTTGAATGTGATCTTTGACTCTTTAAGCTACCTTAAACCCATTGCTAATTTTTCCCTTTTTACCATCCCTTATACTCAATATTCTCTTTTGCTTCCTACTCAGCTTAAGCATGCCAAAGTCAATGTTTACAGTTGATTACTCGCACACCTGACATTCCTTGCCCATCTCTTTTCATTGTACCAGCAGGCAAAACCACAACCCTGGTTTAATTCCTGTTTCTACTATTCTGTGTCTCAGTTGCAGGTGCTTAGGAGAAAACATTCAACCATACCAAAGAAAATAACCAGAAGAAGACCCTAATGCTTCTGTATTAGGGTCTTCTCTCTCTCTCTCAAACACACACATTTCCCTAGTTACAAGGGCAGGGCGTGGTAAGTGCTAGCAGTAAGAGATGAACAATATGTACAATGTAAATAAGAGATGATGTTTGAGATCAGAGAATAGTGATGAGATTATGGATATTGCAAATGGATGAATTTGCAGTATGGACAAGAAGGAAAGACTTTGAAGGAATGACATTAAATCATGCCACAAACAAGTACAGTGCCTCCAAAAGACATGGAGACATGCATGAGCAAAGCAAAGAGCCTTCCAAGCATGAAGATAGAGAGCCAGTGTCCAGGGGAGAGCCTGCCAGCTTAGTTAACCTAGTAGAAGACTCAAGGCTTCCTGAAAGACTAAAGACTCAGCAAGGTAAAAACGATATTGATGAAAATGCTAACGCAGCTCTTAGATGCACAAGGCCCAAGGACTGTTAGAGTCTACACAACATCAGAAAGTGATGAAAAGATTCTGTGGCTGTCCTGGAGAACCCTCCTCTGCTAGGTGGGGAAGGGATTGGATTCATAGCCTCTGCTCCTTTGTAGTGTAGGTGAAATTAATCTGATAATCAATGATTATATAGGCATCATTAGATCCTTAAACCAAAAAATTTTCAAGAATGTACAAAAAATTCCCAAGAATGGCTAAAAACACGCATGTGTGTGTGTGTGTGTGTGTGTGTGTGTGAGAGAGAGAGAGAGAGAGAGAGAGAGAGAAACTAGAGATTGAAACCAGAGGCATTCTACCTCTGAAATATTCCCTATCTTTTTATAATTTTTAAATAGGGTCTCACTAAGTTACCTCATGCTACCCTCAAACCTGTGATCCTATCTCAGCCTCCCAAATAGTGAGATTATAGATGTGCACCATTGCACCTACCTGTGGCTAGAAACTTTTAAAATCTTATTTTCAAAGGTTTTTCCAGCCCAAAAGCGAGACAAAAATGGCTTCAAGAAAATCTTATTTTCTGAGCATTTTTTTTTTTTTTTTGGTGGTGCTGGGGATGGAACCCTTCTACCTCCAGGCTATACTCCCAGACCTATTTTATATTTTATTTGGAAACAGGGTCTCTTAAGCCAGCAAGACTGGCTTCGAACCTGTGCGATCCTCCTCTCTCTGCCTCCCAAGTGTGGGGATTATAAGTGTGCACCACCACGCCTGGCTTTAATTAAAATTTCTCTTTCATTTTGAGTTAACCTTTTGAAAATGTGATAGAACAAAAATTCTGTACATTGTGCTCTATGCTCGGTATGCTCTATCTCATCTTCCAAGACAAACATTAAAGAAAACTAAATGAATAAGAAGAAAATCTCCAATGTCCTTGGTCCTGAGTGTCCTTTTACATACTGAGAACTACTATACCACTGCTGTGTCCACTATTTATATCCATATGACTTCTTTTGTGGATGATCTTATTTCTTTTTTCTTTGCTTCTTTTTTTCTTTTTTGATACTGGGAATAGAAACCAGGAACATTCTACCTTTGAGCTACATCCCTAGCCCTATTTTATTTTGAAACAGGGCCTCACTAAATTTCTGGGAACTTCACTAAGTTGCTGAGGCTGCCTGTGAACCAGAAATACTCCTATCTCAGCCTCCTAAATCCTGGGATTACAAGTTTTCACCCCCACGCCTGGCTGGATGATCCTATTCTTAGTTTATTGTCTTTTTCTTGAAAAGTTTTTCAGGCCTGAGGTCAAGAAGAATTGAGAAACAGGTGGTATTGAGCAACACACACACACACACACACACATTTTCCCTGTTACCTTCATTTCCTCACTTATAAACAATTTGAATTTTTAAATGCCTTCTATATACCAGCCACTGCGCTTGGATATTTTTTTTAAAAAGATCCGATTCCATTTTTAGGAGACTCCTATGGGGTAGTCATTCTTATTTTCATTTTATAGAAGAGGAATATGGGGCTTAAAGTGGTATAATTATTTCATCAAGATCAGTGGCCCAACAAGAATGAATAGAGTATTAAATATTAGATAATTTCTGAGCCTAGGCCTTTGACATTAAGGCAAGTTTGTATATTCCAGGAAATATGGAGGTATGAGCACAATCCATAAACTATCCAAATGAGTAAAAATAAGAACACTATTGCTAATCCTGAATCCAAAGAAAAATTCTTGACTGTGTTCATCTGTTGCAGACTGGCTCAATTGGAATGGCCGTGAGTCCACTCGAGATCGATTTATCTCAGAAAAGATGGGCAAAGGATTCGGGTGCAGTTCTGCAGCCACTTATCTGCAGTGATTCTTTCCCTTTTATGAAATAAATTCCTTTTAAGTTCCTATTCACGGCGCTAAAGGTGAAAGAATTTTACGTGGACAAAAGCTTCTTGAGCAATTGACACTTTATTACAAGAACCCAGAAAATTTATATCCTTCACCAGTGAGATTGATAGTAAAAAAAAAAAAAAAAAAGAAAAGAAAGGAGTGTAATTGAAGGACATGTAATCAAAGTAAAAAACAAGCTAGTCGGGAATCCAGCCCCATGCCCTTGAGCCCCCTGCTCTTGCAGACAGGCGGCTCCAAAGGGCAAATTCCAGAAGACACAGGCACACCCAGTGCTTGGAGAAAACGGCCTCTCATGGAATCTTCTTTAACTTCTCGGAACTCTCCATTCCTAGGGCTTAGTCCATATGGCAGGTATGGGGAGATATGGCGATCCAGGGGGTTGCGATGGAGGTCTCCCAGGTTTCATCTGCATTACCTTCTAAAGTCTGAAAGCTTAAGCAAGCTCACAACACAGTTTAACAAGTAAACACCAAAAAATAACATGAAGTTTTTAGATTTAGTTGTCAGATGTACTTCTCTAGCTGCTGAACACTTTTCCTCAAACTATAGGCTTATTAGAAGCCTATTTCTCTTTTAATAATCCATATTCCTATCAATGACCCTCTGCAACTTCCTTTTCTTTTCTGATTACCCTGATTCTCTCTTTCCCATATGGGACAATCTTAGGATAAGCTCTTCTTCATACAAAAATCCTTTCTTATTCTCACCATATTTTCTTTCTTTCACACTTACACATTTATTATCTGTCCTTTGTTCTGACATATTCATTTCTTAGCCACGTGGCACCTCCTTGTTTCAGGAAGCACACATACTGGGTGTAAAAGTAAAAAATCTTCCTAGTCTTCAGCTCTATTGTATTGGGCAGTATTAGCTGCTCACAAAGTTTATCTTCTCTGTATCTAGGCAGGATCACAAGGAGAGGGGGTAAACAGAGTTACCGGTTGCCTCCCCTTTAGGGCTAATGGTTTCAGCTAACTCAATGCTTTTACTGTAAGTTAATGATTAGAATGAAGGTCAGAGATAGAGGGGAAATCCGCGTTTGTAATTGCTGTTACTGGAATGTTTTCCACAGCATCTGAATTCTGACTAGATTTTATTACCATTTGAACAAAGCCGAGGACGTTTAGAGGCTTAGACAAATTACCAGAAAGTTTATTTTCCACGGACTCAGTTTCTCTCACAGTCCTGATCTTACATCACTGGAGCAATTCATGTGGAAAGTTAAAAGAATAATTACCAAAAGAATAATAGTTATGAAAGAATATCTAATAGTGGGGGAGTACTTTGGCCAGAGACAACACCTTCTCTCGGGATTTTGCTCATGTTGAGGACCAGCCAATTAACTGCATGGGAGACCATCACAGATGCCGAGAAGAAGCAAGTAATCTCGGCATTCATCAGCTTTGGGCCTGAGGCAAGGCAGAACATCATGGGAGCAGGAGTGTGAAGTGGAGAAAGGCTGTTCAGCTCATGAAAGAAAAAAAGAAATGAAGGAGCCAGGAAGAAGATAAACCTTTCCAGGCCAGGCCCAAGTGGCCTACTTTCTCCACACTAGATTCCACCTCCCAGTAGTGCATTAAGCTATCAATGAATTAGTCCATGGATGAGGTAAGAGGTCTCATGATCCAGTCATTTTCTAAAGTCCCACCTCTGAGTGTTGATGTGTTGTGAATATACACATGAGACTTTGGGGGACATTCCATGACCAAACAACATTCTACCCCTTCTCCCAAAAGAGTCAGGCTCATCTCACAATGTGAAATGCATTCACTTTATTTCTCAGAGCCCCCATAGTGTTAACAATTTTATTACTGCTCAATAGTCTAAGCCCAAAGCCGTGGAACATGTTTGTAATCCCAAACTCAGCATTCAGGAGGCTGAGACCAGAGGATCACAGTTTGTGGCCAGCCTCAGCTACTTAGTGAGGCCCTCTGCAACTTAGTGAAACCCTGTTTCAAAATAAAGAATAAAAAAATGGGGCAGGGGGTGCAGCTCAGAGGTTGAATGCCCATACCCACTAAGAGCACACTCTTAGCTATGAGCTCCTGTAAAAATCAAAAGAAAATTTACATGTGTTCCATATATATTTTTATTTTTTATTTTATTTTGAAACAGGGTCTCACTAAGTTGCCAAGAATCTCACTAAGTAACTGAGGCTGACAACGAACCTGCAATCCTCCTGTCTCAGCCTCCCAAGCACTAGAATTACAAGCATGTGCCTCCATGCCAGGCATAGCATAAATATTCCCCTTCTAAAAGGGAGAGATAAAGACATAGAAACGATGATACTAAAGCAAAATTGAAACCTAGTAGAAACATTAAATTCTGTAGCTCTACATCCAGTATCTGAGGCATGGTAGCAAGATGTAAGCTCCAAAGGGCTTGAACAGCCCCAGCCCTATGTCCTTGTCAGCTGCAGCTGGCATGGCCTCTCTCTCGGGCTGGCTCTGTCAGGCACTCCACATTCCTGCCATCTCTAATTTCCTGGAGTCTCTACTGCAGCTTCAGCTTTACCCGTACAACTTTATGCCTCACTCTTAGGATTTGCCTGCAGAGTTTTTAGCCCTGTTGCAAGCTGCCTGAACTTACGGGCCTTCCTTTGGAATATCAACAGGAGCCTCTCTGACCCCATAACTCCAGCATTCTTCATTTCTGCAAAATAGCAGCCATGCTGACAAATGCCAACATCTGCTGCAAATGGGAGCAGTAACTGGGCCCTCTTGGACCATAAGTATAGTAACCTCTGTGTGTCTGGATGGCTGAACACAGTGAAAGGAATTCTGGAAAAACAACTTACTTACAGGAGCAGGGCCTCCTGGAGATGTTCTCTCTTCAAAGAAGTCTTTTGAATAAGTTAACATTTATACCCTTGAGCCTGCCATGGGTGGTGCTTGGCAATTCTTGAGGAACCCTCAAGACATTTTTCCTATTGTCTCAGTATCAAGTAATTGGCTTTATATTAGTGACACTAACCTTTTCAGCAACAGTATCTTCCTTGACCCCAGTTAAACACTCACTTTTATGGCCAAACTTTAAGTTTGTTCAGATCTTTTTGCTCTGGTTTTTTGCTTCTGATTATCACAGTAAACCTGGATAAAATCTACCACCCATGACTGTACCACTGCCTGAATGCTATGCTTCCTTCTGCCAGTAATTAGTTCATTGTCTTTAAACTCAGACTAATATAAAGTCTTAAAGAATGGACAAAAGGTAGACAAGTTCTTTGTCAGAATATAACACAAATGGCCTATACTCCAATTCCCGATAAAAGCCTCTTTTCCATCTGAATCTTCATAGACATGGTTCTATTATCGGCATTCTCACCAGCATCCTGGTCTTCCAAATTCACACTTGAATTATGCGTCGAGATCTGCTTCCAATACCATAGGACTTCTCTAGCCTGGATCTCCCAATTTTTCCAAATTCTCTTTGTAAACTAGTTCCAAAGGCTTCTGAGCCACATGGTCAGGTATATCGCAGCACTAAATCCACTTCCTGATACCAATTTTCTGTTAGTCAGCTTCTCATTGTTGTGACAACATTTCTTAAAAAAAATAAAAGGCAAAAATTTATTTTGGCTCAAAATTCTAGAAGTTTCAGTCCATGGTCAGCTGGCTCCACTCCTTTGGGCCAAAACCAAGACAGAACATCACTGCATAAAAGTATGGCAGATAAAAACTGCTCACCCCATGACAGTTAAGAGGCAGAGAGAGAGGAAGGGGTCAGGAACAAGATATATTCCCCAATGGCATATACCCCCAAACCTGCTCCCTCCAACTACATTCTACATCTACAGTTTTTACCACCTACTAATGGTCCATTTAGCTATTAATCCCTCAAAGGATCAACCCATTGAGATCGTGGCACTAATGACAAAATCATTTCCCAAAATATCTACCTTTGAATGTTGTCACATCAGGGACGAGACCTTCAACACATTAGCCTTGGATTTAGACATTGCAGACCCAAACCATATTAGTGCCTTAAGGCACAGACTTTTATTGCTGCTGTTTAAATAAAAAACATTAGTTCCCAAAGCTAAAACCTTGGGGGTCATCTCCTTCATACTCCATATTGAGTATAATTGTTATAGGATGGTACATTCCATTTTTAAAAACTTTTACAACATTTAGTTATACAGAGAAGTTATAGATGAAAAACTGTAAAGGACCTTCTTCACTTTACAGATGAATGAATTAAAACTCAGAAACTTTAAGTCAACTACCTATAGTCACCTGAAAATACAATAACTGAATTGGAACTAGAACAGAGTTCTCCTAATTATCCATGAGTACTCCTTTCCTTATGTCAGGCTACTAGCTTCTCCAGAGATGTATAATGCTATCAAATGACACATTCATTAAATATTAACTGAATACCTATTATGTGTCAGGTACTATGATGTAATGGTAAGCAAAAGGAGCTAATGGTAAGTAAAACACCACAGTCTCTGTATGTCCCAGGAAGGCTTGGATTTATAGCTTAGTGGAAGTCAGAGACATTTATCAAATAATTATACAAATACGTAATTACATGCTAGAATAAGCACTGTAAAAACTACACAGTGTCGCTATGAGAATGTAATCAATCCGATCTGACAGGGCAGATTAGATCTGTGAGAAGTCAGGTTAAGCTTCTCCAAAAAAGTGATGTTTAAACAAAATCTGTGAGAGAAACAGTGCCATAGAGCAAAAGAAGCTTAATGGTTTCTATCTACAGCTGCTATAGAGATTTTCTTTCCAAAAACTCAAAGAACCTTATAACCCAAACCAAATTCAAACACATAAACCAATCTGTCAGTTTGTAACTGAACACAATGGCTGTCCCTTAGTGAGTGCAAAGTCAATAAGCATAACTAGTAGATAAAAGAGTAAAGAGAGGCTTCTCACTTGTATAGGTAAAAGAGCGTTGCAGAGAACTCCCAGAGCAGTGTGTCTCCCTGACGAAAAAGCAAGGGGCTTGTGTTGAGGAAACTCGTGCATAGTCACGAGGGAAAGACTTGTCCTTGAAGTAGGATAGAAGAAATCAAGAAAATAGGTAAAAAGGAAATGAAAAAAGAAGTAATATAACCTTTAATATAAAAGCTCTTGTTTTGATCAACATTTTCATTGCTGTGCCAAAACACGGTGACATGCACAGCTTAGATAAAGAAGAATTTATTTGCTTACAGTTCTGGAGATTTTGGTTCATCTTAGACCAAGTTGCGGCGGCAAAGCTCAGGCATGACAGAGGAAGGGGAGCTGCCCTCAGGTCCTGGTGATGGGAGGCAGAGAAAGGACATAGGAAAGAAGAAAAAAAACACTATTAGTGTCTTCCCAAAACACTATCTCAGGCCACAGTCCATGGACCTACCTGCAGGCAATCTCCAAACATGGATGCCTTGTTCAACACAGATGAGTTGAGGAACATTTTCAATTCAATTTATAATAACCTAGGTGTCATAGGTCCTCATACCCTCACTCCCCAAACCAATTCTCTCTCCAAGGCCTGTCTCTCCCAAATTCCTGAGAAATCTATAATTCTTAACATTCAAACCCAAAACTATAATTACCCTATGCACTGTTAATTAACCCCTCAATAAACCATTTAAGCAAGACAGTTCTTGAGAAGCATATCAATTTCCAAGATTATCTAGTGATAGATAAGAGAGAACATGATCAGCCTAAAAATACAGTAAATTATCTTACCACCATAAACCATCTTGTGATTTTCCAGACTAATGTCATCCCTACATACCCTCCCATACCCACCCTTTATCCAGTTTCTTTTAAAAGAAGAGCCATGAACCCCCAAAATGTATCACACACTGGAGATGGCCCACATTCTCCCTTAAATGTGTGTTTCTTGCTTTCCTAAATAAATCTGTTTATGTCTTACTAGGTCATGCTAAAATTCTTTTCCATCACATAAGCCAAGGATCTGCTGGTTCTAAGTTGAGTTACTCTCTGTCCCACGCTCAGAACTGCTTGGACCCCTCTTAAAACATCTTTTATCCCATGACATCATCACATAGAAGTGAATGCATCCCTGAACATGCTGAGTTTGAGCTCATACTTCTTCACATGGCAGTGTTTTTTAAAAATTGGCAGACAGGAATGGCTTCTGGACAGAGAATTTAGCATTATAATGAGATTATAATGACCAAAGTTTACTCTAGGTCACCTAGAAGCTGAGTCAGAGTGACTCAGCAAGTCTGGCTATTTTCTTGTGTGTTTTTTGTTGTTGTTGTTTTGTTTTGTTTTTATATTTTTTTAAATTTATTTTCCTTCTGGAGGGCCTTATCTGAAATGAAAGAACAACTTGATAGAATGTCAACAGTCATTCTTTCAGTGACTCAACTTCCCACCATCCCCTGCAAGTTTAGGAGCTTGCCCCTAAAAGTTCATGCCTAGCAGCTAACAAGTCCAGAAACATGGACTGCCAAACAGGTATAACTAGAAAAATTAAAATTTATCCTGGGATCCATCCAGTGCTCAGCAGTTACTTTTGGAAGCTAAGTCTCCAATCCTAGGAAGAATATTCAACAACACACTCAAGTTAAACAAGTAAGTATTGAAACACCAGAGTTGTTACAGGTGGCAGTTTGAAAATTGAATTATAAAATGAATGAGTGTGGCTGAGCGTGATGGCGCACGCTTGTAATCCCCACGCTTGGGAGGCGGAGACAGGAGGATTGCACAGGTCTGAAACCAGCCTCGCTGGCTTAAGAGACCCTGTTTCCAAAATATAAACAAATAATAAATAAATAAATAAATAAATAAATAAATAAATAAATAAATAAATAAAGATAGGTCTGGGAGTGTAGCCCAGAGAAAGGTTCCATCCCCAGTGCCACCAAAAAAAAAAAAAAAAAGAAAGAAAAAAAAGAAAAGAAAAGAAAAAAAAAAGAAAAAAGAATGAGTGTGCCGCATTTGTTGCTGTCTACTTGATTCCTCCAGTCCCTTTGAATGCTCAGCACTTCAATACCGGAATACCCTTCCCTGTCAGAATTGCCAATAAAATGATTTGCCTGCTATTTGTAAGGAAGAAGCCATTATATTCGGATGATCATGGCCGTCATTCTTAGCGGGCTTCCAGACTTCACAAGCTCCGCTTTCACATTGTAATGGTTCACAGACACCCCTAAGAGGCAGCTTTCTCTGTTCCAGTGCTTACCCTGATATGACAGTAAAAATTTCTTCAGTTATCCAGCCTCAGCACTCCAGATATTTCAAATCCCCCAGATCCTCCAAATTTGCATAAGTCTAATTCTTTTATTAAAATACTTATTCTCATGATACTTGTTCTGGCTCTGTTTTCTCAACCAATTTCAAACTTGTGCACCTTTTAGAATTTAAAGTAGTCTCAGGTTCACAGAAATGTATGAAAGAGGATTTTGTATGGTTCTCTGATGTGATTAGATTTAAAGGCATTAACTTTTGCTTTCAGTAGAAATGAGCCATTGGTAGTTTATGGAAGGCAAAATAGTTTCTGAAATTATCACTGTTGTCATCTGGAGTCAAATACCTATAGAAGCCAAATCTGTAAACTGTTGCAATAGAATATTATAGTGGAAATAAGGCCCTGAGAACTATTGGTTTCTTCTAAATGTAATGAAGAATTAGGGAGAAAGGATGTACTTAGAGCTTTGAAATTCTGCCTACAGATTAGGAAATCAGAAAACTTTTATAACTGTCCTGAAAAAACCTATCTCCTATAGCCTCAGAGTTGAAATTTCTGAATAACCAAATCCAAAGTATTATCCTGTGGGTGGCCGAACTGTCATAGAATGTGAATTCACATCCATGAAGGGGCTTTGTAATGGGAATTTTCCTCAAAGAAAATAAGAGGTGCTGCCATGGAATCGAGCTCCCCAAATCTGATCAGTGATGAAATCCAAGAGTGACAAAGTTCAAGAAGTAACTGGAATGATTTGGTCTACACAGTGCGTTGGAGGTGACTAATTTATCAGGGGATACCTAGGACTATAATAAACCACCTACTAAAGTTCTACTTGATTTGTACATGGGAAACAAACAAAATACAAACTTGAGCTGGTGACAAAGTTCTAACATGAATCGCTGCAGTGATAATCATGTTTCCTCAACAAATTCCCAGACCTGAATCAAATCACAGATCTAGAGCCCTCATTAAAAGAATATGAAAGGGGGCAGGCAGACTAATGGCCGTCCTAATATTTCCCTATCCTGATTCTCAGACTGTAAATATGTCATGTTCCGTGGTGTAGGGGAAACTAAGGTTTCAGACTTTTTTTTTTATAATCCATTCCTCAGAGACCTTGATTGTCTAGCAATTCCACCAGGAATTATTTGGATCTATAGAATCAGTGCTATCAAGCTGATCGGAACTGGTGAACAGAAAGTAGATAACATCCTTACACACTTTTAATAAAGCCCATGCATGGTTAGTGGTAGGGCCACAAAATTCAAGACTTACAGACTCACTACAAATTCAGAGGCTTGAAGACTCAGTAAGATCTCTAGGAGCTCTGTAATCTTGAATAGTCTGTGATAGTCCCTACAAAGTGAAGGACAAGTGACTCACACCACTAGAAAAGGATATAACGTACAGTGCCCCCTTTGAATTTTGACGAGATCTATACTTCATTTAGTCACACAGCTTTGATCCATTTACTGAGTAATATGTTCGGACTGAGTGTTGAGCACAGTACAGAGCAAGAGAAGGCTCACAGCAGATCCAGGCTGCTGACCAAGCTGCTCTGCCACTTAAGCCATCTAATCCTACAGATCCAATCGTAATGAGCCACCCATGACCAATGCGGATGTTGAATGGAGTTTTAGTCAGAACCCTATAGACAAAGAACACTGCAGACTTTGATAATTTTGACATAAAGCTATATTGTCCTCTGTAGTAAGACTATTCTTTTTGAAAAGCAACCTTTGGCTTTTTTTTCTGATCCTAGAAGTGACTGTTTGATAATGGCCCATCAAGTTACCATGTGACCTAAGTTTCAAATCATAAAATATATGTGTCCTGGTTTAATAAATTATAAATTTGTATGTGCACAACGGCACTTTATCATCAGGTAGAAGTAGTGTGCACGTGATAGGGTTTAGGAAGGCTTGAAGACAATGGCAATTTGCATAGCCTTCTATGGTTCCTACTCCAGTTGCAAGACGTAATTTCCTTCAGCAGCATCTCTGGCCTCATAGTAAGTATCCTATTATCAGTTCTTTGAGAAAATTTTCTTTGCCGATGATTTTTTTATTACTACTGGTAATGATGGAAAATGGGCAGCTACAACACTGTAGTACATTCAGGGATAACCCCAGGAAATGGTGGTAAAGGAAATTCTCAGGGAAAAGATCTTCAAGCAATGTCCCGTTTTGGTCATTTTGCCTGGAGAGAAATCTATACCGAGGAATGGACCTATACTATTTGTATAGTATAGTGATTGATAGTATATCTAGATGGTCCTAGAGTCGGAAGGCATCAAATTGGAAAATTGCTTATAAGGATACCTGGAGAAGATATATGTGAAAAAGCTCTCCAAATTGACAAACATGTAAATATTTGTGTCTCATGTAAATATTCACCAAAGTGCTAATGTTTCAATAATCAGAGAGACAAGATGGCCTCAGCTGTGGATATCAGTCAGTATTATTCTGTAGCCATACCTCCTGATGCCCAATATGGGTATGATCAACATGGCGATAGTAGCAGAGATAAAGAGTATGTACTCGCCAGGTCTAATGGCTTTAGTCTCTGACCAAGCAGCTAAGAGCAAAGATCAAAACTGATTTCTTCAATATAGCACCATTCCCTGGGAGGGCCAGCCAGCTATTTGGCGTCAGTGATTTATCCACTCGCTCTTTGGTTATTATCACACAGATATTGTCTTTAACCTGGAAATAATTTTACAGTGAATGCAGTAGGTTCATGTCCTCAGATCAGAACTCATATGTCTTTCTCTATTTTCCCATCATCCCAAAGCAATTTTTTGAAGACACAGAAATTTAGCCGATGGGCAAACTTTGTAGGACTGGGAAAATGCCTAAAGGTGCTATGGGTGCACCTTTATCAGCCAGAAGTCTATTATATTATTTTACCCATAGCCAGGCTGCATGGATGTAGGAACCTCATAGTAGAAATGGAACTGGCTCCTCTCACTACTATCCCTAACAATCTATTAGAATTTTTGATTCTCATTCTTTACAACAATCCATTCAAATTTTTTATTCTCTTTCTTTACACTTGGGCTAGCTGTTTTGAAAATCCTAATATTTCAGAACAGTGGACACAACAATAATTACTATGAACTAGAAATTACAACCATTATCTGACCACTGTGGGTACCTCCTGCCACTGATCCAATAACCAAAGAGGGTGTTACTGTAAAGGTTGGCCATTTCATCCCAAGTATAAAAGGGAAATTAGTTTGCTACTACAAAATGGTAGTGGGGGATTATTAGAACCCAGAAGATTTTGTGGGATGCCTCTTGCTACTCATGGCAAAAGATAATGGAAAACTCTAGAAACCTATTAAATACGTGACCACTAATGACAGAGATACTTCAGGAAGAATTAGTATAGGTAATTATACTAAAAAAGAGCTATAATCAACTGAACAATTTATGGATAACAAAAAGACTAAAGAGAATTTAAGATAGATAAAAATATGAATCACAGCTAAGTCATAGTTATAGAAATAATAATTATAATTATCTTCATTTTCTTTATTGTGTTAAAATTTATATTTCCATAGATGAATTATTTTCTTTTTCCTATCTTCAATAGCACATTATATGATGTAAGATATTATAATAATGATTACCCATATATCTCAGGATTTCAAAGGATAAATATAATTTAGCTAAAGAGAGATAGACAACATTCAGAGATCATTAAAATGACTTATGGAACTTGAGTCACCCCTAAAGGAAGAAAGTTTTTGGTTATTAAAAGGTAGGTGCATTGTAATAAAAAAGCAATGAATTGCTGTATTATTTAATATGAATCAAGTATAGTTAAAATAAATGCCAAGAGATGTCAAATTTTGAAAAGGTAGAGCTAGATTGTTGATCAGTTTGATAGCAGCCTGATAATTACCATTAGAACCTGGGAAATTGTTTTCCTAAAATCTTCTTCCTTCTATGACTTTGGATTAGAGTTCTATGATATGAATAACTTAAATGAAATTTGGAAGTAGATGGTTTTTTAGAAAGTCACTGCAATCCCATGATGGGCTTCCATGCTTCTTCACAAACTCTCATTTAGCAGTCACAGAGTCTCAAAGCCGTTCCCGTAAGCAGTAATTCTTTCCCTATTCCTGTGTTTCAGTCTGGTAGTACCTCTGTTTTCTGAATCTTTTTTTTTTTTTTTTTGGTGGTACTGGGGTTCCTGGAAGCCCTTCTACCTCTGGGCTACACTCCCAGACCTATTTTTATATTTTTTTATTTGGAAACAGGGTCTCCTAAGCCAGAGCGTGCACCTGGCTTCGAACCTGCGTGATCCTCCTGTCTCTGCCTCCCAAGCGCGGGGATTACAAGCATGTGCCACCACGCCCGGCTTGTTTTCTGAATCTTCAGTCTCAGCCTTCCAGATGAATATTCTCCAGCTCTCCCAACACTTGTGTAGGACATATTTTCTATATTAAAGTCAATCGTGCCTATTAATACTTGCAGTGGTTCTGTTTTTTTTTTTTTAATAAACTCAGACTGATATAGTAAATAACCATCAGACACTGGTTTAAATTCAGTATCTATGACTTTGGGGGCAGTTATATCCAGTCACATAAAGCTACAAGAAGAAAAATTGGTCAGTAAAATGAAAGAAGATGTCAGAGACCCCAGCAAATAGGTTATGTGAAATTAGCAGGAACATGAAGGCTAGATCAGGTATATAAACCAGGATAAAATGGTGGAAGGTACTTTGGGATCCAGAATTCACTGTCTGCACATGAATACCACACTGCAAATACAAATAATTTTCCAGACATGACAGAACATGTCTGTAATCCCAGTATTAAGGAGGCTGAGACAGGAAGATCACAGGTTCAAAAACAGCCTCAGCAACATACTGATGCTCTCAGAAACTTAGTGAAACCCTCTTTCCAAATAAAAGGATAAAATAGGGCTGGGGGTATAGCTCAGAGGTAGAATGTTTCTGGGCTCAATCCCCAGACACACACACACACACACACACACACACACACACACACACACACACACACATCAAATAATTCCAGGCTTCACCTGCTAGTTGGAATGAATGCAATTCCTCACATTCTTTCAAGCTTGTATCAGGTCAGGTTCACAACCAGTGAACTTGAAGCTACAGAGGAAATGTATCAGCGATGCCGGTTCAAATATACTTTCAAAGGCATGATCTGACAATGGGAATACAAATATACCCAGGGTTACTGTCGTTCACAACTAGAACTAGGGCAATGCTTATCACCCATAATATTAAATTAACACACTGAATTATAATCAGCTAATGCTGTAATGAAATTAAAAATCACTGCATTACTTTGGTTCACAAAGAGGATACATTCCTCATCGCAAATCCATTTTTCAAGTTCACTATGTGTATCCAATTTAGAATGCACAGTTTCTCGCTTAATAGAATTTATATCCCTATCACTATTTTTCAAGCAACCTTGAAACTGAAATGATTCATTCAGCAAGACCCTTCTCATAGTACACTTTATGGCTGTCATAATTTGGTGCAACTGTCAACTGCAAAGGTGATAACAAGATTGGAGAACTTGGGGATCTGTCCCTTTTATGGTAGAAACATTTCACCATGACCTATTTCCAGGGAAATGGCTAACTAGGAATACCACCATTTTCTTAAAGAGAAAAAAGAAAGCTTCTGCAAAAATATTTCTGATTTAGGGCATAAACTCTAAGCCCTTTAAACTATTAAAGCTTTTGATAAGATGTACAATTCATATAACTTGGACACACATTGATACATTCTGGTGGCAGATTCTGTAAAGAGTTAGGCTGGATAGTATTCTTGTTCTGGACCATAATCACAAAACCCACATAAAGCTATTGGTAGTCTAGCTGTGTTTACTGGCATCTGCAGTATAAAAACAGTTCAATTTCAGCTCACAACCACACTAGCATGTCTGCATGCACAGATACACACCATATGTACCATGTGACATACACATGTGACAGGCCCAAATGCAGCCAAAGCTTCCAGGCTCCTCCTACTTCTCTCTGCTCCCAGCAGTGCCCCCCTCAAGTGGGATCTGTTGACAAGGCCCCTTCTGGACACTTGCTGACAAGGACAAGGAGCTTATGGGTTTTAAATGGAAAGGATTTGCTAAATAAAGCTTCAATCCAAGCCTTCACCACTCCCTCCCAGAGGTCAGGGTGCTAAAGTCCTTGGTAGCTATGGCAATCACAAGGTGAACCAATGAATTATTGACATCTTAGAGCTTGCTTGACACTGATCCCCAGTCAAACCTAGTTAGGAAATTAAGCTGATGCAATTATATTTTCAAATGAAAATGCAGAGCAAGAAAGCATTTTTACAGCCGTGTAATTAGAGGCGGTGTGTGCCATCTTGGTCCATTGTCAAAGATTGATTATCTCCTAATGTAAACCTCGACACATCATCGTGGTGAAATTAAGTCTACCAAGAGCTAAGGCTCTTTTTCATCTGTGAGTTAATCCTCTACAACCTGAGTTATTCAACTAACATGGCATGTTATATATTCAAAAGTCTTTGATTTCCTTTGATTTTGCACTGCAGTCTAGCCTGTGATTTATTTAGTTTTTAACACATTTTCTAAATGGTAGTGAGTCATTATTTTAGAATAGAGATGGCCTTCTTCGGGCTTGATTCTTAAAAGAAATGATTTTATTTTATGATATGATATTCTGATTATTGCTCTTACTCTATCCATGTCTCTTTAGAGTGAGAGCCTTATGCATCGTAGGCAAGCACTTTACCACAGATAGCCCCAGTGGATATTTTTGAGCTAGGCTGAACCACTGGTTTTTATTTTGACTAGCAAACCGTAAAAAGAAAAAACTTGATGTTTCTTGGAGCTCCTTCACAATAAGTGTTCTTAGTTGGCTTTACCCCCACTGTTTCTCACTTCCGAACTCACTTTTGGTACTTTCTGACTTGCATCTTGTCTTTGTCTCCTACTCCCATCATTTCTTTTGCTTCTGGGATATGTTTGCAAGTTTCAATATTATTCAACATAACTGTGTGGGTTTTTTATATTATTTTTTCTGCACTTCCTGGAGTGGGCTGATTCATTTAGGACTCCTTTGTTAAGTAAAAGATCAGATCATCGCCAACCTGAATTTGCTTGAGCAAAATGGGGAAGTTATTGATTCTTGCTGTGATTAAAATGTATGCATCTTTTCCAAAAATGCTTGTTGAAAATTAATCTGTGGTGCAACCATTTTGAGCAAAGGGGCCTGAATTGAAAAGGTATTAGGTCTTCAGGGCTCCTCCTCCATGAATGAGATTAAGGCTTTTATAAAAGACTCTTCATGCAGCACTTGGACTTTCTGCCCCTTCATCTCTTCATGTGACGCACAGTAGTATTGGTCTCCTCTGGAGGATGCAGCAACCAAGTACCATTGTAGAAACAGAGAGCAGCCCTCACCAAACACAAGGACTGTAGGTGACTTGATTTGGTATTTTCCAGCCTTCAGAACTGTGAGAAATAAGTTTCTATTATTTATAAGTTATCCAGTCTGTGGCATTTTGGCATAGCACAAATGAACTAGGTTCTTCTAACCATGGGAAAGTCAAGACATAAAGGAATAAAGGGCGAGTGTGCCAACAAGGCTGGCGTTCTCTCTCCACGCTAGCTCATTCTCTCCTGCACACAGGTTTTTCCTAAGTGGCAAGGAACATGACCATCAGATTTGTGCTCTTGTAGCTTTAGTACCTAAGAGAAAAAAGTTGATTTCTCCCACCTTTCATTTCTTTACTCTCAGGGAAGAATTTTAACTGAGATGGCCTTGTTTATGGCCTAGGATACATGCATTCTTGGCTCAGGTTAGCCCAGGTACCTTTCTCCTGCCTAATAATTGTGGGTAAGGAGGTATATTCATGTTGTCAGCTAATGGAAACCTTTTCTTCTTCATGGAGGTATATAGTGAGAAGAAGAACATTTTTTCCCTAAAAAGGGAGTTGTCTTATCAGATAAAAGGAGAAATATTGGACTCGCAAATATTGGACTGGCAAAGCAATGCATGTTCACAAAACACATCTGTATTCTTTCAATCTCAAAGGTAAGTTCTGGGGTTTAGAGTCAGATAGATGTGAGCTTGAACCTCATATTTTATACTCTGTTTTCTTACACAAGCCATTTCTTACTTCTGAGTCTCTGTTTCATTATCTGTAAAATGGGAATAGAATATCTTAATCACAGGTTTGGGGAAATTATATGAAATGATGGTCAGAAAACACTTAGCAAAATGCCTATAGAAAATGCTTAATAAACTATTATCATGGTGCTCTTTGGTTTGTGTTCCTGGTTTCTCTAATAGAAGTCCAACTAGATCTTGCTTCTGGACCCAACCAGTGGCAGTTTTCTGAAATTGCATTTCTACTACGGTTTTCTGGGCCTCTCTGGAGCAAACAAGAGACATTAGTACTTCCTCAAATTTCTTTATTGCCAAAAAGATAATGAAAATATGCAAAAGAATATTACTGTTACTGGACTTATATACCAAAATAAAACACAATATGTTGCTTAAAATTAATTACTGGAAGCCGGGCATGGTGGTGCATGCCTGTAATCAATCCCAGCATTTAGGAGGCTGAGATGGGAAGATCCAGGTTTGTGGCCAGCCTCAGCTACTTAGTGAGGCACTCTTCAACTTAGGAGACCCTGTTTCAAAAGAATAAAAAATCAGGCTGGGGATGTAGCTTGAAGGTGGAATGCCCCAGAGTTCAATTCTCAGCACAACAATAAATAAATAAATAAATAAATAAATAAATAAATAAATAAATATCAATAATTACTGGGCACAAAATATATACCATATCCAGCATTATGTTGTATGTTACAAGAAAATTGAAGAAATGGAAGATATGTTCTTTTTTGTGTAGATTTCTTTTGAGATTATGGCTACAACACATTAAATAATTTAAAAAATGACTTATCCTGTGTAATGATTAATTTTCTGTGTCAAGTTTACCAGATGGCTGGTAAACATTATTTCTGGGTATTTCTGTAAAGATGTTTCTGGAAGGGATTAGCATTTGAATGAATAGACTGAGCAAAGAGTACCCACCTCCCCAATATGAGTGGAATCCATAGAAGGCTTTGACCAGAACAGGAAGACAGAGGAAGGGTGAGTTTTCCTCTTTCACTTAAGTAGGTTATTCATATTCTGTTGCCTTCAGACTTTGGATCATGGTTCTTGAGTCATTGGGTTTATACAAGAACTGTACCACTGGTTTTCTGAATCTCCAGCTTACAGATTGTGGATCATGGGACTTCTCAGCCTGGGTAATCATGTGAGCTAATTTCTCACAAAAAATCTCATGTATATACCCATATCTACACCTGATATAGGCTATAAAATCCAAAGCTGGTTGGGTTGTTTTGCTAGTGTAGAGTCTTTTGAGCTCTTTGTATATTCTGGATATTAGCCTTCTATCAGAGTGGTAGCTGGTAAAGATCTTCTCCGATTCTGTAGGCTTCCTCTTTAGGTTCTTGGTGGTTGCCTTTGATGAGAAGAAACTCTTTAGTTTGATGCCATCCCACGTGTTAATTCATGCTTTAATTTTCTGCACTTTGGAGGTCTTGTTGAGAAAGTTACTGCCTGTGCCTATATGTTGGAATGTTGAGCCTATGCCCTCCTCTAATAACTTCACAGTCTCTGGTATAATTTCTAAATCTTTGATCCATCTCAAGTTGATTCCTGTGCATGGTGAGAGGTAAGGATTTAGATCCATGTTTCTACAAATGGATAGCCAGCTCTACCAGCACTATTTGTTGAAAATGCTGTCTTTTCTCCAGCATATCCCCTTTGTCAAAGATTAATTGACTTTAAGAGTGTGGGTTTCTTTATCTTCTATTCTGTACCACTGGTCAGTCTGCCTGTTGTTGTGCCAATACCATGCTGTTTTTACTACTATTGCTCTATAGTATAGTTTGAAGTCTGGGATTGTGATGCCTCCTGCATGGTTCTTATGCTGAGAATTGCTTTGGCTATTCTGGGTCTTTTCTTTCTCCATATAAAACACATGACTAATTTTTCTAGGTCTATGAATAATATCATTGCTATTTTAATGGGAATTATATTGAATCTATAGGTCACTTTTTGCAGAATGGCCATTTTGATGATATTTATTCTGCCTATCCATGAGCACAGGAGATCTTTCCATCTTCCAAGGTCTTCAATTTCTTTCTTTAATGTTTTATAGTTTTTGTTGTAGAGGTCTTTTACATCTTTGGTTAGGTTTATTCCTAGGTATTTTATTGGTTTTGAGGTTATAGTGAAGGATCACTTTCTTTATTTCTTTCATTGTGGATTCATTGTTGGCATAAAGAAAAGCAACTGATTTATTTAGGTTGATTTTGTATCCTTCAACATTGATGAATTGGCTAATCAGCTTCAGAAGTCTTTTGGTTGAGTTCTTTGGGTTTTCTAAATAAAGAATCATGTCATCTGCAAATAAGGATAGTTTTAATTCCTCTTTTCCTATTTGAATTCCTTTGATTTCCTTCTCTTGTCTTACTGTTGTGGCAAGAGTCTCAAGAACTATATTGAAAAGAAGTGGTGATAGTAGGCATCCTGTCTTGTTCCTGATTTTTAGTCCAATCAAGAAATGGGCAACTAAACTGAATAGGCACTTCACAAAAGAAGAGATACAAATGGCCGATACACGAAAAGATGTTCTACATCATTAGCCATCAGGGAGAGCAAATAAAAACTGCACTGAGATTCCATCTAACCCCAATCAAAGTGGCAAGCATAAAGATTCAAATAACAACAAATGCTGGCAAGGATGTGGGGAAAGAGGAACTCTTTTACACTGTTGGTGGAAGTAAAAACTAGTTTAGCCGCTATGGAGATCAGTGTGGAGATTTCTTAGAAAAATTGGAATAGATCCACCATATGATCCAGCTCTATCACTCCTGGGTGTTTTTCCAAAGGAGTTGAAATCAGAGAACTACAGTAACATATGCATACCTATGTTCATAGCAGCACAATTTGTAATGGGCAAAATATGGAACCAACCCAGGTCTCCATCAACAGATGAAGGGGTTGAAAAATTATGAGAAATACACACAATGGAATTCTATGCAGCTATAAAGAAGAACAAAATCATGGCATTTCTAAGAAGATGGAAAGATCTGGAGAACATTAAGTGAGATCACCCAGGCACAGAAAGAGAAGGGACATATGTTTTCTCTAACATGCCCAAACTAGGGAGTATTGGGGATACCAGAGGGACTCCAGATAATGAAGGGGAAACCTCAGCAAAGATAGAATGGAAGGGTAGGAGAGGAAGAAGGCTGAGGTTGATTAATGGAGGAGCTACATCCAAATATGTATAAAAGTATGAATATAGCATGGTTAATCTGGACATTCAGTATAGGGAGGGGGAAAGGGGAACTAGGGGGGAACCAAGCACAGTCTAAGTGTATACCATTTTCAATATGTTCCACTTATAAATAAAAGTAAAAGAGAAAAAAGAAAAACAATAAAAAAGAAAAAAATCAAAAGCTGATATGGTATGGCCAATAGGATTGAAGAGAACAAAAGATTCTGAATTTAAACTTGAAGAAAGGATGATATTTGTCAAGATAAAGGCTTGCATTCCAGATTAGGCGAGTGTCATAAAAAGAATTGCTAGAGCACAATGGACCAAGCTATGGGGCTCTGGGGTGGGGGGAGGGGGATATTGCTCCCTCACATCTAGAGAGGTGAGTAAGGAAGATCAGCATCCCTGGAAGTCGAAATAGGAGAAGTTAATCCAAAAGCACACATAGTATATGCGAAGTGTGGGAAGGGGGTAGATAAATAGTGAGGGAAGTAGATGGTGTGAAACATTATATAGCAAGATGAAGCCCAAAACAGGTTTATACATTTGGTGACTAAAACACCAGGGAAATTAAGGTTACTGGAACTGAGAAAGTCAAGGAGCATGAAGGTAAGTGTTTCGAATCATGGAAAAGGTGCTGAACTGACCGATGACAAGGACAAGTAGTGAGGTAAAGAGGACTGTGATATAGCTGCTGAAGTCATAGAGGGAAGGTTGACCTACAGCTGGTCTGAGGTTAGTCAAAGAAAATTCACTGGAACAGGAGGGAGGGCAGGCAGGGCCACCTTAGAAGATATTTTTAATGATGGCAGTAAATGTCTATCACAGAAGCTGAGGTGGGAATTAAGAAAATACCAGCCCTTCCTCTTCACTCAATGAGTTGGGGACAAAGAGTAGGAGATGGGAAAGAGTGACAGCCCCACTCCAGTTGACACAGAAGAGAGAGAGGGAAAAAAATCTCATTGAAGGGAAGCTAGGGTTGAGCTTAGGTAAGTTGTTGTCTGTGTTTGACTGTGCACGTTTGGTTCACCATGAAACTGCATATTTATATGGAACACTAAAGGGTTTTGGAGGAAAAATTAACACTGGGAAGAAACAAGGGCGAGGAAGGAAGTAGGGGCTGAATAATTCTAGGTATGTAAGAGTATTTACCTTACCTGCCCTCAAAAGGGCAACTCAAGCAATAGGAGGCTGTTTCTCTCCTCCATCTCAAGTGCCCCTTACTTGTACTGCCTTAGCCTAATCTGTACTGTGACTGAGGCTTTGCTCATCTTCCTTCCTGTACTATAAACTTCTTGAAAGTCTTATGTCTTTTCCATCTTTTTATCCTCACACCTGACACAGTACCTGGGCAGGGATCATTCTTCATGTACCTTTGTCGGATGGGGAAGTGAGTGGATGTGAGCATGGCGGTGATGTGTACATGTAGCCTCTGGAGCTTACTCCTGCTCATCTGTGTTGAATTGGTTCGATGTCAGTGTCTAGAATACTGATGCTCAATGGAAATGTCATGTGAGTCCTGTATGTAATTTTCCAGTAGGGACAAAGAAAAAGTTAAATTAACTTAAAAATATATTTTATTAGAGCCGGGTGTGGTGGCGCACACTTGTAATTCCAGCATTTGGGAGGCTGAGACAGGAGGATTGCTGTTCGAGGACAGCCTCAGCTACTTATTGATGCCATTTGCAACTCAGTGAGACCCTGTTTTAAAATAAAGAATAAGAAAATAAGGTCGGGGTTGTAGCTCGGAGGTAGCATGCCCCTGGGTTCCATCCGCAGTACTATAAATATATACATATATTTTTACTTAACAACATGTATATATATAATATATAATATATATGATATATATTATATATAAACATTATCATTCCCATAGGTAATGAACATAAAATTATTAATGGGATGTTAAATTCTTTTGTTTTATACCCTCTTCAAAATCTGGTGTGCATTTTTTACTTATATCACATCTTAAGACACATTTCAAGTGCTCAAATTAGAGTAAACCTAGTTCTGCCCTTTTATATGGCCTCTACAATTGGTGTTTCCTATGTTGGAATTATTCTTCCTCTAGCTCATTATTAAAAATACATACTTGAAAATATATTATCCATAAAAGATTGTGCATGCATATGGCAATGAATGGAATGTTTGTTCCCCTAAAATGCATGTTGAAATGGTATTAGGGGGTGGGGACTTTGGGAGACAGGTTGGTCACCAGGACAGAGGATTCATGTATAGGATTAATGTTCTGATAAAAGAGACTCCAGAGAAATCCCTTGACCCATCCACAATGTGAGGACACTTGAGAGGCCTCCATCTGTGAACCAAGCACAGACTCTCAGCAGACAATCTGCTGGCAACTTGTTCCAGCCTCCAGAACCGTAAGAAGAAAACCTCTGTTGTTTGTAAGCTATCCAGTTTACAGTGTTTTGCTATAGCACACTGGACTACATATAATATGCATTCATGCATTCTTTCATACTTATGTAAACATGATGTATACAAATAGTATATTAACACTAGGGCAGTTTAGTTCTCTCATAAAGTCTGGTGAAGATCAGGCAGTTTTTCAACATTTGCAAGAGGAAGAAAAATATGAAGTATATGTAGGATGTTTGAAAAGGCCAGGCATGGAAAATTCCACTGGCCTTCAATCTGTGTGTTGACCCCACTAATATGCAAGGAAGGGTGATGGTCTTCCCATGTACCCACATAGAGAAAACGGTGTAGTGAGCACACATCACTATCTCTGACACAGCTTTATTATTTTCCAAATCTGGGGCTAGAATTTATAGAATAGTATTAAGTAGTTAATAAGAGCAATGATAACAGACATTTTAAAAGTTTTATTCCCTATTTATATTCCTGACAATGAGAATAGGTTTTCCATTATGTCTCCTTTTTTTTTTTTTTTTTTTTTTTTTTTTGCAGGTCTAGAGATGGAACCCAGAGGCATTTGACCTCCGAGCTATACCCCCTGCACTATTTTTTATTCTTTATTTTGAAACAGGGTCTCAGTAAGTTGTGGAGAGCCTCACTAAGTAGCTGAGGCTATCCGTGAACCGCGATCCTCTGGTCTTAGCCTCCCAAATGCTGGGATTACAAGCGTGTGCCACCACACCCTGCTTTATGTCTCCATTTAAAAAGATGGTAGCTTTGGAGCAAAGATTTACATATTTTATTATCCTAAGAAAGTTTTTTAGTCTCTTTTTTGTTAAGATTTTAATTTAATTAATGGATGGTATAGTAGAAATTTGTAGAATGCCTTTCCAACAACAATATATAAATTTGGATTTGGTAGCTCAATATTGTGAATTATATTAGTAGATTTATTAATATTGAATTATTTTTCTTACTCCTAGAATAAAGTTTATTTGTTGTGATATATATGTATGTGTTTGTATATGTACATATAATACATATCATGTTTTTGGAAAGCTGGATTCTTTTTTATATAATTCTTTTTTAATTTTGTTATCAGTATTAATAAGACTGAGGTATAGTCTATTTTATTATTTTTGTCATGTTTTCATAATGTGAACAAAATTAATGTAATGTGTGTATTGTGTGTCATGTTCTAGAAAGTGAACTTCAGGGCTTTTTCTTTTACTAGTTTCTTGAACTGTTAAAGTTGCATCTGAGTTACTTCTTCAAAGAGAGAAAGAATTCCACTGTGCTTGGACCAGTTGCTATTGTTGTCGGTCTGTGTTTCAAGAATGTTGCCACTGGGCGCACCAGTGTTTAATCTTGGCAACAAGATTATTTATTCCTTATATCACTGACTATAGCTATATCTTTTAAAATTATTTACTAAGAACATTTTTACTACTACCCATTCTTTCTGACTTTTCTTTGCTCTTTTATCATAAGAATCTGCTTTTTATATATTGCTGCTGTGTGTCTGAAACTATATCAAAACTCAAAATAGATTTTAGAACATCTTTCCAGTTCTCTACATTTATTTTGCTTCAGTGAAGGCATTTCCTGTGTTTTACTAAACCATACTTGTTTACTTCCTCCTCTTTTAACTATTGATTCTCCTTGTGTATTCAATTCTTATTGCTTACCTTTCTCAATATAAACCTAATGTGGCAGAACTCCTCACTGGTATAAATTCCTTCAGTACTCACATAGGCTTTCTGGGCAGAGGTGGAGCCATGGATGGCAGATGTATCAGGGCATGCCTTGTTTTTAAGATTAAATGTACCAGCAAGTAGGGTCTGAACCTGCAGTGAGGAGGATGGTGACAGGGCCTGCAGGTTTCTCTCTGGATGTAGAGAGTGAGCATATGTGAATAATCCCTCAAGTCTGCTGCTTGGATTAATATGGCATTTGGAGTGCTGCTGCTGCCATGACCCTTCTTAAACTTTACCTTAGGTAATCTGAGTAATGTCTATGTGGTCTGGTAGATTTTTTGTTTTATAGTTTTTCTTCTTACATTTATTCTGCTTTTTTCTTCTTACATTTATTCTGCTCCTCCAATCATATCAGGGGCTCATACTATTAAGGGCTGTTTGTCATGGAAATCTGCTCTCCCTTCCCATGTTTAGTCACAATAGGGTTCCTATGACTAAATCTGATGTAGGTTTTGGCTTAAGTCAGTCCATTAGGAAACCTCACCAACATGGTCCCACTGATTGTTCTAAAAGGTGAATGATGTTCCAAGCCAGGCAAATTAGAATCTTTCCCTGGAAGTCTGTTGAAGGATACCTTGGATAGTTGAATTTTGCAGATAGGACTGTAGAGGATGCTAATGGACAGATCTCTGATTATGTGGAGGAAAACTGGTAAGAGAATAGATGACATGCTGGGAGAAACGGAAAGATCTCGAAGTGTTTGGTTCTCACACCCATTTCATGGAATGTCCTGGTTCTTGCTTTCTCTCAGCTGTTCAGTTCTTATAATTCTGTGAGCTACTCCAAAAAAATCTCCTTTTTGTCCATGCTCAAGTTAGGGTTGTCTTTTTCTTAAATTTCCTTCAAGAGTGTAGTGAGTATGAGTATGTATGTGTGCATGTGTGTGTGTGTGTGTGTGTGTGTGTGTGTGTGCGTGCGTGCGTGTGTGCGTGTGTGTGTTTCCTCTATGTCATGGAAATCCAACTCCTCAAGTGAGACTTTATCCTGATTTCCAGAGCTTGGGTAATATTTTCTCTTTCGTATTCATTGAATTGTCTCAGTGTGGGTAAAGTAAGGGAAAGAGTCAAAGCCAAATGTAGAGCTAAGGTCACTATCTTGAATCTACCCCTTATGTTACTTTTCTTTTCTCCTTAATATGTAGCTTAGTTCATACTCTCTTTTTTCTCTTTCGAAAATATTAACTGGTTAATTCCCCTAAAACACCAAAATTAGAAATAGTGAAGAAATTCAACTTTTATAATATGTTTTATTCCAAAACACATATAATTGAGCATCACTACCATATAAATGTTATTGCAGAAAAAAATTTAAATGTCTAGTGACTTCATCAACTAAGTTTTTGGTTTTAGACTAGTTATAACCCTGAGAGCTGGGCATACTTTCACTCTCCTGGGCTAAACTCCTGAGCAAGTTGGTTTTACCCAGGCTTATCCAAGATTCTTTGGCTTCCATTTCAGAGTTGAAAAAAATATATTCCATTATTTTAGCAGTCAGAAATTCCCTTTTGTACTTATTGCCAAGCAAAAACTACTATGAAGTCATTGGGTCACCTTCTAAAGTACTGTCCCCTTTGTAATATATTTTTACCAGTCTATTGTAATTATACCTCAATGTGAGGTTCAAAGTAATAAAAACATACACACACAGCACTTGGTATGTTTCCTTTCAGACCCCTTATGCTTCTCCCTACCTCATACATGTTAGTAAGATTGGTAGTGATGCCTTTATATGCGGACATAGCATTATTAAACTATTTCCTTCATCAAGCCTCTTTTTCTCCCTCCCCACCATCTTCCCCCAAAACCCTCCCATTATTCTATGGGTCTCTCTCATTTATCTAAAGTCCCTTTTGTTTTATATTTTTCCCCTAGCTTCCACATATGAAAAAACTTTAGACCCTTGACTTTCTGAGACTGATTGACCTCACTTAGGATACTATTCTCTGGTTCCATCAATTGTCCTGAAAATGACATAATTTTGTTATTTATGTCTGAGTAAAATTCCAATGTGTATATATGCCACATTTTTAATTCATTCTTGAACAAAGCCAGCTTTCTCATCAATACCTATGAGGAGATATTAAAATGCTTAATATTTTCTCATAAGATACTTGAAAATTTGTATTTATTTGTATGAGAACTTTATTAGATTTCTGTAATAGTATCTTCTTTTTAAAAGGTGTAACTTGTACACCTAATAAATTTGCAGTAAAATTTTTTTTACTCTTGAAATTGAACTCAGCACCTTTACCTACACATTCCTTTCCTGGTCTTTCTCAGATATTCCCAGCCATATATTTTTGTTTTCCTACAAATGCCTGCTGGACAAGTGATCTAAACAGATAATTCTCAAAAACAAATATACAAATGGCCAACACATATGTGAAAGATATTCAAGATCTTTCATTCTCATAGAAATTCAAATTGAAATCACAGTGAGATATATTACCTCAGTTCAAGTGGCTATTACAAAAAGTATATCAAGTAATGGTAGATTTTCTCCTAAAAGTTTATAGTCTTAAGATTTATATTTAGGTCTTTTATCTATTTTGAGTTAATATTTGTATATGGGATTAGGTAAGGGTCCAACTTTATTCTTTTCCATGTAATTATTATGTTTCAACAATATTTAGTTAAAATATTATTATTTCTACCACCAAATGTTCGTGGAAACCTTGTCAAAAATAACTTGACAATATAGGGAAGAATTTAGCTCTAGGCTTTTATTTAACTCCAATGGTTTATATATCTGCCTTTAGAATAGTACTACACTGTTTCAATTATTGTAGCTTTATATGGTTTGAAATCAGAAAATATATATCTTCTCGCTTTGTTCTTTTTCAAGATCGTTTTGGGTATCTAGAGTCCATATTCCATATTAGGATAGAGTTTTTTTCTGAAAAATAAATATATAAATATATGATAGTTTCACCTAAAAAAATAGAAAAAAAATATTCTCTGGTAAGAAAGAAAGTAAAAAGAAATATTGAAATGTTATCTTTAAGTCATCAAAAGCTTGGTATCAGACAAATGAAACTGTTATGTGAGATTATCATTTTTAATTTTGGATAAATTGCTATAATACTAGATGTCAACCACTAAGCCAAGCATGGGAGGGAGGGATGGGGAGAGAATGGGGTGGGGATCGGGTGGGGGCTGACTGGGTGAGGTGTGCATGTATGTCTACAAAAGTTTGTATCCCACTATGATGTATGAATACAGTGCACCAATAAAAAAAATAAAAAATAAAAAATAAAAAATAAAAAAAAGTAATGGTGAGGAGAAAGGAAAACTCTCATGCACTATTGATAATGCAGAGAAAGGAGAACTCTCATACACTATTGGTAGGAATGTAAATTGGAACAAGCCATTATGGAAAACATTATGGAGCTTCCTCTAAAACTACAAATAGAACTATTATATAATCTAGCAATTTTAGTACAGGGTTTATATCCAAAGAAAGGGAAGTCAGTATGTTAAAGAAACATCTCTACTCACATGTCTATTGAGGCATTATTTTATAGTAGTCAAGATATGGAATCAACCTGGGTGTCCATTGACAGATGAATTGATAAAATGTGGTATGTATACATACATATATACACGCCATGGAATTCAGCCACTAAAGGATGGAATCCTATCATTTGTGGTAACATAGATGAGCCTGGAGAACACTATGTTAAATAAAATAAGTCAGATATAGAAAGACAATATCGCCGGGCGTGGTGGCGCACACTTGCAATCCCCGCACTTGGGAGGCAGAGACAGGAGGATCGCGCAGGTTCGAAGCCAGGTGCGTGCGCTGGCTTAGGAGATCCTGTTTCCAAAATGAAAATGTAAAAAATAGGTCTGGGAGTGTAGCCCAGAGGTAGAAGGGCTTCCAGGAACCCCAGTACCACACACACAAAAAAAGAAAGACAATATCATGTGTTATGTTCACACTTGTATATGGAAGCTAAATAAAGTTATAAAGTTGAGCTCATAGCCGGGCGTGGTAGCGCATGCTTGTAATTCCCGCACTTGGGAGGTGGGGACAGGAGGATCACACAAGTTTGAAGCCCCCTGCTGGCTTAAGAGACCCTGTTTCCAAATAAAAATATAAAATAGGTCTGGGGAGTGTAGCCTGGAAGTAGAAGGTTCCAACCTCAGTATCATCAAATTAAAAAAAAAAAAGTCGAGCTCATAGAAAAGAGTAGTAGTGTTAACTAAAGGCTGGAAAGGGAACCAAGATGAGATGGAGGGAGGTTTGGGGCTGCAGTTGGATAAAAGGCTGCGGGTAGTACAGGCATGTATCACCACAACTGGCTTTTTATGTAAAAATAATTTCTAATGTTCTATAGTACAGTAGCTACGGTGAACTATGACTGTGTATTTCAAAATAGCTAACAGAGAAGATTTTGGATAGTCCCAAGATGAAAAAATAATAATTAACTTTTGAGGTGATGAGTATACCAATTACCTTGATCTGATCACTAAGCACTGCATACATGTACTGAAATATCACACTGTACCCCATAAAAATATACAATCACTATGTGGCTACTAAAACTTTAAATATGTGTTAAGAATTTAAAAAAAGACTCTTTGAACTGATTTTCTGTTTAGCTAGTAACCTTGCTGTGAACCTAAAACAAAACTGGGGTGTACCTGCACTACCTCTGAGGTTTGCTCTCACACCCTATAAAGTTAGAGTGGGAGGGGGAGGCAGGCAGCCTTGGACTTTCTGCTAGCTTAGGTCTCTAGCAATCTCATGTGCCCTGAACTCTCCTGCTTTCCCTCACCTCCAGATTTTACATGGGCCTTATTTCTTATTTAGAACTCCTTATATTCTTATATTCTTATATATACTCTAAGCCCATCCCAATTTTTTTCTAAACCTTTCCTAATTAACCTCATTTGGTTCTAATCACTCTTCAGCAGCCTCCCAGAATTCTCCCACACGTCACCACTCTGGATTCGTCACCTGGCCTTTCACAAGTTGTTCTCTGTGCCTGCAATACAACTCCCAGCTGGCTGCAAACTCCTTTGATGCATGTGCCAACCCTTCTATAGAAAGAATACTAATTTTGAAAAGCTAACATGGAAGGCATACAATGCTCCTGACACTACAATGCTAAGTAATTTACTGGCAGAATATTTAGAACGGTGCTTGGCACATAGTAAGCTATTAATACAGTTTGTTACTACTACTACTACTATTTATAGCACTCTGAAGTTGGTAGTATTATTATTATCTCCATTTTATTGGTAAGGAAACAGTGAGGCATAGATGTTACATAACATGCCTCAGTGCAGCACAGACCTCATTTAAGGGGCAGAGACAGAACTTGATCCCAGTCTGATATCAATATCCATGTTCTTAATCACTATGAAAATAATTTTCTAATGACACACCCCCACTAATCAATCTTTTTGTAATAATTTGCTTTCGGTTTTCAGAACAATGTAAGTTGTATTTAAGGCAGGGTTTCCTTCCAAGTGCATCGCCCCTTTAACATTCAGTTGCTCATCAAAGATATAAGGGAAAAGTCACAAGTATTTGTATCTCTCTGGAGACTTTAGTTTTGAAATCTGGAGGCCACTGAAATATATATCCTTAGGGAGAACAACTGTTTATTAAAAAAATACTTCTAGGTTGCTAAGAAACTGAGTTTGGGGTTTTGTTTTATCTAATATATTGCTTCAATCAGCCTCTTTAGTTAGGTTTTCCTTGGTATCTCTCAGCTACCAACAGGTCATATTTCTCTGGTTGAAAGAGCTAGACAATGTCAAGGTTGAACAATAGTAGACGTTCATATCCATCGTAATGTAAATGATCAATAATAATGCTGAAGACTCAACTCTGAGCAAGTAATGTAACTTTCCTTGGTGCATTGCAGGTCATCCTAAGGTTCAATGCGTTAAAAACATGCATGCACACCTAACTTAGTTATTTCGAGGACAGTGTTATTCGAGGCTCACACTTGTTCTGTAACATAAAAAACCTCTCTTCTAGTTCTGATTGTGAGATTGCAGAGAAACGCTTGGTCCTCAGCAGTCTCTCCTCAGGCTCTAAAGAGGCCCCCTGCCTCTCCTTTTCTCTCTCCCTCTCACAGGCCCTTTTCTTCCTTAGCTGAGTCTGCTTAAAGGGAACCAGGGATGGCTGGATGGCTCCTGGGATCTCTGGGGAGAAGTCAGGTGACAGACTTTCAACCCAGCCAGACCGGGTTCCAGCACGCTTCGCTCTTGGGCCGGCCGCCCAGCACCTAGATCACAGCCAGGGAAGCTGCCCGGCCCAGGGCTCCGCCCACCCCTCCATCCGCAGGCGGCACCACTGCCTCCCTCCGGATTTCCACCGGGAGGAGGAATGGGCGTGAAGGCGACTCTAGATGCTGGAGAAGCGTCTGGGGAAACCTGTCATTTAGAAGAGAGTCCGTTTCCTTGAGGGACTGCCGTTGGCAGCTGTAGCCACGGCAGTCGGCCGTGGATTGCGAGACAGGCTCCCCACCTGCGGCGGCTGCAGCTCACCCGTGCGCTCGGCGGGAGGGAGGACGCGGTGGCGGCCGCCGGTCCCCGCGGTGCCCAGCACCGAGCGGGGCCGTCCGAGGCCTGGCCGGCCGCAGCGGGGGGAAGCCGGCGTGCACAGCTGTCTCCGCCGGGCTAAGGCCTCGGCTCCCGCCTCCCGCCCCAGAAATGATCTGAAGCGTTGCCTCTTTGATCCCAGAGCCCCACTCGGGTGGGTTCTTTTGTTTCTTTGTTTTAATGACAGTTCCCAGCTCTTAGGCATGTCATGCGCAATTAATTCTCTGGCTCTCTTGAAGGCAGCTGGGGTGAAAAAAAATTTTTTTCTGCATCATCCTTTTAGGGATAATTGTTTATGATGTGACGTCAGCGGACTGATTTTTCTCTCTTGAATGAGAGAGAAAAAAAAAAGCCCACAGATGTGCGCAGAGGCCACAGACACTGACATTTGGAATTCCTTCAGGGAAAAAGGATGTGGGCACCGGAGCCTTAGAAGTGGGTGGACAGGACTTTAGGCTGCCCAGGGTTATTAAGAAGTTTTTCTTTCCTTTTTCTTTTCTTTCTTTCTTTTCTTTTCTTTCTTTCTTTCTTTCTTTTTTTTTTTTTTTTTAAGAAAATCCCCTCGCAGTGAGCCAGTCGGTGCTCCTTTCGGGCTCCTGTCCCCGTTAAGGTGGCAGCGCCTGATAATTAATGCCGGGGCACCCATTCGCTGCAATAGGCTTAAGAATGAGGGGGGGGCGGGGGAAGTGCGTCACCAGGTGGGGAAGGGGCTGTGTATTTGGTGACAGGCTGCAGCGCTGGGGTGGAGGGGAATGGGGAAGGGAAAGAGGTTCTGTGTGAGCTCCGTGGGTATTGTGTCAGGAGATGCAGGCCGGCTACCATGTGACGCGGTCCAGAGCTGAAGGGATTGGCCGAGGCACCGCAGGCGGGGCAGCCGGCTTGCCGTTCTCTGCCTTTCTCTCTCAGCATCTTCCTGGGAGCCTGTAGGTGAAGCAGCAACCAGCAGCATCCATGGCCTGGCTTTCGGGTTAACACTTGTCTCCTTTGGCTTCGGCAGCAGGCAGAGCAGACCTCAGCAGCTGCGTCGGGAGGACTTAGCTGGGACCTGGAAGCCTATCCTCCTGTGTTTTTTCAGACTCCCTGGAAATTAAGGAATGCAATTCTGCCACCATGATGGAAGGTAGGATGCTTTCTGCTGTGGTTGTCTGGCTCTGGCAAGATCTGGGTTGAAGCAGTGTGGAAGAATGTGTGCCACTCCGGGTTGGTGGCGGTTCTAGAACCTGGTTACCAAGGTTTTGCAAGCAAAAATGCTGCAGTTGGCTTGCAGTGGACCAAGGCTGGGACTAATGGAATTAAACCTCAGAGCGTCTGCCCAGCTCAGAACCTACAGAGCTTCCAGCTCCTTTGAGAGAGAAACCCCTAAAGTATTTGCAGGAAGCTGAGGCAAAGCTAGGAAAGAGCTTACGGAACAAATAAGTTGGGACAGATGATAAGGTTTTCAGTGCTAGGTTCCTGGAACTACACTGATTAAACATTTACAATGGAAACTTGTTTTCTGAAATTGACATAAGACAGGAGAGGTCATTTACAGAGTTATCCAGTGAACTGTTTAAAATCTTTTTAAATTCTTGTCAGATATTTTTATCTCTGCAATTCGCATCATAGTATTGGAGTGACGGGCACAGAAAATTGCATCCATAGGCTGTAGTTTTATGGGGATGTCATTGCAACAGAATGAGCGATATAAGGAAAATATCCAGGCCTCTTGGCTCCTGAATTTAGATCTTACCAGGTTAAGAAAAAGAAGAAAAATTGTGCTTTCTAAATGCCTTTCCTATGCAATGGTACTTAGCCAAGCATCAAATGATTACTTGCTGATGATCTTTTTTGCATTCAATATTAAGTGTACGAAGGAACTTTCCCTGGGGAGATGCTACTTAAACTATATATTATTCTACTAAATTATCCTTTCCAGCCTGAGGTAGTGACAGCCAAGATTGCCTTAAAAAAGCTGATCAGGAAAGAAACCTGCAGCTCTATGCTGGCTTTGATTTTCTGTTTTCACACTCCAGGATGGTGCAAAACTCCTGGCCTTTCCTAAGATGACAGGCAGAAATTTGTCCCCAGCCTGGATTTTACAATGCAGAATCGAGTGCATAATGGGTCTCAAATCAGCCATGAAAATGGCAGAGAGGCTACCTCTTAAGCTAAGATCTGTCCTACCAATTTTAAATGTCTCTTAGAAATTTACCAAAATGGAACCAAGGGAAGGACGATTAAAAAAAAAAAATAGCAGTGTAGCCTGTACTTATTTGGCAGAAATGAATTCTTTTGCTCTCTCTGTCATCATGTCAAACATTGTTAATGTGATTTGGGGAAGTGAAGAATTCTAGAGTCAAATCCCATAGATTTTTGGAAAATAGCTTTAAATAGGAGATTGAGTATCATTTTGTTGTGGAGCTTGGTCTTGTTTGCAAAGGGATCTCAAGCTAGTTCTTTAAATACAGGCCTAAATAAATTGAGCTTGCCAACACTCTAAGATTAAACCCTTTTTGTTAATTTAAAATGAGTTTAATCTTTGAATAAGAAGGCAAGACAAATAGAAAGTACATTATTACTTATGTACTTTTCAATTAAACACTCATGTGGATTATCCTCTTCAGAAAAAAAATTGTCTAGAGAAGTACTGTATGTCTCCAACTCAATTTCATGCAGCATCTCTTAAAAATGCATCTGCACATTCTGATTAGATTCTAGTCTTAAATAGGGAACTGGGAGGCCTTGCATTTTACTTCTTGCCTTGCAAACTATAGAGATAAGGTGTTTCTCTGAAGGCAGCTAACGTTTATTGATGCTGATTAATGATTTCCCTGGTAATATGGTCTATTGTGCCATCCCAGAATGTCAGTTCAAAGCCTTGTGATTAGCTTATCTGAGCTACCTACACTGAAATGAGAACTGTAACAAAGACTTGTGTTGGAGCTGAATTAGCACTACTGCTGGGATTGCCAAATTTATCTAATGAAGGGTATTATCTTAGTACTGGTAGGCATTAGAGGTGACACTGTGGACACAGTTGCCTTCTATCAGACCCTTGCAGAAGAAATTGGACAGCTGTTCCCACTGGCTTAAACATTTAAGTGAAACTGGTCATTTTTTTCTACCCATAGTCCCAGTTAAGTGCTTTTGAGCTTTATTATCCTAATGGTTCAATGACCTTGGAAAAGCAGGTAAGAGACTTAACCAGAAATCAATTTACCGAACAGTGGCCTTCCAACTTAGTTGCCAGTCTTTTGGGGTAGTATGTTCACGTTTCTGATAATGCATCCCAGAATTTCACCTCTGAATTGCTCTTACTCTGAAGATGTGGCATAGCAGTTATTTCCCCTTAAAATTGCTCAGTGAGAAAGCCAGGCTGCTTGTCTATCATGGCAACCTTGGAAAAATAAGGAACCCCTAGAAGGCACCCTAAAATGCTGTCATAGAAGCCCTCTGCTGAAACATCTGAGAATATCCCATCAAACATTTAGACAATTAAAACAAGTGTCTGAACTCAAGTAGCACATGTGTCTCACACACGTGTGTGCATGTGCATACACACAGTTATTCACACAAATGCATTTTCACAGAGGGAAAGTATGTTTGCACACATGTGTATTTATTCTGTGTTGCTAAAGTGTTCCAGTTTGCTGCTTAGAAATACCATGCGCATGGCAACTTCTCAAGGCTACTTCTCTACTTTGTGTAAAACAAGAGTAAATAAATATTCAGCAGAATGGCTCATAGTTTAGTTTTATGTTCTTGATTGCATAAAATAGGATATAGGCTCCATTCATTCAATGCCTATGGGGAATCCTGGTCACAGATGAGAAATGTTACTACCTCCCCAGTGATTCTAATACCATGAAAGACAGCTTAATAATTCTGCAGGGACCCTCTGCAGGACACCAGTAGTTTGTGGTTCTATGTTTCTATTTCAACTATTTTTTGAATACATATAATTTTTTAAGCGACTTGATTTGTTGTTTCCTGCATTATTTGTTTTGGGGCAATGGTTGGTATTGAGCTATTTCTTGAAGAAAGCCAAATGATGTGGATCATATTGGTACCAATGTGAAGGGAAAGATTGAGTGGAGAATTATTTGTGAAAGAGTGAGTACATTTGGGTACATTTAAAATGTAATCTATGTGGTTAGAGCAATTATTCAATGACTATTTTAATATACTATTATTGAAGTCTGAGAATGGCATTTTAAAGCTGTGTATGCTTCCTAAGATAAGTGAAACCAAGTCAGTGTTTCTTGGGATATCTTTTTATTTGTGAAGTTGCCTGGAAAATACGTCCCTTATCCATGCAGAAATAACTGAAAGTGCTTTGTGTTTTTAATTCTGTATTCAGACTCTTAGGTGCTGTATTAGAAAGATAAGTTTCTGGGTGCTAACAATTTCATTCCACATAATATGAAAAACTAGCAAGCATATTTTAAGGGTTTAATTGCAATTTAATAAGTTTCATTGTATTTACTATTCACAATAACCTGAAAATGAGGCAGAAAATGGCAGAATGAAATATGAACCTAAGTTCATTTAGCAGGAATCATGTTTTTGAGCCTCTTGGAATTTTTTCTTTTTACTTTGTATCAGGGAGGTCATGTTAGCCACATTGAAAAACAGGCCTTCATTTTCTTATTTGCATATTCTATTTTGCTCTCTTTTAAATAGTACTCACAGAACCATACCCTTTAGTTCTTTTACACCTTTAATACCTTCTCTGTCCAAAATAATTATTTAGATAATTTGGTACAATTCTGAATTAACTGAATTTCTCTAAATGTGATAAGCCTTATGAACAATGAAAGTTTTTGTTTGTTTTTTATTTTGTTTTGTTTTGTTTTGTTTTGTAGGTGGTACTGGGGTTCCTGGAAACCCTTCTACCTCCAGGCTACACTCCCAGATCTATTTTTTATTTTTATTTGGAAACAGGGTCTCTTAAGCCAGCGCGTTCTGGCTTTGAACCTGCGTGATCCTCCTGTCTCCACCGCCCAAGCGCGGGGATTACAAGCGTGCGCCACCACACCTGGCAAAAGTTTTTTTTTTTTTTTTTTTAATCTAGAAATCGTTTTATAATGTTTAGGAAATTCTTTGATATGATCAAAAAGGAAGAAAGCATCTTGAACTTGGAGCTGTTCATTTTATAAGTTAACCAAGGAGTTTTAAGAGAATACCTCTAACTCTACCAATTTCCTTCCCTTAAATGGCAAAGCTACTTAAGGAAATCTAAGCCTGAGTATGAGATTCTAATATATATCGCACCACTTATGTAATTTTTCTTCTTCCTTGGGTCTGTGTCAGGAAATACAAGTTCCCATCCAATTTCAGGATTAACTTTAAATTTTTGAAGATACATTTTAAAAAAAACCCTTAGATATACCATGCTAGAAGATTCTAGACAAATTTTTCTGTTTGGTTTGGCACATATATTTGTTGATGTTTCAAATAAACAAGTTTCAGGAAGTTACCCACTCGCAATTTTTACATTTCTGAAAGTTCATTTATGAGTTGGTTACTTTGAACATGTTTTCTCATAGGAATAATAATATAAATGATGGTTAGAGTCATATACTAGTCCATCAAAAGCTATTAATCCAATATCTAGCTGAAATACTCATTAACATGAAATGTGTAAAGAACAGAACAGTTACCATAGTAATTAGCCAGAAGAGAATGACGGGATTTAATGTGTTTCTAATTTCAAATAGTGTTGTTTAATATTGCTTCCAGCACAGTTTATCTAAGTTAATTATTAACAAGGAAGGGTTAATTAGAGGACAGTGAAGAGCTAAAGAGAAAATTTGAAAGTATTTTCAGAAAAATTTGTAGATATCTTCAGAACTTTTAGAGACTCATGACACTGGATTTTTCCATTATGCTTAATTTTACTTCTATTCTTGTGGGTTGCTTTTTCTTGATTCAATTTTATCATATGAATTGCTTTAAAATGATGTGTTAAGGTCATTACATAAACTCACCAATGGAATTAAAAGAGAGAGAGACAATTTAGATGACTGTAGAGCTGAAGGGAGAAAAATGGTAACAGATGATAATGGATTTGGGTTTGTATGTCTAAAAAAGTACCCAAGAAGAAATTAACTGAACAAGAAGGAACTCATACAAGGGAATGGGGGAGGATTCTAAGTGCAGGAACCCCTGAGGAGAAAGTAAGGTGTGGGTAGATGGAACTAGTTTGTGTGCTACCAAATGTATCTATGGGTACAGAATAGCTTTCTATTTTTTTTAAGAGTATGTCATTTGGGTTTTCATTTGGCTTTCTTTAGTGATTAGTGATATTTAACATTTACAAATGAGAGAGCTACAGGCAAAGTACTTTAGATGTGGGGAGGGGGGTCTCCTTTTTGGAATTTGCACGATGGTTAGCTGCATCTAGATGATATTAGAAAGATATTTAGCATCTAGATTTAAATGACTGTCATGTTGCTTCCTTATTTAGAAACTTCAGTCACTTCCTGTTTCTTTTAAACTCCAGAGTCTACAAAGAGCCAGAGTCTACAAGAGCCTGCACGCTCTGGCTGCTGTCTTCTTTAAGGTCATCTACCCCTTCACAACACTGAGCCATACTGCCTGTCTGCTAGCATTAAGAATAAACTCTTCCCTGGCTCTAAGCTCTTGCTTTGCGTAGAACAGTCTAGCCCCAGCTCATGGAATTACCAGTTCTCTTGTGATTGTGATTCCAGTAAAACTGCTACTTCCTCAGGTGGTCTTGCCTGTCATTCTTGTCATCCTAAACTCCAAATAGCCTGGGTCACTGAGTCCTCACAGCTTTTTTTTTTTTTTTTTTTTTTTGAGAGTTGTGATTTTTTTAACCACATATGGGCTGAATTTCTCACTTAAAAGTAGCTAGTGAGGGTAGGAATCTAGCCCACCATATTCACCCAATACCTTTAACACACAGTAGATGACTAGCATGTTTATTTATTGAATCTACACAAAACTAAATAGAAATCACTCAGATGACTACATACTGTACATTCTTAGGTATTATTTAGGGTGTTAGGGAGGATGTGAAAAATTAACGTTCACATTTCTATTCTCACGGGAGAAAGAAAACTCACAGACACAAGTAGGAAATAACACAATGTGTCATGAAGTACTAAGCGGTGAGATATAGATAATACATTTTGAGAAGCAAGAGAAACGAGATAGATCATTTGAAAATATGTACTTGAGCTTTAGTCCTTTTGGTGATTATCTCCAAGGAAATGATTTCTTAATGGAAAGAGACACATCGTCACACAGCTCTTCAAAGAATTTCTGAGTCATTTTTGTGGATGTCTTGCATGCTTTTTTTTGTTTCTTTTCTCTCTCCCTTTTGCCCTCCTCATACTTTAGCCATTTCTTTCTCTTTTTCCCCCCATCTCTCTCTTCTTAGGTTCTTTTCCTTTTTCTTTGTTTTATGACCAAGCCTGAAAATGGTGGCTTCTAGAGTTAGAGAGTATGACCTGGAATCAGGAAAAGTATTTTTTAATTAATTTATTTCTTTTTATAATTTATTTTTTATTGAAAGTAAATGTTATACACTTAATCTGTATTTGGTGCCCTCTCCCCCCCTCATTTTCCCTTCCCCCCTCCCAACAATTAATTCCCAGGCTAACCTTGCTATATTTGTACTTTTACACCTATTTGGAAGTAGCCCCTCATCAATCAAGTTCAGCTTCCTTCCTCTCTTAGCTTTCCATTCAAACTTTGCTGAGATAGGGAAAGTATTTTTAAATAAGTAAATGAGCATAGATAAGTGTGCTGTTATATGGCACATTTGCATGTGCAATGGCAGGGTCTTGGTATGTGTGGTTTTTCGGATGCCAACTTATTTCATAATGGAGAATTTTTTAATCTTAGGAGCTCAGTGTGCTTGCTGAATTTGTGAAGTTGGAATTTGGGATAGAAATAATTTGTACCTAGAAGTCAGATTTAAGTTTAAGTGTTGTAACTGCTTGGCTGTATGCCTTGAGAAAGTTACAGGACTGTGTTTCCTTACAAACTAAATGAGATCTTTGCTCTGCCATACCTCTAGAACTTCCAGCTCTGAGAGTCCCTCACATTTGCTGAATTATTTGGATTTTCCACATCTATCCAAAGGTTGAATCATCTTCCCACCTTAAGATGTACTTGTATCTAGCACATAAATAATTTAAATGCATTGCTATCTTCTTTTCTGACTTGATTTCCTCCATTATTATATTTTATGTATGCCACGAGTTAGTTTTGCAGCTGATGTATTACAAGATGAAGAGTGAACTTATGCACCCCTCCTCTGTAACATCTAGTGTAGCACTCTTTCTTTATTCTTAAAAAGTACATGGCAAATGCACACTAGGTTTCTGGCACTGTTTTAGGTGCTATAAGTTCAATAGTGAACAAAATAGATAAAAATGCCTGCTGATACTGAGCTTCCTGTCTGATGCAAGAAAGAAATTATTTTAAAACATAATATTTAGAGTATATTATATGGGGTTTAGTACTTTGGAGAACAATAGAATGCGGTCCAGGTGTTGTCATTGTAAATAGAGTGGTGATAGAAGACCTGGAGGAGTTATTTGGGAAAAGACTTGAGGAAAGGGAGGGAGAGGGGGGGGAAACAACTGGGTAGTTATTAGATTAAGAGTCCACAAAGAAGGAGAAGGAGCAAGTATAAAGGCTCACAATAGGAATGGGCACACTGGCAAAATAGTGAAGAGGCCACTGTGTACGGATAAGAGAATGGGAGAGTGTTCAGGAAAAGCTCTCAGTGAGCTAATATCCAAATAGGCATCTAAGTCCTTTTCAATGGTAGGAAAGCCAGCTTTCTCCTGCAAAAGTCTGTCAACATTAGCCTATGTGACCCATGTGTTAAATGACAGTTGGGCATTCAAAAGCCTGGGATTCTCATACAGATTCTAGGAATGTCTGCTGGTGATGTCTCTTAGACTTATTCCTCTATATTTAAGTAAATGGGTAAATGCCATGTTCTTGCATTAGCTCAGGATTCCAAGCCCAAGAGTTCTGAGCTTAGACAGTTTCATGGAAGAGATGTTTTTCTCATGGTAAGAGTCATTTTGGAATTAGAATTATCTATCAATTCACAAATTTGGGGAGCCATATGCCAAAAACCTTCATTTTTATTTTTGGCTCCTTTTTTCTATTATATATCGGGACAATTTTATAGATTTTTTTAAAAAAGAGATTGAACAGAGTTGCCCATATTACATATGTTTAACAAACAGTACAAGGAGTAAAAGAGTGTACTTGCTTAGGACATTGTTCTAAGAGTATGTGACATTTACACATGCTTAAAAGCTTTAAAATGTGTTTAATTAATTCAACAGATACATCTGGAGATTTTAATTTAGTCTCAGGTATTATGGTAGGCACTCAAAATGACAGCAAAGGTGGGGAATAGCTACAATCACAGTTTCAGAAGTATAGAGTCTAGGATCATACTGTTTATGATATCATATGTCATGTATATAGTCAAACCATCCAAGTGTGGTGGGAAAAAATATTATTATCCTTATTTTATTTTATTTTATTTTGGTGGTACTAGCGTTCCTGGAAACCCTTCTATCTCCAGACTACACTCCCAGACACCTATGTTTTTAATATTTTTATTTGGAAACAGGGTCTCTTAAGCCAGCGAGGCTGGCTTCGAACCTGCTTGATCCTCCCGTCTCCGCCTCGCAAGCGCGGGGATTACAAGGGTGCGCCACCACACCTGGCTTACTATCCTTATTTTAAGTAAGAGAAAATGGGGACCCAATGAGGTGAAATGACTTGCTCAAGGTAACCAACTCTTAAGTGGCAGAACTGGCATTCATTACCAGCCTTGACTTCTAGGCAGGTACTCTTTATTTGTGTAATGGAGTAATAGGAAAGCCCTGCTCATACTTAAAATTATTTGGCTAAGTTTCTGGCTGGCAGGCAAATGGTAGATCACCTGGATTTGATGTGGTATTTTTTTCATAACCAAGAAAGTTAATTTTATTATCAGATCACAGTCCTGTAGGTTTATCAATTGAAGAATACTATAAAACACAAAGTGTCTTGTTCCAATGAACCCTTTTCGGGGGCACCCATTGTATCCTAGGATTTTATGAAGAGAAGGGTCACTCTGTGACGTCACTAGTCCAGCAGACTCTAAACTTTCACAGCCTACATTCTATAAAGCATTTTATCAAATGGTCTGGCTCCCACCATGAACAAAAAGCCCTTTTCTCTTAAGAAGGACAGCTCATGTTCACTGACATTCTGTGAAAGCCATGGCCATTATTGTGAACACATGATAGCATGTTCCATCATTTGAATATTAACCAAATGGGTCCAACCTCATTTTACAGTTGAGGAAACCAAGGCCAAATGAAAGAACTCACCTAAGGATTTCTATTCACTCTGTTAGAGGACAAGGCAAAGTTTATTTTAGTAATGATTCCCAAAATGTGAATAGACAAAGACTTGGAACCCATGGTATCTTTCACGTTCAAAGGTGCTGAGGCTGGTTGGGTGACTGCCAAAAGACACACAAACGAACGTGTCCCCAGGGCCATCATTCTACTGAGTGCATATACAATGTGACCATTTATAGCTCTCTCCCCTCTGCTTTAAACGCTCATACGTCTGTGAAGGGTGAATCAGTCCAGTGAATGGGAAGGACCAGGCCTTGCAGAGGAGCTCTGCCTCCTCACTAGGTGTGTGATGTTGCATGAGTTCCAGAACTTCTTTGGCCTCAGTTTCTCAATTTGTGAGACAGGGATAATGCCAGTTCCCTACATGATAGAGTCATTGTGAAAACCAAAGAAGATAATAAATATGAAAACAGTGGAAAGATCATGGTACAAATGTCAGTGATTTTCTCACATAGTTCTGTCTGCCTGGTTGTGACTGGTTGATTTCTTCATATTCAAAGGCTAGACATTACTGCTTGCTGATTTGATCTTCATGTAGATTATTCCTACATCTCTTATACAGATAGGCCTTGAAGATTTCTCCCTTCTCTCCTCTGTCTCCTAAATTCATTAGCATAAGCTATCATCCTTTATCTTTAACATCCATGTGGCATCCTACTCTCCTCTTGACCACAGATGGCATAATTAGTCAACCATATCTATATTTCTCTCTGGCTTCAGCATCTATCTCAATGTTATATTCCAGGCCACCTGTAAGAATTGATCAGAGTTAAAATGTGAAATGATATCATCTTACTTTTTCTTATCATGAGAAGTTTCCAAAATTTAAAATACAGTGAAACAGACTAGAACATAGATAATCTAACCATACATCTGCCATCACAGGTAGACTTATAGAATCTCTGAAAATGACAAGTGAAAATTTTTTCATAGTGCTAGCTATAGCAAGAGTAGTAGAAAATTGTCTTTAGGCCCTTTAGCAGGCAGAACCCTACTCCAGTACTATCAACTTTAACCACTAAGGTTCTCTTAGCCTCCTGTGCTTCTAATTTGAAGAACTGAATCTACCAGATAGACAAACTAGAGCGAGTGTTTGGATTCTTTCCTGATTTCTTCTTCCTTCCTGTCCCACACCAGTTGGTCCTCATGAACTAAAGACTATCCTTCCTAAATAGCTCTTGACTATGTTCTCTCCCTTCAGTCCTCTGCTAGCATACTTGATCAAGGTTTGCAGTTTCCACCTTTCAGTATGTCCTCTTCACAGCCATCAGGGACTGGTGTTCTCATCGGCCTGTGATTGTTCCCTGTGCTTAAAAGCTGAAGTCCAAATGCCTCAGTGTGACTTGCAAGACTGTCACACATAGACCGCCTTCTACCCTCATTTTTCACGGTCCTAGCCAGACACAGCTCTTTGCCTTTCTTTCTTTTGCAAATGCTGTTCAGTATCCCTTACCTACTCAGTAACAGTTGCTCCTGCTCATTCAAGGTCAAAGGAAAGTGTTCAACAAATCCTTCCCATACAGAGCCAGTTGAGAGAAAGGTGTTCCCTCTCCCCAGTGCTCCCAAAGTGCTCAGCCCTCCACTCTCAAGGCTGCATAGCAAACGATTGGAGAGTCTTGTCTTTGAAGTCAGACTGACCTAGGTTAAACTCCATGTGTGTGACCTTGGGAAGCTAGCAAAATGTTTCCTTATTAGGGAAATGGAAGTGAGAATAGCAGTCTCTTTCTCATGGGTAATTTAACATATAAGGTTGTAAGAATTAAATCAGAGAGCGCACTTGCAACGCTCAGAGTTCTCCAGAGAGACAGAACTGAACCAATAGGAGATATAACTGTGTATGAGAAAGAGAGAGATTTTGGGGGAACTGTCTTACATGATTGTGGGGCTGGCATGATAAATCCAAACTCTATGGGGTAGGTGAGCAGCTCAGCAGGGGTTGCTGCTATAGTCTTGAGATAGTATCAAATTCCCAGTAACATTTACCTGCTATTTTCTGTTAAACATATCACTTTCTTATACCTGCTTTATTCCTCATGAAAGGACCAAGGACTTGGCCAGGCAGGGACCATATCTTTCTTATTTTGACATTCCCAATGTATGGTATGTACGGATCACACATTTTCACAAAAATAATCAAGCCACCTAGCATATGGTTATCATGAGAGTAGAGTAACTCAATCTATGCAAAACACATAGAAGAGTATTTGGTCCATCATAAAGGCTTATTAAGCATTACTCTGATGGGCCATCAAAGCCTTCAGTGTGGTTCCTGGCAGTATTCTAGACTGTGCTCTCTCTTCTCTCCCCAAAACACCCATCTGCTGTGTAGGCTCACTCTGGCTGAGAGCCATACTCTGGTTCCAGCAGTACGCAGTTAATCTCACACATTTTGCCTCTTTTAATTGTTTTCTTCTGATTTTGAGATGCCAAGTTTTACTGTAGAAAAGAATTGAAAAAAGGAAGATTCACAGAAAACATTGAAATCACCAGTAATCTCACTGCTGTAAAATCACCAACCACTGCCACAATTATTTTGAGTGTGGAACATGGACCTTCCTTGGAGACAGACAATCTAAATTTCCTTAATACCTGTTAGTAAAGTCGGTGAAATAAATGTTGTCAGAAAAATTAAATGAACTAAAATGTAGTCTGCACTTAGCACATATTAAGCAGGAAGGCAATAAGTGATAGCTCAATGACTTTAGTCAAAATATATATTAATGTCAAAAAGAATTTCTAAGTATACAAACACACATACACAGATACATACATACACATGATTTTCCCACTTTGCATTAGATAATAACCACTTTCCTAGGCAGGATCTATATTTGTTAAGAGCATGGATCCTGTAAATGAAAGCCCAGGCTCAAATTCTGACGCCTTTACCCTTATCAACTGTGTGAATTTATTCAAGTTGCTTGATCCTGCTATGCTGCAGTTTTTTTCCTCTATAAAAGATAATCTCTAGCTGAGCAGTTATTATAAGAATTAAATTGATTTAATATTTATTCTAAGGATCTGTGATGAAACCCTGCTATGGCCATCCCCTTCCCCCATCCCCCCCTATATCTTTCTTCCTTACAAATGATGGACTTGATTTCTAGAGATCAGGAGATGGGAAACTTTCCTAATTTGATGAGTTATTAGAATGAGGAAGGATATATACAATTTTATTAAAAATATTGTTACTAATAATCACTACATAGTGAGACAATTTAAAATACAGTTTAAAGTGTGTTCAAATGAAATCCATCTTGACCTAGTTATGCAACCAAATATAGTCCTGCATATAATTTCAGATTATAGCAAGGAGTCAGTCTAATCTTTACACTCTAAGTGCCAGAACAAATTAATCAATCTGGATTCCTTCTTTTGTGTTTTTGCCTGTCTTCTGATTCATGACAACACAGTTTAAGTAGGTACACTGAAGAATAAAGCTTGTCACACTCAGGGTTGAATTTTGGCTTAGACACTGAGGAAGCATTTTAGAGGCAGTGGAATGCCACGTGCTGCCACGGACCCAGATGCGAGGCATACACAGCACACACAAAGCACTTGCTTTCATGGAGCTTGCAGTAAGTAGGAGGAGATGAACAAAATAGTTAACTCCAGATGGTGGCAAAGTTAATGAGAAAAACTCAAAAAGAATCATGGTAGAGAATGGGGGCAGTAGTAGTGGCAAATGCTACTTTGGGTGGTGGCTCAGAAGGCCTTTCTGAGCAGGTGCATTTGAGGTAAAGCATTTTCACTGGGACATGGGAAGATCTAGGCATGGGAATGACAGAGATAAGGCACCTGGGATTTGGTGAATTACTCAAGCATCAAAAGAAAAGTCAGCGGAGAAGTACAGAGGGACGACAGGAGGGAAGAACAAGATTCAGGCCAGGCAGGGCTTTCTGTGCAGTGGAGATGGGTCTGAAATTTATTCTGAGGCAATGGAAAGCCACTGGAGGAGTTTAAGGAGAAGGTCAGGATCGCATTTGCATCTTTAAACAATTACTTTGGATTTTGGATGGATGTCAGCAGCTACAGATGGCATTTTAGCCTTTTTTCCCTCCTTTTAAATTTTCTTTCCTTCTTTTCTTTTCTTTTTTTTTGATGAGGGTTGTCTTGAACATGTGTTTGATAATAAGTACTATGGGTTTATCTAAATTTTATGTTTATTTGTGGGAAAGCTGATGGAAACTGGAAAGGATTATGGCGCCCAACCCCCAAGCCACCCATTGGCACCACTGATAAGGTCTGAGAAATCAAAGGAAGTTTTAGTTTAGCCACTGGATATACATTTTTGTTGGCCAAATGGCTCTGGAATTAGGTTTTTTTAGAGGCATATTGACAGGTTTAAAAAAATGACAATACTAGAGATCCAAGTATACCGTGTCTTTTTCTCATGAACATGGTTTTAAATGGCTTTGAAGTACTTTTGATTCTCTGATAGTCATTTTGATAATGAACAGGTCATTTATTAGGCTGGCTTTCATCACGGAGACTCTTTCTCTGTGGGTCAGATCAGAAAGATAGAAGTACTTAATAGATTTTGCTGTTGACAGAGGCCAGCATCTGTTGGCCATTTTTCTTCACAAATGTTTCCATTAAAACCTCTTGTGTCCTCTCGTGAATTTCGTTGACTGAGATCCCTACAGTCCACCTCAACTAGATTCACCGGTGCCCCTCTCTATGACACCCCTCTTCTTCCTACCTGCACTAAAACTTTCTATGCTCTGAAACACATTTCTACCCAAGAGGAAAATAAAAGAGGTTCTTGTAAATGAGAGTAGTTTCTGTTCGTCTTCTCTATACTAAGAACTCAAGAGTTTCTTTTCTAATTACTCATATGATATAGCAGCTCAGGGCACAGGCTTGGAAATTAAAGCACAGTGGCTCTGTGATTTACTGGCCGTGTACCTGTGGACAAGTCTAAGCTTTAAGTTCATTCTTTATTTCCCTCCCTTTCTCTGTCCTTCCTTCCTTTCTACCTTCAATCGATCTCTCCCTCTCTCCTTTGTTCCTTCTTTTCTTTCTTAACTATTCAACCTGTCTTATATTCACAAGATTGTCAACAAGTATATACTGAGGTTCCAAACATTGTGCTAGATACTAAATGCATATGGTGCGTGAACAGCATGACATAGTCCCAGTGGATATTACAGTTTTGTGACACAAACAAAAAATTAATATGGATTACTAGATGATAATAAGCAAAAAGTCTTATAAAGGAACTAATAAGTGGAATTCTCTAAGGGATTCTTTTAAATGCAGGGCCTAACCAGGTAAGACAGGAGTGAGTCCAAGTTGTTGCAAGCATTAAAGAAAGACACTGTGTGCAGAGCCAAACATATTCCCTGTTCACTTTGCATTCCGAGGATCAGAGCGGTTCTCATCACTATCGCTGCTGTCATCACTGTTAATACTACATGTGTAACACCCCTATACATATCCTGATTCAGTGAGCTTTCCTGGGACTTGCTACAAGGTGCTCCAAAAATGTCTCTTTACTGTATTCTTGGTTTCTTGCCTAGATCTGCTCTGCACCTGTGCTTCCAGATGCTTGCCAGCTTACCTAGTTTCTAACCTGGTATATAAGTTGTTTGGGGAGCTAGTCGCTCCAGAAATTTGATTTACATCCATGCCTTAATTCTCTCTTAGAAGGCTCCTGATTCAATTGCTCTTTCTCCCAAATGAATGTCATCAAAATCCCAACATGACAACTGCCGTGTTGCTATGCTATTCCAGAATAAAGCAAGAACCTTTCAGGAAATATTCGAAAAGAAAGGAGAGTGTCCTCCTCTCTAAATCCTTTTGAAGAGCCCTTCACTACACTCACTGGGCACTAAAGCACCTGTTCTGACTGAGTTGTCCACCCAAAGGATATTTCTATTTCTATTTCTATTTCTATTTCTATTTCTATTTCTTCTTCTTCTTCTTCTTCTTCTTCTTCTTCTTTTTTTGCGGTACTAGGGATTGAACCCAGGGGCATTCTACCCATGAGCTGCACCCCCAACCCTACTTTTTATTATTTATTTTGAAACAGGGTCTCACTAAATTTCAGAGAGCCTCACTAAGTAGCTGAGGATGGCTGCAAACTTGCAATCCTCCTGTCTCAGCCTCCCAAGTACTGGGATTACAAACGTGTACCACCATGCCAGGCTTCCTCCCATTACTTTTGAGAAAACCTTTTTTGTTCACCATTAACCTAGAGACTGGATGATAAATCAAATCTTCAGACTTCACTCTTCTTCTATAACAAAATCTGTGAATTATTTTTTATTTCAATGTTATCAGCGCATATGTGTCCTGTACGACGAGCCCTTGCTTCTCCCATTTGACAAGTGAAAAATGGTTTATAATAGCCATTAGCTGAAAATCATCTCTTTTCCCAAAGTTGCTCATTACTGACTTTAGTTCTTTCCCTTCTTCCCAGTCTCTAATTAGATCTTAGTAAAAAGATGGCTGCCCCCAAACAACCCTCAGTCTCTGTATATTGCATAATAAGAAAGATCATGAATGACAGTGTCCCTAAAAGATTCCACAATTTCTCTTCACAAGTGGGAGAGCTGTGACCACCACCTCTCCAAGAAGAGGGAATGTTCAAGTAGTATTCAGATTTATTGTTTAACTAAGCAAATCTATTTTATTTCTATTTTATTTTATATTTGAATTGGTGCATTTTAATTTTGCACCATAGTGAAGTTCAAAGTGATAAAGACATACATGCAACATTACTTGGTGTATCTCCTCCTGCATCCCACACCGCTCTCCCTTCTTTCCTCCCCATACATATTAGTGCAATTGACAGAGATACTTCCCAATTTTAAAAATAGCTACCACGTCTTGCTATGGGCAAGAAAAAATTAACCTATAAGCATCTCATTTAACCCTCACAATTTCTATAAGGTTGATACTGTTACATAGGTAGGCAAATGGAGTCTCAGATAATTTATGACTCACCATGTAAATGGTAACTTTTAAGAGTCATATTCATTTTCTGTAATATTATAAAACGTCTAAAATACCACATATTAAAATTGACGGCTAATTTTTAAAGTGAGTAAATGGTGGAAGGAGTTACAAACTAGGAAGGAGTTACAAACTAGTAGCCAGGATGCCTTTGTTCTTGTTTTTAATGAGACTTGTTTGCAGTTTCTCACGGTTTCCTTTATTAGTTTCTCTGACATTATATTATACATACTTTTTGCAATACTGAGAATGGAACCCAGGGGCATTCTACCTCTGAACTACACCCCCAGACCCATTTTTTATTCCTTATTTTGAAACAGGGTCTCACTGAGTTGTGGGGGGCCTAAGTAGCTGAGGCTGTCCTTGAATTGTGATCCTCCTGTTTCAGCCTCCCAAATGCTGGGATTAAAAGCCTGCACCACCATGCCCAGTTGACATTATATTTTAAAGCAAAATTTAATTATTTAGGATGTTTCAGATAAGTTTGCAGTGACTTTTACAGGATTTAAGACAATTCTCTTATGCTAGAATGGAAAATCTATTTCCTCCTGTTGCTTAACAATGATCAGGCACATCTCCTCGTTTCTGCTATAACAGAATTTTAATAGCATTTCAGAGGAGTTTCAATCATCAGTTAACTTTTGTTTAATCTGAAAAATGAAGTCATTCTGACTCTGTGATTTGGGAAGGTTTAGAGTTCCCAACTTCATATTAATAGCTTTATTGTAGTTAAGGCTCAACACTGCTTTTGATTTTTAATATTCCTAACAGATGCTCAGCTCTCCATAACCATAATAAAAATGCATATTTTAGGAATGTGTAAAAATATGCAACTCCTCTCTAAGTTTATTTATAGACTTGAAATCAAGCATTTATGCTATTTGCTCTACAGTAAATATAAACAAACCCTTAGGTGTTGCCTTTTACCTGTGTTCTGTGCTTCTTATTCTAATTTAAAGTTCTCTAGTCATAGCAGAAAAGAGAGCAGTAGAGATGAACATCACATGTAAGGCACATGCCTGAAGAGTGTGCCAAAGCCAAACACTCTGTGTTCTCTGAGGGTGAAATTGACTCTTGGAAAGGCGGGCCACACCACCAAGTGCTGTGTTTATGTACGCCACTGTCAACATGATTTGCATTATGATGTGAGGCTATATATAAAAAATATGCACCAAAAGCATATTTTTTTAAAAAGGGTAGACTACAGTCACTTGAGGCTGTTAGCAATCAGTATTCATTTTTAATTGATCTATAGAGTTTTCCAGTGTGCCAGGCTCTGAAGGAGGGTCTGCAAACATGGGGATTACCTGTCTCACCATAACCCTGTGAGAATTATTCTTAATGCCATTTGATGAGAGAGGAAGCTGAGGCTTGAGGTCACACGCATAGCTAGGGAGGGGCTCACGTGATTGCTGTCACCGCCAGTGGTGTTTGTACCTGCCACGCCATGGGCTGATCTGAGTGGCTTGTTGGCTAGGCTCCTGTCCACGTCTTAAGCAAAGACTTGGTGCGGGGTGCTTCATCGCCTCTCGTCACCTGGTCGGAGCTCTTCCATGTGCCTGTGTTGGCTATGTGTTTCAGAGCGCCTGCTGAGACTTCAGCAATTTTATTTAGCAACACAATTTCCAGGACAGAGCTGCATCTGGTTCCTGCATTTCAGCCTTCTTTTGGACATGGTGCTCATGTGCACCGATGCTCCCTCTTCTCCTCTCTGTTCTTCCCTTTCTTCTTTTCCTGTTCCCTTGCCTGGTTTGCAGCGTCCGGGCACATCCTGTGTTCCTGGTCTGCGCTCTCTGCTCCCACTCTTTCCCTCACTGGGTCAAGTTCAGGCAGCAAGAGAACATTAGCAACAAGGTGGGAGCTTCTGGAGCTAGACTGCTCGGCTTTCAACCCTGGCTCTTCACTTACTAACTCTACTATTCCAGACAATGTACTTCTCCTTTCTGTGCCATTGCTTTTTGTTTTCGTGTCTTTAAAACCAACATTATAAAACTAATACTGATTTCAGAGAGTTTTTGTGAAGAATAAATAAGTTAGCATATATAAAGTACTTAGCTCAGTGTCTGGCACATAGTAATTGCTCACCTAACCAATGCTCTTCACTTTTTCTTTTTTCTTTTGCCTGGTGGTAGAAAATTTCTATCAGAAAATCCCATTGTTGGGTTGAGAGAGAAATGTGTTCAACCACTGCAAGGAAAACCCTTCCCCCAGGAAGAAAACCAAACAAATCCTCCCTTTAAGGTGCTTCCCATTTCTTCGTTTTCAAGTTCCCCTTGGCCACAACAAAGCAAGTTGGCAGACTGCCACTGGGACCTCAGAGACCAACACATCAGCCAAGTTTTGCTTTGCTCTTAACTCTTGCGAGTCCTACGTCTCCAGCTCCCAGCCACAGGCATTCATGATGCAGCAGGTGCTAAAGGAAGCCCTGTGTTTGGACTGCGGTTGACCTGAGTCTTGCAGGACTAGGAGGGTGGGCAGGAAGCTGAAAGGATGGTGGCTTTCTGTCCACCTGCACCCTGATAGTCAGGTGCCAGGCATCTCTAGTAGCCTCATTGCAAGGGGAAGGATAGACAATCCAAAATGACCCTCAGAACAGAGCTTTCCTTGAAACATTCAGTTGGATACTCTCAACTTCCTGTTAGGAATGCTATTGTTTTTTTCATTAAAAAATAGTCAGTAGACTGTGGTGGTGGGTGCACACTTGTAATCCCAGTAGTTGTGAGGCTAAGACAGGAGGATCGCAGGTTTGTGGCCAGTCTCAGTAACTTAGGGTGACTCTCAGGAACCTAGTGAGACCATGTTTCAAAAAAAAGTAAACAAAACTGACTGTAACTCAGAGGTAAAATGTCTATGGGTTCAATCCCCAGTAACACACACAATAAAAATAAATAAATACAAAAAATAAAATAAAGCCATCAAACCTGAGGCTGAGAGAAGTGAGCTAATATTTACCTACTTCTGGTACCTGTGCTCTTGCCCACCTCCGGTTCCTGCTACCTTCACTTTGCTGTACATTCCTCTTCCTGCACTACGATCCTTGGCCTCCGTTTCTTCATGCATAAAACAATACTGTTTGCCACAGTGGTTCTGGGGTTTCCTTCCAGCTTGGCCATTCTGGCACTCCGGGTTGGCACATGTGTTTAGAAGCACCATTTCCAGGAGTCAGTCCACTTGAATGTGAACAGACAGGCCTCGTTTACTTATTGTTGCCACTGTCTGCAACTGTGCCACTGAATCATGTAATAGCTTACATTATCCTGCTTCCTGTGGCAAGCAAATATACCATGTTCTATCATCACTGAGCAAATCCTCTAAGCAAGCCAGTGCTTCTCCAAGAATTCTCCTCTGGTGGTTGCTTAATGTGTGCTGTCTTGACCCACAAGTTAATGCAATTTCAGAGAAAGAAAAAATATGCACCATGGAGTCTAAATGAGGTTGGGGTCAAGAGGAGAAGAGAGAAAACCCAACAACCATAAGTCTACTAGTTCAATGGCTCTTGCTTTGCTATTCACAATCTTGTAAGATTAGATACTTTCTCCAAGACTCAGAATAAGGCCCCGTGGTTCATGCAGCGAATTCCACTCTGAGTTTTTCCATGGTTTTCTCTGATCCTGCAACCTTTCCCTTGTGTGGTAGTAGTCATAAGATTAGAACTATCTTTACAGCTTTGCTACTAATCTTCAGTGTGTTCACTTGAGTAAATAAACTCCATCTATAAAAATCAGTCTATAAAATTGATTATCTTCAAATTGAGTAATCTTAGAGACTCTCTGTTTTGAGCCAAGTTAATGCATTAATTATCTCAACTGGTTAAGAGAAGTCACATTTCTTCTTCCTCCTTAGCTTGTAAGTGGAGTCAAGACTTTTTCTTCTTCCTATTTATCTGGTAAATTCAGTTACAGAGTAATATTAGTTCTCTCTTCAAGTATCATCAGCCTCTCTCTCTTTCTGTTTCCTTTCTGTTACCACCACTGTAAGTCTAGACCTTATTCTGTTCCTGGAATCCTGACATAGATTTCCAATTGTCCATATCCCAGGCTCTACCCAATTCCTCTCCCAGTGGGGTGTGTGTGTGTGTGTGTGTGTTTCTTTCAGTCTTCCAATATACATACTTGCTCATCTCTTGCTGTTGTCTGAAATCTCAGTTATTTCTTTTTTATCAGTAGCAGTATCAAATTCTCTGGGCTTCCATAAACAGAAGCCATCCAAAATATACTTCGTGGTCTTCCATGGCTACCATTGTTATCTTATAGCTGAACTTTTGCCAACACTTTTCTGCATCTCTCTTCATGCAGTTCTTCCAAATTCTTCCAGGCCACACCCAACTACAGAGAAGAGCCTGGTTCCTCTTGTTCCTCAAGAGAGATGCATTCCAAGTACTAGCACCATGCCAGGCTCACAAGAAGTGCTTAGTAAATACTTGTTGAATTAATGAATGACTCTTTTCCACAAAGGTTACCCTGACTCCTTCAGTCTGCATTCACGTCAGGAGTCTCTAAATCCCAATGAAACCAATTTAGCAGCTCTATGGTCTTGGAGTTTCAGAGAACTGTTTTGCTGTTATCCACTTAAGGAAGAGTAAAAATCAATGGCACCAAAAGAAGGTTGTAAATGGGAAGATCCTGGCCCTGGCCATTTTTCTTAATAGACTGGAAAACGAAGAAGCATCTTTCATGCATCAGGACCTGTTTTGAGTGCCTTATCAATACTTATTAAATCATTATAATGTTATGAGGTAAGTGTTATATTATCCCCATATTATTGATGTGAAAACTGAGAACTGAGGGGTTAAGTAACTTCTTCAAGATAAGAACAACTAAAACATGACTAAACCAGGATTCAAACACTGCATTCTGGCCATAGAGCATGCAGTCTTCAGTACTATAACAGACTACCTCTCTCTCATACCATTGAAAAATATAGGAAATTACCAGATGAACCCCAAGACTGAAAAACAAATAGCAGCCTCTACAGTCAATAGATCACAATATCACCTTATTTTGAATGTATAGCCCTTGAGATTCAGCTCCTGTTTATTCATAGTCTCTAAGTCAATGTGCTCCCTATTTACAAATCTGCTCTTGTATTTTGCCACTATCTAGTCACAACTATACCTTCGATGGAGATTCTCTTTTTTCTTTGGAATAATTTTCCAGTCCTCTGATATGCTACAAGGCTACAACAGTATGCGTTTTCTTTAAGGAAGTCCTACTTACTGGAGCTTCTCTGCCGTGGCGTCCTAGGAAGCTCTTCACTGCTAGCCTCTGATCAGCTGAATAAAAATGAAGTGGCTATTTGTGTTTCTCCACTGATTGAGTTGGCTCAACCTGATGTGGGTTCAAACTCACAAAAGCATAGTCAGGCTTGCTTCCAGGCTTGCAATGGAGATGGAGGAAGGCAGGATGCGTGCCCGGCTTCTTGCAAAGCATGGCCTTAGATGTGTGTCACTAGTACCCTTCAAAAGCAAGCCCCGCCCCCCACCCGCAAGTCAAGTCACGGGATGATTTGTGCAAGATGCCCTACTTCTGATGCCAACTGGACCCCATTCAAATGAGTGTGCAGATCAGAAAGTGTTTTATAAAGCGTGAATGCATTCATCACGGGTAAAATGTTCTAGAAAACAAGATGCCTTATACTAGAAAAAAAAAAAAACTTGGATCTTGATCGTATTTATACCAGCTATTTGAGAGAATGTCATCCTGGTTAAATTATGTGATCTGAATTCGTATTTGACGAGCAACAATCATACTAGTATCTTGATATTTATTAGATTAACATCCATATTTCAAGTATTCAGGTACTGCACATTAGGTTCACAAAAAGGAGTGATTTGTAGGTTTACTGAGGTGGTAGCATAAATCACCCCTTTAGGGTTTCAGGGGTTTAGGTGGGATCAGTTAGAGACTATACCTCGTTGAGGGGTCAGCACTTGCATCTCAACATGCTCGTTATTCTTTAGAGTAGTGATTATAATATAGGGATTCTCTTCTTAATGTCAAGGATAAATACCACTTTTGAAGCAGTGGCATCATTTTGTATTTTTTTTTTTACAAATAGTTGTATCATGAAGCTTTTGAAATTTTCCCAGTTCATATTGCAGGACAGACTTTGCTAATCAATCCAACTGCACTACCCGAACACAAGCTACCTCAGTGGCTTCTATAAAACGTTAATTAGATTTGATGCCCAAAGATGTGAAAACCGTTTCCTATTGCTGGACATTGCAAGGTCTAAAATAAGCTGCATCTTTTAATCTTTTTAATTTGGGCCTGATATTAAATACAGATTTCTCCATTCTCTCCTACACTTATTTGGGTTTCTCAGAACTTGCTAATTACTCTCCAAACACATCAAGAAAATGGGTCACTTCATTTGGTCTGCCCACCTCTGGAATGGAATTGAGAGAGAGAAATTTTGAGAGTAGTGGGTGAGAAAGAAGAGTAGAGGGTCAGACTTTATACAGGAGAAAAATAGATGGACATATGGCAGATGAAATTTTCATATGGGCAAAATGATACGCAAACTAGAAACTCAGCTTGTGGTATCCTAGGATAACCTACTTTTTGGCTTGCTTATGAACTACACCACATTCAAATTAACTTTTCTTGGGAGAGGAAATTTAAATTTATATTTTGTGGATTTGTGATTCAGTTATAAATACTTAATATTTCTTGGGTTCCCCCATTTTAACAATTGTATTCCTATTTGGATATTAGTTTGTCCACTCCAAAAAGATAGGGAAGTGTGATACCCTTTTTTACATGTACTTTTATTGCTTATTGCAATTATACATCATAGTGAGGTTCAATGTGTTACAAACATACATGTACACAGCTCTTGGTGTAGTTTCTTCCACATTCCTTAAAAAAATTAGCTATCATCCAAGAAACTACCAATGTACCTGGCATATGGTAAATATGAATGAAGAAATGAAGAAGTGGTATTTGGTATGAATAGTTTCATTTTAGAGTTTTATCTATAATGAACCAATCATGGACCTGTTTCTTCAATGACAATTTCTCTTGATTGCAAAAAGTTTTCTAAATGGGAGATATCTGCATCCATCTCTCTTCCTCCTATTTTAGCCTAAGAGCTAAACTGCCTTCATGAGCTTGAAGCTTGTACAGTAGTATTAGGACCCTTGCTCAGAGGAGCAATTGGTTTAATAATTTTTGAGCAAGGGGTCCAGTATTTCCATTTTGTACCCAATCCCACAAATGCTGTAGCCAGTTCTGCTTGGAAGCCTAATATGCACAGTGCTGACTGGCAGCTGGGGATTAGCCTTTCCCTCCAGTTTGGCTTTTTTCACCCCAAATTGAACTCAAAAATAATGACTGGATTTGTGGGTATATGTTTCCCTTTGTTTAATAAAATCTCAGTGGCATCCTTTTCGTCAGACAGAGGAACCTTTGTGCCTTGGGTTCCAGATTAATAATCTTAGATTTTTATGATGCAGGAACTTTTTGTTTGTTTGTTTTGGGTTTCAGAGTAAAAGTCTCAGAGGGAAATGATGGGGGGCTGACATTTATAAATGACTTGTAAGCTCTTCCTTCCAACTAGAAACAAGGGAAAAGAGAAGGAAGAGGATCAAGCTGGAAAGATTCCCCCAAATATCCCTGAGGACCCACATTGCTGTGTTCTTTGTCCCCTTTCCCTTTCAGGGCTCATGTCCTAGGGCAGTGCTCTTTCTTCTTGAAGGTGCACGGGAGGCGCCTACAAATCTTGTTATGATGTGTATTCTGATGCATCAGGTTGGAGTGAGGCTCATGATTCTGCATTCCTAATAAGCTCATAGAAATCAGTCTGGAGGTTCTTCAAAAGACTAGGAATGCAACCACGACATGGCACAGACAGACCCTCCTCCATACTTTTCCAAAAGAATGAGTCAAAATTCTATAGCAGTATGTGTGTGTCCATGTTTAGAGCAACATAATTCACAACAGGCAAATCATGGAATCAACCTGGTGTCCATCAACAGATGAATGGAGGGTAAAGAAAATGTAGCATATACTCATGATGGAATTTTCATCGGCCATAAAGAACAAAATTATGTAATTTGCAGGAAAATGATTGGAGGTAGAGAATATAAAGCTACTGATGGAATCAGCCAGTTTCAGGAATTTAAAGATCTTATGTTTCCTCTCATATGTGGAAGCTAGAAAGAAAAGAGGAAACAAAGGAGAGCGATCAGGTTAGTGGAAGGGACTGGACGAGGAAGGTGGGGAGTGGGAAAGGAGACCTAAGGAAGGAATGGTTCAAATAATTTTTATCCATATATGAAGGTATCACACCAATCTCATTAACCTGTATGAGGAGGGAGGTGGCCGGGTGGGTGCAGAGGGAAACACACCAAGCGATATGTGCTTGTGTGAATGTATCACTTTGAATCTTGCCATGACACATAATTGCAATGCTCTAACAAAAGTATCAAAAGTTTTAGAAATACAGCAGGAGAAAATGGAGAAAGATATTTAAAAGGGTACTACTAATAAGTAACTATTCACTAGAATTTAGAGTCTAGAAATCACTTTCCTATTTAATGGTACTAAATTTAGGAATTAATTGCCTTATTATGAGTCGTACCAGCTTTATAGAAGCTTGCTAAAAAGCAGCGCCTGTGGTAGCAATGCAAAATGAAGTTCTGCATTCACAGTGCAAGAGAGGAGAGCCTCTCTTCTCCCAAGCCAGATCCTCTGGCCCCTCAAGTAAAACCACGCCAGCCTTCTAGGTTGACATTATTACAGCCTTAAATGGCAGAGTGCTTTTACTCCAGAGAGACGGTGTAGGGAGCCCAATGTATGAAACAGATAACTGTTTTATTAGTACTCATTTCTACAATCAGCTTTTATAGTAAAGCTGCAATAAAGTCTATAAAGAATTTCAGTTAAAACACACCAGGCTCAGAGCCGGGCGTGGTGGCGCACACTTGTAATCCCCGCGCTTGGGAGGCGGAGACAGGGGAATTGCGCAGGTTCGAAGCCAGCCGCGCTGGTTTAAGAGACCCCATTTCCAAATAAAAAGTATAATATAGGTCTGGGAGTGTAGCCCAGAGGTAGCAGGGTTTCCAGGAACCCCAATACCACCAAAAAATAATAAATAAATACACTAGGCTCACATTTTGCTTCTAATTTTCATCTATATTTCTCTTGGCTCTTTATCCCTGATACAATCTTGATCCACACCAGTGTAGTAGCTACAAATGGGAGTGGCTTTGGCCGTCTCAGTTCCCTGAGGTTTCTTCTATGAGTCCGAGTAAGTGGAAGAGTTTCTTTTAGACAGAAGTCTGGCCTTTTTACACTGATGTGTATTAGTGAGCACCTCCTATGTACTAAGCTCTCAGTAGTGCTGCAGTACACATAGAGAGGGCAAGTAGATCCCTGCCTGAGGGTATTTTGGAGAGTGACAACTTCTATCTGGACCTTGCTCAGTGGCCAGCTTGAATTCTTCATTGCACTTTTCCAAATGCAGTAGGTTTTAGGGGAAATTTCAAAATAAGAACATCTTCACTAGACAAGGGTTGCATGGAGATGGATGTTCTCTCTTTAAAGGGGAAAAATATCTTGTATTGGGCAGAAATGTTTCAGGGTTGGAAACAAGGGGAGGGAGGAGCCCTGGCAGATGGAGCAGAGAGAGTACATGAGCAATAACAGCTGGGATAAAGGCTGCAGTGAGAGGCTGAGGCTGAAGCAATGCCCTTCACAAGGAGGAAAGCAGGGAGATTCCTGTGCATTTTCAGGAGGTGGGGGGGCAATATTTTACTGCAGCAGCAGAATATTCTTAGAATCCAAACTTGACATTTGGTTTCTTGGTTTGTTTATTCCTTTACTTTTAGCAAAACTACTTTTGGGTTGGCCTTTCTAGATGTGGAAAACATTCCTTGGGGTATAGCCCAGAAAAATCAGGAGAAAGAAAGCTGAATTGCTCTAGAAAATGAAGGTGGAAGAAGCTTTAAGTGTCCAAGAGCTGCCTAGAAGGGGGCTTGGGGAGAGGGGAAGTAAGCCAGGATTTGCATCAGGGTGAGTTACTGAGAGGGAATGAACGCTAGCCAGTGGCAAGTTCTCCATGATAATCTTGTCTTACAACTTTTAAGAATAGAAATATTCCCACATCAGTTTAGTGTTACCTGCCTTACCATAATACAACTATTCCTTTGTTATTTCCTATTTGTTGCTGCTAAATTTTATTACCCACTATTTTTTTTATATTTGGAATTTTGGAGAAAGTAAAAAAAAGAAAAGGAAGGCAGTAGGCATTATATTGAGACTTCAGCATAAAATGGAAAGAAAAAAATTAGCTGCAAGTGGAAAAATACAACATCAAGATTTTAAGATAAATAGACAATCTGAACCAGACATGCCTACCAGGAAAACATAGATGGTCTGAGGAGATCACTGGGTATATCATGGTCCAGGGCTGAGGACTGAGACATTTCTACATCAACAGTAAAAAGTGTTAACTAAGGTCAGAGAGCTTGGGGCTGTCCATCTGGCTGACTCCTGGCCTGTTTGGAAGAAAACATCATGCTGTGGCAAGAAGGCACTTTAAGCCACTTTATCTAGTCCAGAGCCTTCCTTTAACAGCCCTGGTAATGGTGATCAAGGAGAGGATGATGAAAGCCCACAACCAGATCTCCTGAATGCAAACCTGGCTCTTTCGGCACACGCCCCCCTCTTCACAAAAGATGATTCTGTGCTTTGAGGACATTTGGGAAAGTATTAGTGATTTAGAGCTCTCCAGCGGGCTGATTGGCTTAGCAGCTGGAAAATTCTGAATCACATCGAATGGAATGTCTTGTTTACTTCCTCCCCACGGTGCTAAAGGGGAGAACTGGTTTGTGTCTCACACCCCCCACCCCAAATAGTTTGCTGGAAAAAGGAAATAATTTTCCATTCATCTGGTCTCACTTCTAACCAAAGCTTTCCTGTGGCTAGTTTCAGAGGAGTATCATTAGAAATACTTGATTTCTTTGCAAAAGCTGGCAAAGAGAAGAATGTCTCTTTGTGTGTGTGTGTGTGTGTGTGTGTGTGTGTGTGTGTGTGTGTTACTAGGGATTGAACCCAGGGGTGTTCTACCTCTGAGCTATACCCTCAGTCCTATTTCTTTCTTTCTCTATTTCTCTATTTATTTATTTATTTATTTATTTATTTATTTATTTTTGGGGGGGTACTTGGATGGAACCCAGGGGCATTCTTCCTCTGAGCTATACCCCTAGTCCTATTTTTTATTCTTTATTTTGAAACAGGGTCTCACCAAGTAGCAAAGGGCCTCACTTAGTACTAGTTGAGGCTGTCCACGAATTGCAATCCTCCTGTCTCAGTCTCCTAAATGTTGGGATTACAAGTGTACACCACCATGCCGGGCCTCAGTCCCATTTCTTTAAGTTCTCAGTTAGTAAAGTTGCTGTCCCTTACTGTGAGTGGCACAGTGTAACCCAAAGGTCTTATTTAAGGCACCCAGAGCAGCCAGGAAAGTGCATTCAAGATTGTTAAACCTGGACCATTAGCAGTCATCTAGCTTAATGGGTCAGAAGACCTTTAACCAAATTAGTCAACACCAATAAACAAAAAGGAAATTAGAGCTACTCAGGTAGAAGATAGAGGTTGAGAACATCTCCTCCTCTTTCCCTGGCATAGCAGTCCCTGAGACCAGTCTCTATAAAAGCCACTCCAAAAGGACTGAAATTGTGTCACTGATTCATTCCTTCACTCAAGTTTTAAAGTGACTTTCTCTGGTCCTATGATCAATGAATGGCATGTCTGAACTTGACAGATCTCTGCAGCCTCAGTCCATTGATCTTTCTGTAACTCACCAAAGTGGTAAAATGCTCTTGTGACTTCTGTCACACCGGAAACTAAGATCTCTTTGCAGGCAGAGGGAAGGGGTAAGGGTGGACATGCAATGTGTACTATGTCCAGGAATCAGGGGAAACTCAGGCTGAGTCAAAGGAAGCTATGGTTTGACCTGATTGATCTAACAATCACATACAAACATGTGATACGGGCACCCCCAAAATTAGTGTACAGTCACACACTGTTTGGTGAGGTAGTACATTTTAAGAAATGCAGTCAGGTGATTTCATTGTTGTGCGGAACTACAAAATCCTCGATACTGTAGTACCTAGCCTATATGATGTATACTTATGGTTATAACCTAATTCTCCCAGGAACACAACAAACAAACATCACAAGGGTCACAATATTAAATCAAAGACGGGAGGAAATGATGCTCTCAAGAGACTTGGTAAACACAAGATGTCTGAGCAACACAGCACATTGATAATAAACAAGTGTTTTTTTTTATAAAGTAGTAGACTCCAAAATAATAGCTAAAAGTATAGTATTAGTAAACACAAGACAACAACATAGGCACTTATTATCACTTTCAAGTATTACGTACTTCATATAATTCTGTGTGCCTTTCTCTTATATGACAGGCATTGCAGCTGCTTTGTTTACTCCAGCATCACCACAAGCACTAGTTGTAGACTGTGCTATCCTATTAAAATGGTTCTGAGGTCACTAGGCAATAGCAATTCTTCAGCTTCATTACAATCTTACAGAACCGCCATTGTATATATAGTCTGCTGTTGATTAAAACATGGTTTGGGAAAGACATGCCCAAGAGTAATACAGTAAGATGCTTAAAACATGAGTAAAAAACAATCCACAGAAAATCTGTAATTCTTGATATTTCTATGTCATCTACCATTTCCTCTTTATATTGGTCTCAATACAGCCCACAGATGCTCTGAAATCCTGAGTAAATAATACAAGTCAGAAATCAGGCTACATATGCCTACCAGGAAAACATAGATGGTCTGAGGAGATCATTGGGTAGATCATGGTCCAGGTCTGAGGTCTGAGACATTTCTACATCAACAGTAAAAAGTGTTAACTAAGGCCAGAGAGCTTGGGGCTGTCCATCTGGCTGACTCCTGGTGTGAGATGTTCATCAGGCTTCTCAAAGAGTAAGAGAAGTGACATTGATGGAATGTTCACTAGCCAGGAGTCACAAAGACACTTCCTGTAGGACAGTAGGCCCGATCACTTGATCTGGCCAAGCTTCAGTTTCCTACACCACAAGAAGGAAATGAGGTATTGTGCAGACAGCCCTCAGCCCAGTGCCTGGGCCTAGTAATCGTGCCAGAGTACTAGCTATTATTGTTATTATGCCAGTAGCATAATAATAACACTTCTCATTGGTGACCCTGTGGTGCTTACACAGAGCAAAGTCCTCATTTTCCAATGAAGAAATGGAGGCTGGAGGCTTTAAGTGCCTTGCTCAAAGTCATATAATTTTAAAAGAGGCAGAAAGTAAGGACCACCAGACTATTGCCGATTCTATACTACAATGACTCCTGATGATTTCTGCTTTAATTTAATTCATGGAAAAAACTTTCTGCCAACACATTGTTATCTGACATGTAATTTGGGTGTTTCTCTTCTTAGAATCAAATTTATTGCCCAGGTATAAAGGGCTAATTAACTCTGAAGCAATTTATCTATTTTTTCCATTTACATGAACTCTTACTTTCTGTGGACTTGTTTTTACTTAGGTTTTGAACATCTTACTCTATTACTTTTGCTTATGTCTCTCCAAATACTATCCATCAAAAACAAACAAAAATTCAAATTTAAGTATCTGAGGGCTGTGTTAAGTTATAGAGGGTATACAAAGGATAAGCCAAGATTTCTGATGGCACAAAACTTGCAGTTGAGGACAATAAGATCCATACATAAAAAATGATGAGGCAAGATTCCTGAGATATTCTATGTGTATACTCTTTTTTAGGGTATTTTTCTTTAAAAGTATGCCTTAGAGTATTTTTTGTTTTCTTGTTTTGTTTTGGAGGTCTTGGGATGGAATCCAGGGGCATTCAACCTCCGAGCTATACACCCTGCCCTATTTTTTTATTCTATATTTTGAAACAGGGTCTCACTAAGTTGCAGATGGCCTAAGTAGCTGAGGCTGTCTGCGAACCGCGATCCTCCAGTCTTAGCCTCCCAAATGCTGCCACCACCACACCCAGCTGTCTTACAATATATTAGATATCACCCCAAAATGATCTTCAATCTTCAAAACATCATAATAAAGATTTCATTAATCACTTTACTAACTAGTAAATAAGGAAAAGATTCTTATTGGTAATATCATACGTTTCCTTCTTGAGAACCATGTGTGATTTCTCTCAGACCCACATTATATGGTTGCAGATTTAAGCCTTGATGGAAAATAACACAGAGTTTTAAATTCTCTCATTTTCCATAAATAATAAAATATAACCTTACAGCCCTCAAAAAAGTGCTTAAGTAGTAAATGAATTCCAAGGAAGAGGGATATGGGCATAAAGTACAAGACAGCTCTGAAGAGTGGAAGTGTTCTGAAATAATTGGAGATTACATAGAAACCCAAAATCTGAAAGACTCTTGCTCCTCTAAGAAAGTTGAATAAATCATTTTTTTACTCATTTATCCAACACACTTCTGTTTATATCGCTTGTGCTAGGCTCTGTGCAGATACCAGGTGGTGAGCTCAGTAAGAATGGAAGAATAGGCTTTGCCCTTGTAGAATTTAAAGTCTTGTTTGTAAAAAAAAAAAAAAATACAACAAAAAACTAGTTCTGCTATTTGTACTTCTAGGAGGAAACAAAGAGTAGGAGATACTAAAATGGACTAGTCTGTTCTGAATTGTAAGTAGTCATTTTGTTCCTACCTGCCAGCTGATTTTAATTAAGGCAAATTTTATTTCAAGTAATTTATTTTAGATACATGGCTTCAGTTAGGGTCAACTCAGACCAGTCATTACACTGAAAGAAAGATTCATTTTAATCTCTTCCTTTTATGGGGAGAAATTTGCCAGAATATATTGGGAGAACCAGAAAGTGTATTGATCTTATTTTTAGAAGGCTACCAGGTGATTTCTCTAGTCGTAAGCAACACACCTCAGCACCTTCTGCCAGATAACGTCCTATTTGAATCATGAGGCATTTTCAAGATCCATGTGAATAGTGAGATACTGTTGTCTCATGGGGCCATCAACGTTCTTAGGAGCTGCTTCCCATTCTATTCGTCATTTTGATTTCAGAGACACTTGGAATAGCAACTGATAGTTTGGAAAAATAGTTCTTTTATTTGCCTCCAAAATCTCCTACTTTATTCAATAGAAAAATGTACTTCTTCTGAAGGAAAAGTTCTTTTACTAATTTTGGAGTGATGAACATTTATACTAGTACATAGCACAATCTGCTCCCATGAAATAATACCACTTAAAACTGAATTGATTTAAGTTTTAGTCCTAACCACTCCACTTGGTGGATTTTCAACTGTGATGTTGGGATGATAACGACAAGATATAGTTATGAAAGCACAGTACAAAATAGAGAATGTTTTGTTGTTTGTGTCTTCCTGGGATGCACTTACTTTTTTCTAGTAATGGCCTCCAACATTTTTCGGGGGGCCTAGTTGCTTCCCTATCTGGCACACAGCATGTAGCACAGACCTGGCTAATAAGAATAGTAAGCCATGATGTTTATAATAACAGAACTGCACTACTGGATCAAGAAAGCATGTGTTACCCAAATTGTTCAAATAAGAATGAATTTTGGTAATGTATGGGAGTTACTGGAATGAGGTCCTCTCTGTGTTTTCCTGAATTTAAGTTAATCTGGAAAGATATAATCCTGAAGCTACAGTCTCCAAATAATAAGCTTGAGAATGAAGTCACTAAAGACATAGATGGTTTTATTTCTTCTCAACTTTTATGCCTTTTATTTCATTTTCTTGTCTTATTGCATTAACAAGGATCTCCAGGGCAATGTTCAAAGGCAAAAAAAAAAAAAGGCATCTTTGCCTTGTTCCTTATCTTAGTGGAAAATCTTTGAACTTATTAGTACTAAGCATAATGGTGATAAATAATAGAATGTTGGCTATAGGATTTTTTTTGCAATAAAATATGTGGAAGTTTTAATACAAATAAAATAAAATACATGTAATTTTTATTTGTATTTCATACAAATTTTCAAATATATTCTTTTTCTTCTTTGGCACTGGGGTTTAAACCCCAGAGCATTCTACTTCCAAGCTATACCTTCGAGCTTTTTTATTTTTTGCTTTAAAACAGTCTTGCTAGGTTGCTGAGAGTCTGGTTAAATTGCTGAGGCTGTCCTTGAACCTGTGATCCTTCTGTTTAAGCCTCCAAGTACTGGAATTACAGGTGTGCCCTATCACGCCTGGCTCATATATATTCTTATTAATGATGCTTGAAGAAATAACAAATTTTGAAAGCAAAATATATCCTTAAATTAGCATTTTCAACCTGTAATTTTTATTTTTTTATTTTTTTATTGGTGCACTGTATTCATACATCATAGTGGGATACAAACTTTTGTAGACATACATGCACACATCACCCAGTCAGCCCCCACCCGATCCCCACCCCATTCCCTCCCCATTCCTCCTTCCCATGCTTGGCTTAGTGGTTGACATCTAGTATTATAATAATTTATCCAAAATTAAAAATGATAATCTCACATAACAGTTTCACTTGTCTGATACCAAGCTTTTGATGACTTAAAGATAACATTTCAATATTTCTTTTTGCTTTCTTTCTTACCAGAGAATTTTTTTCTATTTTTTTAGGTGAAACTATCATATATTTATATATTTATTTTTCAGAAAAAAATCTATCCTAATATGGAATATGGATTCTAGATACCCAAAACGATCTTGAAAAAGAACAAAGCTAGAAGATATATATTTTCTGATTTCAAACCATATAAAGCTACAATAATTGAAACAGTGTAGTACTGTTCTAAAGGCAGATATATAAACCATTGGAGTTAAATACAAGCCTAGAGCTAAATTCTTCCCTATATTATCAAGTTATTTTTGACAAGGTTTCCATGAACATTTGGTGGTGGAAATAATAATCTTTTAACTAAATATTGTTGAAAAATAATAATTACATGGAAAAGAATAAAATTGGACCCTTACCTAATCCCATATACAAGTATTAACTCAAAATAGATAAAAGACCTAAATATAAATCTTAAGACTATAAACTTTTAGAAGAAAATCTGGGTCATAAAACCTCATAACATTGAAATTGGCAGTGATTTCTTGGATATGATTTCAATGGCACAGGCAACAGAAGAGTATACAAACTCCCTAAAAAAATATATATATATATATATATTGTATATCCAAAGACAATGTAAACAGAGTTAAAAGTTACTAATAGAATGGGATAAAATATTTCCAAATGCTATATCTGAAGGCATATTAATATTCCAACTAGACATTCTAAAAATTAACAACAATAAAGGCAAACAATACCATTTAGAGATAGGTAAAAGACTAACATAAATAATGAATCTCCACAGATAACCAATCTTAGTTGTCTGTTGGATGGAAAATCATGTTTCTCTGGTTCTAGTGTGTGTTACCTATTTCTTCTTTGTAGTTAATCTCTTTGAGTATTTTCTCTAGCGCTGGTTTTGAAGACATAAATTCCTTTAGTTTCTGTTTGTCATGGAAGCTTCTTATTTTTCCATCTAATTTGATAGAAAGTTTTGCTGGGTAGGAAATTTTTGGCTGGAAGTTGTTTTCTTTCAGAGTTTGGAATATGTTACTCCAAGCCCTTCTGGCTCTCATGACTTGGTTTGGGAAGTCTGGGGTGATTCTAATTGGTTTGCCTCTGAACTTCACTTGGCCCTTTGTTTTTGTTGCCTTTAAGATTCTCTGCTTGGCTTCCACATTGGTCATTTTGACAATTATGTGGCATGGGGATCCTCTTCTCCGATCCTGTCTAAAGGGAGTTCTATAAGTTTCCTGGACCTGTGTATCAACTTCTTGCTCTATGTTTGGAAAATTTTCTGCTATTACTTCCTTGAAGAGATTGTTGATCCCTTTCGTTTCACCTTCTTTTCCCTCCTCTATTCCAATTATTCTTAGGTTAGCTCTCTTAAAATGGGCCCATATTTCTTCAATGTCAGATTCCTGCTGTTGAATATTTTTATCTAGATTAGAAACTATGCGTTCATTTTTGGAATGATCATCTTCTAAGAGTGAGATTCTGTTCTCCATGTGGTCTAATCGGTTGTTTGTGCTTTGAATTGAGGCCTTTACTTCATTAATTGCATCCTTTATCTCTTTTTGGCTCTCTCTGAGTTCTTTTCGAAGCACCTCTATTATTTCTACAGTTATTTTCCTGATTTGATCTTCTAGAAATCTCTGATTTTCTGTTTTATTGGGTTCTGATGTTGTGGGCATTCATTGCTCTAGTGTTATTCCTCTTTCCCATGATTTCGGAAGTTTGTGCCTTCTCCGGGTTCTTCCCTTGGGTCACTATGACTTCACTTAAGGTGCTCTGGATCTCGAGTCTGTAGTATCTCAGACCCCACTACTCCTTTACTGGGTTGTATCACAGAGTCTCAGACCCAGAGAGTTGATAGAGGCTGCTTTAGACTGTGGGGGGTGCCAGGTTGCACGTTCTCCTATGGTCTGATATCTCTGCCACTGCCACTCCCCCACTGGGTCAAGTCCCAGGGAGTACAGTACTGGGATTTCTCCTCTGGGGCCCGCAATTTGACTCACTGTTCTTGAGTTCGCAGATGTAACTGTACTGGACTCGTTGAATTCGCTGCTGCTGCCGCTGGTGGCAATATGGCGCCGCTATTACGCCCTCGGCCGTGAGGCTGGCTTATTTCTTCTTGGTTTTGAATTCCACTCTGAGTCCTTGCAGCGTGTGCTGAGCTCAGCCACTGGGAGCTTTAGATGTTCCCTGCGCTGAAAAATCCCGCCTGGCTGTTCCGCAGCGGCTCACCTCGGCTTGCTGTAGCCGTCCGGTGAATTCGCCGCTGCCGCCGGCAGTATGGCGCTGCTGCCGCGTCCTCGGGCGTGAGGCCGGTGTATCTCCTCTGTGGCTCTGAGCTCTGTTCTCAGACCGCTTTCTCTCTGGAGCCTGGTGATTTTTTTGTTTCTCTGGTGATGGTGTTTTCTGGCTATAAAAGGCGCTGATTTTGTGGTACTGGAGATTGGTTGTTAGCAGGGCTCTTAAGCCCCGCTTTTCTCGGTCGCCATCTTCCCGGAAGTCGGCTATAGGATTTTTGTAGTTATTCTTCATCAAATTGAGAAAGCTTTGCTCTATTCCTATTTCATTAAAATTTTTATAATGAATGAGTTCTGGATTTTGTCAGATGCTTTTTCTACATCTATTAACATGATCATATTATTTTCCTTTAGCCTGCTGATGGAATTGATCAAATTAGTTTATGTTCAAATATAGAACCAACCTTCTATACTTAGAATAAATCCCACTTGTTAATAGTGTATAATTCTTTTTATACACTGATTTGATCTGTTAATATGTTACTGGGGATTTTTGTCTTTATGTTGATGAGAGATATTGATCTGTAGTTTTTTATAATGTTTGTTTTTTATAGTGAGGTGGTTATTATGATAATTCTGGCTTCATATATTAGTTATGATGTATTTCCTTTGCCTTTATTTTCTGGAAGATATTATATAGAATTAACATAATTATTTCTTAAATATTTTGTATAATTCACTGGTAAATCCATCTAGCCCTTGTGCTTCCTGTTTTGGAAATTACTAATCATTGATTCAACTTAATTAAGATATATAAGCCTATTCAGATTGTGCTTCTTATATAAGTTTTGGCAGGTTAAGCCTTTGAAAGAATTATTCCTTCCATTTTGGTTATAAACTTTTAAGTATAGAGTTGTCATACTCTTTATTATCTTTTTATGTTCATGAGACATATAGTCTTTTATTTATTATATTAGTAATTTATATTATGGCTCTTTTTTATTATCATGGCTGGAGACTTATCTTTTATTGATCTTTTCAAAGAACCAGCATTGATTTTAAGAACCAGCTGTAGTTTTCTTGATCTATTATTATCTTAATGCTCTTGACTTCACTATATGAAATGCCGCTGGTGACCATGCATAAATACTCCCACCATCATCATCCTAAGAACTTTCTGAAACTTCTCCTGTATGGTTTGAGGCCAAAAGAAATTGCAATGTTGATTCTTATATTCTTATAATCCAAGTATTCATTCCAAGAAATAAATTTAGATTTATCTTTTTCTATACATCCTTAGGCTGTACAGTTAAGAAAACCCATTACAATGTTAAGAATTTTCCTGAGGTACAAATGGTTAGTAGACAACCTAAATCCAAACCAAATTAAAAGAAGTTCTATTTTGTCTCCCCAACTATTTGATCCCTGGTAATCATATTAACACCCAGCTAGTTCTCTATTTTGAAAGTTTCAGTGCTATCCACCTGCCAACCCATTGAACCACTGATATTTTTATTAAAATTTATTGAGTACTTACTGTGCTAAGCTCTGTGCTAAACATAAACGGCTCATTATTGAATAAAACATTCATAGTTCTCTACTGGCATGGGGCTTATATTCTTTTGTCCTTGGCCCTTACTCACCCTCACCCCAATCTTTCATCAAATCTTTAATAAATTTTACATCTTCCAATAATTCTACTCTGGAATTATTTTTAATCTGACATTTTTTCTCTAATATCTGCCTTTAATTACTTCTGATTTATCTCTCCTATAATATAACTCCATAATCCCTGATATCCCTGCTACACAGCTTTGCCATAGTCCATCGTCCACACAGGACCAGTAAAGCTGTCTTCTTCAAAGCAAATTTAATGATTACTCTTGGCACCATGGTGAGTGGCCAACCATATTTGTTAACTGTCTCTCAGTGGAATGCAGTATAAAGTATACAATCCCATCTGTGAAGTATTTTTACCTGAAAAAAAGAATCAGAGCTAAATCTAAATAGGCCTCGTAAACTATCCATCATAGGAATCAAGAAAAATAGAAGAAAAAGTTGATGATGCCAACCAGGAAGCAAGCAAGCAGTCAAATACAGTATGGGATAGGTGCATGATGCTATGCCATGTTTTATCAGTCAGTGAGTCAATGGTGTAAAGATAAATGAGGGTGAGGTGAAGAGGAGTTACTGTAAATTAAATTCTTACCAATCATTGCAACCTAGTGCAACATGGGAAACTAAATGGGGTCCTAAGCTGAGCAAACATGCTATAAAATAGATGTTTATAAGATAATTGAAGACATTTAAATGTGGACCTGGTTAATTGATGCCAATAAAATAGTTTTAACCTCGATATAAAAGTGGACTGTGGTTAGACAAGAACGTACACATATGGAGAGATGCAGAAATGAAATAAGGATGAGTGGTTTGCTTTAAAACCATTCACTTAAGCCAGGCGTGGTGGCGCAAGCTTGTAATCCCAACAAGATAGGAGGATCATGGTTCAAGGACAGCTTCAGCATAATGAGGCCTTTTGCAACTCAATGAGACCCTGTTTCAAAATAAAGAAGAAAAAATAGGCCTGGGGGTGTTGCTCGGAGGTACAATATCCCTGGATTCCATCCCCAGTACCACAAAAAGAAAAAAAGAAAACTTCACTTAAATAAATAAAAGTGGCAAAATCTTGAATGGTTGATATATGTGTGTGTGTGTGTGTGTGTGTGTGTGTGTGTGTGTGTGTGTATATACATACATATATACATATGTATTCATAGTTGATATGTATAATAACATTATGTTATTTTCTTTTGTGTATATATTTTCTTCATGGCAAAATTTGAAAGTGGTAAAATCATGCATCTATTTTTTTTAATTTGCAAATTCTTTCCTGGCTACAGAACAAAATCTAAATTCATGAACTTGTGATACAAGTTGCTTTATAACCCGACTCCAAGCTAGTTTTCAACCTACTTCTACATTTCCCCATGATTCTGCCTTTCTTAACACTTTTCCTAAACCCACCAAGGCCCTTAGAAGACTCCAAATTATTACGCATCCAATCTCCATTATCCAGAATTTCTCTGCTCTCCTTTTTATATAGCAAATGCATTCATCCCTGAAGTTATGGCACAAAATGTTTCCCATTGGAGAGTGAACTCCATAAGATTAAGTCATTTTCTCTAAATTTACACTTTACCCATGATTCTTACAGGAGTTATTGTATTCTCATGTAATTATGTCAATGTCGCTAGATCCTTATATTCCTAGCCTACAAACACAGAGTTCATGATAATTGTCTGCCAAATGAATTTTCTTTCTTAGTAAATTCTTTCTTAGGTCTCCCATATCCTAAAGAGATCAAATATAGGAACAGCATTTTTCTATCTTGCAGGGTTTTTTTTTTTTTTTTTTTTTTTTCATCTTGAAAATCCAGGGAGCAAATACAGGAACAACAATTTTCTCTCTTGCAGTTTTTTCCTCCCAGCTTGTAAATCTTCTCAGAGAATTGACTTCTCTATAACAGAAAAGCAATCATAGTGCTAAATTCCCTAGCTACAGAAACATGCTAATATGTCATTTATAAACACCACCAACAAATTGACTCTGTCATTAAGATTTAATGATTCTTAGAATAGCTGGGATTTATCTTTAGAAAAACATGGAGACTTGATTCCTTTAATGAACTTTTTTCCTGACCCAGCAATACCTAATTTCTATTTAATTGCTTTGTGTTGACATTACATTTAATTCCTCAGGCTCCTCCTTGAAATATATCCTCTTGGAGACTGCTCCCAGACTGTTTGGCTGCGAGGCATTGTTTTGTTTTGTTGTTCCTTAACTCATGAATTAAAAGGTTTGAAACCATACACTTTCCTTTTTTAAATAATAAAAACCTTGTATATTATCAATCTGACATTAGTTTCAAGTTTTTTGATCACCTTTGAGTTAATCATAAACTGGGGTAGTTGTAACCCACAAGACCTTTAATGTGATTCCTCCATTTAAATAAGTCTCTGTTTTAGTGTGGCCCCAGGATACTTCAAGGAGACTGCACCAAAGATAATCAAATCTTGAACGTGGGTCATCAACTAATTCATGGACAAGTATAATGTGGTATATCCATGCAATGAAATATTATTCAGCAATGAAAAGAAACACATGACTGATACATGCTACAACATGGGTCAACCTTAAATACAGTGCCAAGTGAAAGGGTCTGGTCACAGCAGCATGTATACTACATTATTCCATTTATAGGAAACTTCAAGAATAGATGACTCCATAAAGACAAAGTTTATTAGTGGTTTCTTAGGACCAGAAGAGTTGAGGTGAAAAAGGGAGAGACTGTTAATGGATTCCTTTGTGGAGTGATTAAAATGTTCCAGAATTAGAAAGTGGTGATGGTCATAAACTCCATAAATATACTAGAAACCACTGAATTATCCACTAATGATATGTGTGAATTATATCTCAAGAAAGCTCATTTATTTTTAAGCTTAGGCAAGAGAATCGAGTACATTCTTTTTAGAATACTGCTCACGGATGCAACAAGCAAACATAATAAACTTTACAGTGACTTCTCATTACCAGTATGGTTTTGTTTCTCATTTAGCTAGTCCAGGGCAGGTAGTCATTCAGAATCCTAAGTCCTTCTGACACCTCTAAGATTTCAGCGCCCTCTACATTCAGCGTGGCCTTACAACCTCTGCATTTAGTTTACAGATAGGGAAAGAAAGTAGAAAGAGGTCTATCCATTTCCCTATCCTCTCAGCTTAAGAGTACACCATGTCCTTCCGATTCAAGTTCCACTGTGTTGCATGGCACACCTACCTGCAAGAGACTCTTGGAAATGGAACTTAGTTGTGTGCCCAAAAAGAAGGGACATGCCTTGCGACTGGGCAGCCAGTCCCGGTCATGGTGCCTCCCTAGTGTTCCCACCCTCCCAGTCCTCTCATCCTCCCTGCCTCCCCAACTTATCTCCAATTGTTTATTATGTTTTCTGCATTGTCTTACATAATTCTTTGTGTATGCAATCTCAGTTTTAATTAGGTACACATCATATACATCTATGAGAAAAACTGGATTTTTCATCCTTTAAGGGGAAGCAAAGTGTGGTTCCCACATAGGAGTCCTCAACCTGCTCCTTCAGTCTCCTTAACCCGCTGTCTTTGCTATCAGACAGACACATCTTTGTTTAGCAAATCTATTCTTGATACTTCCCCTTGTTAGGACATTTGCTGGTTCCTTGTTGCTAACATCCGTGGTTTTCATATGACTGTCTGCAAACTACTTTTTGTTTATAGTTTGAAAATATCAAACTTAAGACATGATCATGTGTATATGCAAGGGTGTGTGTGTGTGTGTGTGTGTGTGTATGTATGTATGTATGTATGTATGTTTGGCTGCCAGTGTCCTCATTCAAGAAATTTATTTAGAAATTATATTTTTCTAGTTTGAGGGAATGAAAGTTTTATTTTTTTTTCATGAAATCATGGAACTGGTTGATTTTTAAATGGCTCTTCATTCCAAAATAGATTTGACCTTATACTTTGTCAAAATGTGGGCAAGCATGTGCTTTGAAAGAGCTCTAGAGCTTTTAAAGATGTCTCTTGTAAGAAGAACTGATACAGCGGCCTCACATGCAACCCTTGGAGAGCCCACCATTACACAGCCCTGATCACATAAGGTATGCATTGGCCTCTTTCCTAAAAGGATGGGCTGAAACATGATTCATGGAGTTTAGACTGAGGGTCTTCTGGGAATTTAGAAAATGTCCCAGGGGGGGATGGAAGGTTTATATAGGGGTCAGGTTTGGATTTCTCATGGGACTGCTAGTCATGAAAAACTAGCTTATGGTCCTAAAGTCCATAATGTGCATTTTCAAAACCCTGTTTAGTTTGGCCAACTTTTTCACTCGTATTTACTTGGTGTCATGATCAGATTTAAATTGAATTTGGCATTTACTTGTAAATGTACTCCCACATCCAACTTGGCCTTATATTTACTTGTCAAAGCACCTAATTTCCCTCTACTTGCTGTTTAAAAAATAAGTCACTTAAAATTAACAATTAAGACTTTAAAATTGGATCTAAGTATCCTCGGCATAATTTTTTTTCTTTTAAATTTTTTTATTGGTGCATTATATTCATACCACATATTGGGGTAAAAAACTTGTGTGTACAGACATGTACTCATCGCTGATTTAACCCCTACCCAATTCCCACCCCATTCCCTCCCCGTCCCTCCTTCCCTTGCTTGGCTTAGTGATTGACTTCGATATGTTTAAGTACATTGTGTGCTTTAGAGATTTTCCTCTTCCCCCCTCCCTTCTCCTCCTTTAGGTTGTCTTGTTTGCTCCTCTATAGGATTTCCTCTTTCAAGAGTTCCTCCTATGACCCATTTCTCCCTAACATCACATATTAGGGAATCCTCAGCACAAATTTAATTAATCAATTAATTCATTTTGGTACTGGAAATCCAACTCAGGGGTATTCTACCTCTGAGCTTGAACCCCAGCCTTTTTAATTTTAAACATGTTATTTCTAGGTTACTAAGGGATTACTAAATTGCCGAGTCTGGCCTCAAACCTGTGATCCTCCTGTCTCAGCTTCCCAAGTACCGGGATTATAGGCATGTGACACCACTTGGCTCTACAAATTTACATTTGGTAAATTATCTCCTATCAAACCCACATATATTGATATTCCTCCTGGCTCAAACTGTGTCTTCATGCAAGTCACACAAGCCCATCATTGGGGCTTAGTTTTCATCATAGAAAAATGAAAGAGTTGACCAATCTGATCTCCAATGTGTCTTCATTTCTAACTCTGTCTACACTAAATTATGAATTCCTGATAAATATGTACTTCATGGTAATATTATATGAAGGGCTATATTTTTATCTATGGTTAGAATCTGACAAACTTCAAAGTAAATAAAAATGTATATGTTTAAAGCTTAAATAGAAACCACCTGTAATTTGGGTATATTGGAAAGACAGAGGTAAGGTTTGCCTTTATTCTCTGGCTCATGCATCAATAGATCCAGAATTTAGCAGATGTTTTATCATTATGTCAGAAGATACATGGAGCTTGTTTAGTTTGCTAGGACCTTTCTTCCCAGGAATATGTGGACCCTGGAGCTGGGAGTAAAGTTTCGGAGATTCAAGGTTGCCAATACTTATTTTCATATTGCATCAAGAGATCAGAAAATAAGTAACAATAACAGTACAAGGAAGGGACTCAGAGTGATCCTTTGGGAGTCATAAAGATAAGAATGTCAATAGGAAAGAGCTACCATGTCAATATTAACATTTTTCTTCTTGAAAAGGAGATATTAATATCATTTTGGATATTAGTATTATTTTGAAATCACTGAAGCTGAGGAAGAATGGAAAAACCTTTTTCGGTTGGGTGAACTGAAATCATTGTAACCAGGAAGCTTCCCATTACTGCACCCAAGTAATTAATATCGTTACGATGCAGGATTAGGAGCTCAGGCTTCTGTAGTCAGCAACCTGGAGTCAAAGTCTGGCTCAACCACTCAAAATCCTTATGAAACTGATTAAAACATGTACTTTGCAAGCCGCAGTATCTGCATCTATTCAACTGAAATAATATTATAGGGTCATGATAAGGACTTAAAAGGTAGTCAACCCAAGGTACGTGGCAGGCATCCAAGGAATTGATAGCCATTTCTAATACTATGCCAAACTAGGGTACATATTCTGAGGCCTCCTGAAACAATCTATCATCCCATTGTTGCTCTAAAAACATCTACCTGTTCCCTGAAACTATTTGCAGTTTTATTTTTTCTTCTTCTTTTCTTTGCTTTCCTTTTCTTTCTCTCTTCCCCTAGTATATAAGAATGATTAGTAGCCATATGCCAAACTGTTCTGCAAGGAATATTCCTTCAGATTAACCATTTACCATCTGAGGTTTTGGATCTAGGAACCATCCTTCAGAGGTTGCGAGCTAGCCATGGAGAATTACTGCCTTGTTTTCCCTCCCACCTCTTCCTGGCAGAGCTGTTGCCTGCTCAGGGCTGCAGTGTCCGCTGTCTCCTGCCTGAGTGCAGCTGCAGAAATCAGAGCTGGTGCTGCTCTGGTTTGTTATTGATTGAGAAGAGAAACTGCCAGTGGGTTGGGACATGCTGTAGTGTCTTGACTGCCTGTTATGGGTTCTTTTCCCAGAATAAGCTCAAGTTGCTACTGAGATCATCCTCCTCCTATCTGCTCATTAGAAGTTTTGCTGTTCAGTGTTCATTTCTTGGGACCTCTCAAAGCCTCTCTTAATGTCTCCTGAATGCCCCTCCCCTCTCAGATAATAGCATACAGAGACAGGTGTCTTTGTCTCTTTGACTACTTCAGTGAAGTAGATAAGCCTCCTTTTGCAAAAGTATCCCTTAATAATGTTAGCCCCTGGGTTCAATACTCAATATTCAAAGGAAAAAGGAAAAAAAGGTTGTTATACATAGACTGACCCTGAACAATTTCTTCTAATCTATTTGTTTCTTGGCTTGATAACCACTCTCTGATTTTAATCCAATCTAACCTTGATGCTTAAAATAACTAATTACTTCTATCCTTTTAATTAGTTATACTGGCTTCTGATTTTGACCACATAGGGAGCTGGTCACTTATAAATGGAATGCATACAGGAGAGAGGTCATGGAGCTATTTTAACTGAAGGGTGTTATCTTCATTCATTTGAATTACAGTGACTAGTGTACTTATCCTACTTCTGTTCCCTAAGCAAGAGTCCATAGACTTGTTTTTCTATGTCAAATGAGGCTTTGAACATAGCAGGTACTCTAATGATTAATAATCATTAGATTATTATGTGGAAAAGAGATTCTAATGTAGGTGTGTGTGTGTGTGTGTGTGTGTGTGTGTGTGTGTGTGTGTGTGTGTTGCCTGACAAGAGAGAAAAGAAGGAATAGGGAAGATACAATGACAGCAGGTTCATTCCTAGGTTACATTTTTAAATTTTCCTCCATTTACTTCTTTTGCACTTTCTCTTCAAGAGTCACCTTCAAGACTGGGGGATGATCAGTTTTTAGCTTCAAAGTTGGTTTCTGTGAATCATCCCTCTATTAAGACTATTCTAACCAAAATGCCATGTTGTCATCTATAAATCAGTCTGCATTTCTCAAAATGTTACCTCCCGCAGCAGCATTTCTATGTTACTCTTTCTCCACTATCAGATATAAATTACTATTATCTATGGGTGCTACCTCTGTTATCAGATATAAATTACTATTGTCTTACTGGTCCTGGCCTTTATTGAGAAGTAGGAATATGAATTACTTTATAACAATGGGTCCCAACCTAGAAAATTGCCCGAGTCACATGGGAGCTCCTATTCTTGAGCGCATCCCTGGAGATTCTGAGTCAGGATATTTGGGATGGCTTAGGCACTAAGAATGTGGTTCTTTAAAAAGCTTTCCAGTTTTAGAATTTTATTGGTGCACATAACAATGTTACATTCATATATGTACACTACATCTCTCAGTGTGTTTCCTCCACATCCCACCCCACTCCTTCCTTCTTCCTTACCCATACATGTGAGACTGGTACTCATACCTTCTCATATGATCGTAACATTATTCTGTTTCCTTCTTTAAGCCTTTTTTCTTCTCCTCACCTCCCTCTCTCAGTCCCTTTCCACTAATCTACTAACAATTGAACTGAATAAAAACTTCTCAAAGAAAATACCACTGGCAAACAAATAAATGAAAAAATGTTCAACATCCTTAGCAATCAGTGAAATGCAAATCAAAACTACATCGAGATTCCATTTAACCCCAGTTAGAATGGCAATCATGAAGGATATAAACAATAATAAGGGAATGAGGATGTGGAAGAAAAGGAATGCTTCTAGAGTTGGCAGGATTATAAATTATTATAACCACTGTGGAGATCACTATGGAAGTTCCTCAAAACACTAGGAATAGAACCACTATTTGATCCAGCTATACCACTCTTTCCAAAAGAAAGAATACTATAGTGATACGTGCATGTTTATAGCAGCCTGATTCACAATAGTCAAAGTATGGAACCACCCCAGGTGTCTATCAACAAACAGATAGAGAATGTGTTGTGTGCACACAATGGGTCTTACTCAGCCATCAAGAATAAAACTGTATCATTTGCGGGAAGATAGATGGAACTACAGAATTTTATGCTAAGTGAGGTCAGCCAGTCTCAGAAAGTCAAACATCATATGTTTTCTCTCAGAGGTGGAAACTAGACAGAAAATGGGAAACGAAAAGGAATTTAGATGAAAGGCTTCTTAAATAAAGCTAATGAGCAATGGATGTAGGAACCACTGAGATACAAAGATTAGGTTCTTCTCATTAGGACCCGCTAAGGAAGATCAGTCATGAGGATAAATAACTCACAAGCTTAATAAGATACCTTACATATTTAAATTACTTTGCCATTTTTGAATCATTTCATAAAGTACTCTCACAAACCCCACCCCTCTGCAGGCAATACAATTGGATTATTCTATTTTTTCTTAAATGAGTACTGATGCAAAGACATGAGCTGACTCCCTCAGAAACTCAAAGTCCCAACTGAACCCAGCGACAAACACAGCAGGCTGTATGCCCTTAACTGTACAGACTGACTCAGTGGTCCAAGGTGTTTGTTGACAGTGAAATGACAATCTTTGTAAAACAGCAATCAGAGAGAACTGGAAGCTGTATCTACAAAGAAAATGAAACTGACAATGGCGAGACACATCTGTGACCAGTTGTTGTCCAGATTATCTGGATGAAAAACTAATAAATGCAAACAAGAAGGACTTTTTTCTCTTTCTCTATAATATGCCAGGGATTGTGTTTTCACTTCTGTTTATTTGGTTATTCTTAAAATTGTATATATATTTACTTACAGGATTAGCTAAGTGTTGTTGTTGCTTATTTTTATTTTTTTAAGAAGCTAAGGTGAAGAGAAGTTAACTGTCCTGTGCTTTCACCATATCTGTACCCAACATGTTCATGGACATAGTTACATGTGCTGGGTCTCACCCATTTTTCACTAACCCAGACCTTTATGTACATGTCTATAAGGAGACCATTAAGGTAAGAGATGACAGGGATGAGATGGTGGAAATGAGAAGTTTTTGTAAGGTTTTATAAGGTGATCCACATAGACATTTTCCCAGGTAGAAAAAGAAATAGGATTATAGCAAAGGACAGAATTCGTTACTATAGCCCAGTTGACCTCCCAGTCTTCCAGTCTAGTTCTAACAGACTACTGTAGTTCTCACAACATTCTTTTCTCTCTGTCCTTGGCCTGGTTCTTGGTACCCACTGTGATGGAAATAGCCATCCTTGTTCATGCTCCCTGGGAGACCTTCCCTAACTTTATACTACCTACTCAAGACGTTGTTCAAGTGTTATTTACTCCTACAAGGCCTTTTTTGGCAATACTCCTCCCAAATACAACTGACCATTTTCTTTTCTTCTCCATCTTAGTAAATGCTGATTGTCCAGTTGGTATAGCCAAAAATGTACTAGTCATCCCAGACTTCTCTCCATTTTTCCTATAACACAGCCAATCAACCGACTATCCCATTATCTCTAGTGTCAGAATATATCCCCAAATAGTCACTCTTCACCATCTCCCTCCAATGTTCTTACCCTTTTAAAGCTACAATCTACTCTCAGCTAGTTTATTTTAATAGCTTCCTAATTATCTTTTTTGTTCCCATCTGTTTCAGTTAATATTTCCACTGCTGTAATACAAACCACCTGACCACAACTTAAAAGAAAGGAGATTTATTTACTTACAGTAAAATTCTGGACACTGCAGGGGTGCAGTCCATATTAGGCCGGGTGAAGTCTGTGGATCTCAGGGAATGATGCAGATAGAGATAGGAGAGAGATGGGAGAGAGAGAGGGAGCGAGGGAGGGAGGGAAGGAGAGAGAGAGAGAAAGAATTTCAAGTGCTCTGCTTTCAGTTACAGTGGCCTGAAGCAAGAGAGAGGAGAAAGGGGAGGAAGAACCACATATAATCCCCAATACCACACCCCCAGGGACCCTTCCTCAGCAACTAAGTCCTGCCTCCAACATGGCTGCCTCATCTCCATGAGATCTAGGAGGACTTTCTGAATCCAAACCATGATACCATCTTAGCCCCATTTGTATGGATTATCTCTGTAATAGGCAGGGTGAACCTTTTAAAATATAGGGCAAACCATGTCACAACTCTTGATGGGTTTACATCTCACTTAGAAAAAGACCCAGATGGGCATGGTGGTGTATGCCTGTAATCACAGTACTTGGGAGGCTGAGACAGCAGGATCACATCTTTGAAGCCAGCCTCACAACGTAGCAAGGCCCTCTGCAACTTAGTGAGACCTGTTTCAAAATAAAAATAAAATAGGGCTGGGGGTTAGCTTGGAGGTAGAATGCCTCTGAGTTAGATCCCCAGCACCACAAAATAAAATAAAAATTAAATTAAATTAAACTGCTGATGCAGCTCAGAGGAAGTAAAAGACTCAGACTTCTAACAATCCCCTAAAGGTCAATATGTAATCTTTTTTTTTTTTTTTTGGTGGTACTGGGGGTAGAACCCAGGGGCTTTCTACCTCCAGGCTATACTCCCAAACCTTTTTTTTATATTTTATTTGGAAACAGGGTCTCACTAAATTGCTGAGAGCCTCACTAAGTAGCTGAGGCTGGCTTCGAACCTGTGCGATCCTCCTGTCTCAGCCTCCCAAGCGCAGGGATTACAAGCGTGCACCACCACGCCCAGCTAAAGCCCCACTGTCTCTCTAACTTCTTAAGCCTTTCTCCAACTATAAGAAGATTCTTGCTTTAATAAAGCACACTCCTCTTTTATAAAGCACATTTGCATGAAGCCCTCTTCCATTGATACCATGTTGTATATAGCATCTTACTTTTTTAGGTTTTCTGCTCAAATATCATCAAGAGATCTTTTGCAAGCATAAGCACAACGTAGCAATCACTACTTTGAAGCACCAATCCACCTGGATCTGCTTTTTCCTGTCCACAGTACTTTTTGCTACCTGACACAACATATAAATTTATTTGTTCATATCTATCTTCTTACATATAGAAAGAATTTTACTATGCCTTTAATGCTTACAATAATGCCCTATGTAATGACTGACTGAATTAAAAAATCTAATCTTGTGATTTACTGTAATTATTCTTTATATATTTATTTTTTCTTAATTAGACAGTAATCACTTCTTAACCATTTTTATCTTCAGTGCCTCACACATAATGGGTTCTCAATCAATATTTGGATATAAATGGCCACATAGTACTCTATATGAAGCACTATGAGATACTGAAATACTTGACTGCTAGTTTCATTAGTAGTATATATGCTCATACAAACAGCATAAAGTCACAACAGCAAACATGCATCTATAAAAAATGAGCTGTTGTAATAATCATCTGTCTCCAAGCTTTATGTCAAAATGTAGTTATATTGTCATTAATTAGGATCTGTTTGCTCTGCTCTGTAAAGAAGCCATCATATACACCAAACGCTTAAGAAAATGTTTGGAAGACACTCAAACTTTTATTATATAATTTTTTTCTTAATAAAATTAGTCGTTTTATTAGCTGTCAGACCAAAGACATTCTCATTGTACTGAAACACAGTGAGGTAGAATTAAGCCTATTTTATATCAATGAAGCTCTGTCTCCTTAAATTACCAATTCATTCAATTAAGGCAGCATAGTATGATAATTGAAGAGTAGACACTCAGCACCCAGAGTGCATATTTTTAAATTCCAGCTTGAATAGTTACTAGGCAAGTTCTTTACCTCTTTTTTCTGGCATATAAATAATATTCTTGACTTTAAATCTTTTTCATTAACATGAAAAAATTATAAATAGTAAGAGCTCAATCTTAGCTATTATTAACATATTGAAAAATATAGTTTTTATTATTTTTTACTGTACAGGACAACTGTCAACAAGATATTTCCTAATAGGTTCTGCCAGTCTTGACTCAAAAGTAATAAAAACTATTTATGATCAACCTCCATTTTGATAAAAGTAATTCATGTACTGAGATCCATACATTCTTGTAGGTTTAAAATATTTTGCCTGGAACATTCTCAACTCAGTTCAAGACAAGTTCATTAGAATCTAGTTCATTTTTCATTAGAAAACTCCAAATTAATGGTGTTTTATTTTGTGTTCTTATCTGAAGACTGAAGACTCATTGTCTTCATAATGCCTGGCATCAAATGCAAGGTTGCTATTAACTTATTTACTACTTCACCATCAAAAAGTGCCAGAGATACCAGACATGGTCTTATGCCATTAATCTCAGTACTAGGGGCTGAGACAGGAGGGTTGCAGGTTCAATGCCAGCCTCAGCAACTTAGACCCTATTTTAAAATTAAAAAATCAAAATATATAGTAATGTAGTTCAGAGGTAGAATGCCCCTGGATTCAAATGCTAGTGTCAGACCAAAAAAAAAAAAGTACTGGAGAATTTTATCAAGTTTTTCTTCACCAAATTAAAAAAAAGATACAAGACACTAATTAGAATTTGCTTCATAAAGTGTCAGTCGACTGCACAACTTCTGACTGTACTCAGGCGCTCACAGGAGATAGCCTTTCTTGTTCTATATGTGGGAGCTTGTAGCAGGTGAATCAGGACCAGGTGAACAGCATATGCCTGAAATGTAGCAGCATGGCCCCCACCAGAGGTATCTTAGAAGAAACAAAGTTTGGTAGCCAATTACTTTGGCACTGGGAAAGATGATAAATTCTAAATTTCTCACTTCATAGGAAAGAGAATGAGAAGCAACTGCCTGGTTCGTGGTGGCATCAGAGTCAGAATTCAGGTATCGCAGAGTGTATTCAATGCTCTTTCCATTCCGCTAGCTCTTAGAGCTGGTAAATTAGGTTGTGCATTATCTGGAAATCCAGGGAAAGGTCATCATAATTTTAAGAGGATTCATAAATTCTGAATGAGAATAAGTAGACTAGACTAGTGGCGGGTAATATAAAACATTGCTTATTGTGTAATGTTGCCTTTGAAAATGAGTGACTTCGCTGAGTTCTTTCTTGGGAAAGTGGCCAGATGAACTGGTGAATGAAGATAGAAGGACTGCTCTGTTCAACATCCCTTCTAGGGAGATTCTGTGTGAACGCAGGTCAGGTCTCAGGCTACAAATATGAATGGAGAGTCATTGTTCTCTCTGGATGATCTCAGGAAAAGCACTGAGCACCACCTTTTTTTATTAAGTGAGGACAAAACATACTTCACAGGCTGAAGATGTTTTTTGTTTGTTTGTTTGTTTTTTGTCCAAAGGGTTTTGCCAACTTATGTCTGTGGAAAAGCAATTAAATCCTTCCAGTCAAAGATGTAGGAAGAAGTTAGTCATCAGTGCCTGAATTAAACTGAAAAGTTGATCCACTTTGAATAATGAAAGAACAGGTTAATATACATTAGCCACAAAATCCCATTCTGAAATTCTTAGATCTTTGCTAACTAACAGAATGCCAACCAGTTGTACTATATGAGAAAAAATATAATCTACAGATATATTTTGCTTTAAATGAAACCCAATTAAATTCATATTTGTCCAAAAATATAAATTATGAGTACAAGTAATATTAAATGCTGGCAAAGATGTGGGGAGATAATACGCTTATATCTATTGGTGGGATTGCAAATTCGTACAACCACTGTGGAGATCAATATGGAGGTTCTTCAAAAGACTAGGAATGGAGTCACCATATAACCCAGTTACACCATTTCTTGATATCTTTCCAAAAGAATTAAAGTCAGAATACCATAATGATACATGCATAGCCATGTTTCTAGCAGCACAATTTACAATAGCCAAATTGTGAAACTAATATAAAGGGCCATCAACAGATGAATGGACAAAGAAAAATGGGATATATACACACAATGAATTTTTTCAGCCATAAAGAACAAAAATATGTCATTTGTAGGAAAATGGATGAAACAAGAGAATGTTATGCTAAGTGAGATCAGCCAGTTACAGAAAGTCAAGAGACATATTTTCTCTCCTATGTGTAAACTGGAGAGAAAACAGGAAACAAAAGGGACTTCACATAAATGAATTGAAAGACCAGTATAATAGTGGAAAGTGAAAGGGGAATGGAGGAAGAAGGTGCAGAGGGAAAAAAAGAAGTCTTTAAGGAAACAGTTCAAATGATGCTATGATCATATGTAAAAGTCTCACTACCAGTCTCACTGGTAAGTATGGTTGGAGCAAGGTGGGACGTGGACAGAAATACAGCACAAGTGTGTGAATGTCTGCCTGTATCACTTAGAACTTCACTATGATGTATAATTACAATGTTCCAATAAAAGCATAAAATTATTTATCAAGAATAAGATGAGACTGATATGCCTAAAGGACCTTAAGATGTATGGTGAGGAGACCAAGTGATCCAAGAAATTTATTTGAGATAAATGAGTGAGTAGAAAGTTTGGAGTCTTGTTTTATTGTTGTGGTTTTTTTTCTCTTTCTTTCATATGGTAATGGAGACCTGTCAGATTAAATGAAACTACTGTTTCAAATTAAACTCCAAAGTTCTTGAATTTATGAATTGTATTTCAAAAATCTCCAATAGCTAGAACTTAGTAGAGATGCAAAAAAGAAAAAGTGAGTTGAGCTGTGTACAACTTAGCATCAGGCATAGCCCTTTGAGCTAACAAATGCCTCGCAGATGGTATTTGGGTTGCCCGGTGCCTATACAAATCAATTTAAGTTCCTGAAAGAGAAAAAAAATCTCTGAATATTTAAGTTGAGAAGTCATCCATCCTAAGAGTGCAAATATCTCTTCTGTAGCCCCTATTAAAATTCCTCCATTTCCAGGAAGCTAAAAAACACTGAAGAAAAACAAGCACATTTAAACTACTTTAGGTGTTCAACAAGGTTTTTCCCATGAGCCAGATCACTGGAGTCGATGCATTACTGTTTGAACTTTCTCCCTGGCTATTATTTCAAGGATTTTCATATGGGTATATACTTGGGAATATCTGAAATGTGATAGTAACCTTTAACAAAGTATGATAATAAACATATTTAGCAGAAAACAGCACTGAGAATTGGTAGTAAATGAACTGGGCAGAAGCTGCTTTCCTGCAGCCAAATTTCTGTGCTGATAAATATTTTTGAGCAAGTATGGTAGCTGACTGTATGGAGTGTCCTTCCTTGATCTCTAATGCTTTCCTGACACCAACACTGTGCTGCCCTGAGTTTGCCTTTCTTCATGTGTTTCTTGAAGGTCTCAATCAGTACAGACTGATAGCCAAGGTTATCCCTCAGCCTCCCAAAGTAAGAAGAACAAGCATTATAAATTTTTGACCTTTACCTTTGCAGTGAGTTTGGGCAACATCCGTGCCTGCAAGCCTTCCTGCACCATGTTCCAATCACACCTGTGTTTTCTTCCCTCCTCATAATCTTTTGTGCCCTCTGAGCTCTAATTCCTGCTCTTTGCCTTTACTGCTGGCCATAGATGAGTTTATATCTTGCCCAGAGGCCTTTCTTTATCAATTACTTCACGCACATCCTTTCCCATACTGTGTCTTGCATTCTTGTCCATGGTCTTGTTTGCTATTATTGTTTTGTTTCATTGCCTTTGACTGACGATGGCAGTCTAGTTTATTTTGGGCAGAACATTGCATCCCTGAGACTTTGATCCACCATCTTTATATTTGCCTTCACTATAACATCTTTTAGGCTTTCCCACATAGAGCCCAAGCTGAGACTTGATATCATGTTCTGACGAACATTTCCTGTATGTAGAATGTTTTTAGGTTATATAAGTTTACTTGGAAGTGCAGCTTTAAAATGACCTCGAGAAAGCAGTTGACTCCTGAAACACTCCCCCTATAGGCAGGGATATTTAAAGAAAAATCAAAAAGAGCTTTGGAGTTTTCTCTAAGTATCCGGTAAATACCAAATATCATGCCTACCCAAGAAGGTATGTCAGAGAAATTCCAGGTTTAATATTGTCTCCAAGGACTCTGCTAAAAGATCTTGCAGATTTTTTGATTGTCCTATCAATTGTTGAGAAAGGGGCATTAATGCTTTCAAATATAATTAGGAGTTTGTCATTTTTTCCTTTCAGTTCTATCAATTTTTGCTTCTCATATTTTGTAGCTTTGCTGTCTTGTATATACAGTTAAGATTGCTAATGTCCCTTTTACCAATGTATAGTTTTGTTCTATACCTAATCAATTTGTGTTCTGATGGCTACTCTGTTATATAATCACTCATGCTTTCCTTTGACTAATGTTTGCATAATATATCTCTTTCCATCATCATACTTTTGACCTATGTCATTATACTTGAAGTGAGTTGCTTAGACACATATTGTATATAAATGGTCACATTTTTAATCTACTTGACCAACTTCTACCTTTTAGTTGATATACTTAGGCCATTTATATTTAATGTAATTATTGATGTGTTAGAGCTTATGCATGCCATTTTTAGTTGTCTTCTGTTTTTTATTTCTGTTTTTTCTGTCCCCCTAAGAGTTATTACATGAACATTTTAAAAAATTCTATTCCTTAGTGTATCTTTTTGTACAACTATCTAGTGGTTGCTCTAGCTATTATCACTAAGTCTTCACCTAATAAAAGCATCTACTTTACTTATCTTTTTCTTTCATGTCCTATTATGTATGTTTTATAATTTTTATCTTTTTTATTAATAAAGACAATAACTTTTTGTGATTTTATATGAACTATATACTACTAGCCTTGAGCCCCAAAATAAAATCCATTAAAGTCTTCATTGATGTATTATCATTCTCGTTGCCTATTAGTTATTTAGATCCTCTTTGTATTAATTTTAATTATTAAACTGCCCAAAGGGCTGTGTTTTATTCTTGGATGAGGAATGTTGCTAAATGATCAGCTATTACTACCACTAAAAAAAAAAAAAAAAAACGGAATTACTGCACATTTACTTTTTTAAGCATTAGAGCAGAGTTGTAAAATAATGTGCAAGTACTGATGGTTAATACTCCAAGTTGCCCCTGACTCACTGTAAAATCTCCAGCAAGGTATTTGCCCTCATTCTCCTTCAGCATCTCTACGTGTACAGTGTGAACACATCAGAACATCTCCTACTTCAATGAACTGTTGAAGACAAGTGGAACAATGGTGTTTCAACATTCTATGAAAGACAAATTTGTTAATATACAAGACTTGTTAATATTTGAGTCCAGATTCTGAAAGGAAGAGATGTATTAGTCTAATAATATATGGCAATTTGATTTTACAATAAAGAAATAAGAGTTAGCTGAACAGAGTTAATTTTTTACTCACTCTCATTAGTCTTTCTGTATTTTCCATGTTATGCTAGGTTTGTGATCTAGAAAGAGCCAAGTGCAATTAACAGCACCATTAATCTTCACAACATGCCATTTTTCTTCAATTTATTGTTCTTTTGATTTCACATTTAGTTTATGTCTGATTCTTTGAAAACTATTAGCAACAGATTCTTAGTTGAGTATTTTCTTAGGTGGAACCACAACTTTATTATCAGTCTTAAGTTTTGGGGGGTTTTTTGCTGTTTTTTGGGGGTTTGTTTTTTGTTTTTTGTTTTTGTTTTGGTGGTACTGGGGTTCCTGGAAGCCCTTCTACCTCCGGGCTACACTCCCAGACCTACTTTTTATATTTTTATTTGGAAACAGGGTCTCTTAAGCCAGCGCAGCTGGCTTTGAACCTGTGAGATCCTCTTGTCTCCACCTCAACAAGCGCAGGGATTACAAGCGTGCGCCACCACGCCTGGCTATCAGTCTTAAGTTTTTAAGTAAGGAGAACATGCTGCCTCCTTGGTTGCAGAAATTTAAGGGTAAAATTTGAGAGAAATGTAACTTTGGAAGGGAGGGAGGGAGGGAAGAAGGAAGGAAGGGCCAAATACAAGAATCAAAAGAATTCTTAGCTAGGTGTGGTGGCGCACGCTTGTAATCCCAGTACTTGGGACACTGAGGTAGGAGGATTGCAGGTTTTTGGCCAGCCTCAGCTACTTAGCAACTTAGTGAGGCCCTGTTTCCAAATTAAGAATAAGAAATAGGGCTGGGTGTAGCTCTCAGGTAGAATGCCTCTGGGTTTAATCCTCAGTACCACACACAAGAAAATCTTACCTTTGTATTTTTTCTCAATTTTTCTCCAGCGGAATACACAGGCCTGCTGCTTTAATATTAAATTATATATTATGTTCTATTTAGCAGCTACATATGTCATCACTAATTTTCTTCACTAAGATTTCTTATACCTACACGGTAACTTAAAAAAACAAAAACAAAAAACAAGGTTTTGGGTAAAGAGAATGCAAAGGGTTCAGAGCTTTCCCATGAAAAGAAACAGAATGAATTAATTTAATGTTTGCTGAAGAGGCTAAGACCTGCCTATTTTAGGCTTTGTTTTCTTAATCATTTGGGCACAAAAATTTCCTGTTCTTAACTCCAATTTCTATTTCAAAAAAAACCAAACAAACAATTTCCTAAACATTGGACTAGAAGGGCAAAAGTCCTTAAAGTAAACTCGACTATTGGCCCTTTGGGGACATAAGTTTTATAAAGATTGATTTCCCCAGCGGCTCTTGTTTTTCTGATGGGACTTTATATCTCCTTAACATCTGGTTTTCCAATGGATGCCTGTGGTGAAACCTGAAAGCCCATGGCAAACACCGTCCTGATGCTGTCCTTTCTGTCTTGCCACCACAGCCCGAGGCTCAACAAATAGGGATATTTGACATCATTATCTGTAAGTAGACTCTTTTAATGAATCCTCTTCAGATGTCATGGAAATGTCTTCTTAAATCCTCATTGGCTATAAAATGTCCATAACTCCTACTGAGTATCAAGATTCAACTCAATACTTTTGGGACTGATTGAGTCTTGCCTCTTTTATAAAGCTATTGTCTAAGGTTGTGTAAAATTTCCATTGCATTTATAGACAGTGGCATATAGCACCACATGAGGATAGGCTGCTGTGTATTCTTTCTTGAGCATACCTGTTGCCTCCTCAGGATCTGAAATTCCCGGGGGACAGGTTAGATTAAGATCTTAAGGGAGCCCAAGCACTGCAAAGATGTTGGTATCTTCCTACCACTGCCATATCTGATTCAAAATAAAAATGCTACCCAGTCAAATAAAGATAAGCAAGTGTGGCAAAATTTGAAAAAAATCCATACTTATTTTGGAAAAATGTCATCCTTTAAACTTTTTTCTAACTTTCGATGCCCCCAGTAAAATACCTACTTCATAATCCCATGTTTAAAGAAAGAAATAGGCTCCTGCATATTTTTAGGAATAATTGGGATCTGCCCATATCTGTTTGTTGGATTAGCTGGATTCTCTAGTAAATACACATAGAATTTGAGAACATACTAGGGAATAATTTTCATCTGAACTATTGACTTAGTGTAGTGTTCTATATACCAGAATTTCTTAAAATGGGTGACATTCTATTCCTGGAACCCTGATGACAGTGATCCACTTATCTTTCTATTTAAGCTGTCCCAGCAAAAACTCCATTTTTTTTAACCACTGCTTCTGTATTAGTAGTAGATGTAAAATTTGCTATATGTTTTAAGGAGCAATGGAGGTATTTTTATATCATGTACCCATAGTAAAATTTGACCTTATGGTTGAATTATTTTCTCTAATGTCAAGCACTATTTCAAGAGGGAGAAGTCCCAGTCCCTGACCCTTCATCTTTATCCAATTGTTAATAAAAGTTTCTCAGGTACTTATACTTCATTCAGGCTAAGAATATGATTCTTAGGTTCATAATGGGCATGAGTTTTCCCTGATCCCCATTTTAATAAAGTCCCTTCTTTTGCTAGTTCTGTTTGTGTTTTTCCTCAGTGATAGAATTCTTTAGAGCAGTTTTTAGTTCATAATAAAATTGGACAGAAAGGAGAGAGGTTTCCCATATACCCCCTGCCTCACCCGATACATGTAAACTTTCCCATTATCGAAATCCTGAACCAGAATGGTACATTCATTACTATTGATGAACATACACTGACACATCATTACCCCCAGTGTCCAGTTTTACAGCCTATAGTCTATAGTCTATTAGGCTCACCTTGGTGTCATTCTATAGTTTTTGACAAATGTATAAGTGACATTTATCCCCTATTATAGAGAAAATACAGAATAGTTTTACTACCCTAAAAAATTGTGTTCTGCCTGTTCGTGCTTTTTTACTCCTTCACCCCCGGCAACCATTCATCTTCATATTGTCTTTATTGTTGTTCCTTTCCTAAAATGTCGTACTACTATAATCATGAAGTATGCAGCTTTGGGGATTGAGTTCTTTCACTTAGTAACATGCACTTGTTTCATGTTTCTTCATGGCTTGATAGCTCATTTCTTTTTAGCACTGGAAAATATTCCATTGTCTGAAAGTCCCATGATTTGTTTATTCAATCACCTACTGAAGGACATTGTTGTTGCTTCCAAGTTTGGGCAATTATAAATAAAGCTGCTGTAAACAGCCATGTGCAGGCTGTATATGGACATAGTTATCAACTCATGTGAATAAATACCAAGGAGCACTGATTGTCGTATAGTATGATAAGAGTGTGTTGAGCTTTGTAAGAAACTGGCAGTCTTCCAAAGTGCCTGCACCATTTTACATTTCCTCCACCTGCACATGAGAGTTCCTGTTGCTCCACAATCCTGCTCACTCTTCACATGTGTTGATGGTGTCAACTAGCTCATCGTATTTACTACTACATCTCACTGATTACACACATAGGGTATTTGTAAGGGCTACTTCTAGTTGTTTAGGAAAATGAAACACTATGAGAGATATAATGAATTTCACTTGATAAGTCAAAAACAGACCCAACTGAGACCCATTTCTGGTCCCCATTTGCTTTACAACTTGACAAGCTTTCTTTTTTAAAAAAAAATCTCTTAGGTGTTTTGGTTTCCTCTTATATTTAAGGTTAAGAGCTATCAACACATTTTAAAGAATATTTATCTAATAATACTATTTCATTAAAGAATAGAACAGTCAGGCATGGTGGTGCACGCTTATAATCCCAGCATTTGGGAGGCTGAGACAGGAGGATTGCAGTTTGTGGACAGCTTCAGCTACTTAGTGAGGTCCTTTGCAACTCTGTGAGACCCTCCTTCAAAAAAAAAGACTAAGCCGGGCGTGGTGGCACACACTTGTAATGCCAGCATTTGGGAGGCTGAGACAGGAGGATCGCACAGGTTCAAAGCCAGCCTCAGCTACTTAGTGAGGCTCTCAGCAACTTAGTGAGACCCTGTTTCCAAATAAAGTATAAAATAGGTCTGGGAGTGTAACCCGGAGGTAGAAAAGCCCCTGGGTTCCACCCCCAGTAGGAGAGAGGGAGAGAGGGAGAGAGAGAGAGAGAGAAAGAGAGAGAGACTAAAAAATAGAGATAGACCACATAGCTTGGAGGTAGGAATGCCCCTGCATTCCATTCCCAGTACCACAAAAAAATAAAAAATAAAAAATAGAATAAATATTTTGATAAGCCCATAAAGATTCTTAATGAATATCATTATGAGCAAATTAGGAGAAGTAAATGGATTAAGAGAAGGAAAAGAATTATATCCATTGCTGCCCAATAAGGGCATGATTTTCTTTCTTCACAACTTGAAGTTATAAAGTGCAATGTTAGAATAAATTTTAAAATATTTTTATACCTACCAAACCTAAATGTGAGAACAAAGATTATTTATAGGGTGATCTAATGGAAATAAAAAGCTATGCAGAGGGCTATTTTTTCCTTCAATCTAAAGCTCCCAATGCTTAGTCCTCAAAACTATTTTTTTCAAGTCCTTCACAGGCCTCCTTGGAAAACATGTTCCAATTTACCAGACCTGTTATTATCATGAACACTGTTTCTCATTATGTAGGTGCTAAAATAAAAATCAGCTTCTTTCTCAGCAGTTGTGTGATTTGTGATTAGACCTGTGTCCTGGTTTGTAAATATGACTAGGAAGGCACAGCTTAGGAGGACTGATTCATGACTCATCAAAGGGGCTTCAGAAAACTCACCCGAGTCTACACTTCCCTGATCTAGTTTTTAACCTTGGAACCTCAGACATTTGATGATGTCCGAACCAAGAAATAATGGGCTATAGGACCATTGTGCTGCAGATCATATGCTGTAGGCTTTTTCCTAGTTTGGGTAGGTTCCTGAATGTCTCTAAGCCTCTGTCCTCATCTATAAATGGGATCAATAATAGGAAGCAACCTCACAAAGTTGTGTGAGAATGATTAAATAAATGATGAAAGAATGTACACTAAATGCATTAAGCCGGGCATGGTGGCACACGCTTGTAATCCCAGCATTTGGGAGGCTGAGACTGGAGGATTGTGGTTTGCAAATAGCCTCAGCTACTTCTTAGCGAGGCCCTTTGTAACTCAGTGAGACCCTGTTTCAAAATAAATAAAAATAGGGCTGGGGATGTCGCTCAGAGGTAGAATGTCCCTGGGTTCCATCCCCCGTACTGCAAAAAAAAAAAAAAAAAAAAAAAAAAAAGGCATTAACTCCCTGCTTGTCACTCACTAAGGCTTGAGTATCTGAGGAAAGGAAAACTGTTAGTTCCTTCATTCAGTGCTTCCTCTCTCAGGATGCAATATTTTATTGATGTGTATAAATTAGAAATAAAAAGGATTCAGGAGGTTTCAATGATGAAGAATCTGCCAATGGCATCTGAGTTCATGAGGAGCTTCTTGCCTGAATGATTTAGCTTCTTGCTAACGATGCACTGATCAGGTTTGTTTTTCTAAACATTGTTTTTATACACTTCGCGCCAGTCATTGACCTTTCAGTTGATGTGGCCTTTCTGCAGCCCTGTCAACACTGGTGACAAACATCTAGAACAGATGCAGTGATGTTTCTCCCGGTGCTTGAGGTAGACAGCAGGAATCCACTAGATTATTTTGGGGGTACTGGGGTTCCTGGAAGCTCTTCTACCTCCGGGCTACACTCCCAGACCTATTTTATATTTTTGAAACAGGGTCTCTTACGCCAGCGCGGCTGGCTTCGAACCTGCGCGATCCTGTTTCCGCCTCCCAAGCACGGAGATTACAAGTGTGCGCCACCACGCCCGGCAGAATCCACTAGACTCTAATACTTTTCCTGCTGCAATGGGGAATTGCCCTCTGAATCCTCATCACCATTGCCCTCACAGGGCCTCTGCCAATGGCTCACAATTTTTCCTGGAAATTAAATATATGCACCATTTCGGGAATGGGCTCCAGTGAGAATCTTCACTGAGCTTCTCACCACTGTCCGCTGCTTCAATGTACCATGCTAAGATATTTTAGGACAACTTACCAACTTTCCACAACCTCACAAAACACAAGGAGATGAAGATGAAAGTGACACACTGTGGGATCTCCTCAGTTCCACTGTTGGGTTTTGTGACTAAAGGATTTCGTGCTTCTGGCAGTACTTTTCACCGGCTTCTCTAACTTCTCCATATGATTGACTATAAGAGGGATGTGTTAAACAAGCCATCATTTGGAACCCCTGGCATGGATTAGTACTCCGTGATAAAAAGAGTGAGCGGCTGAGATACACAGCCTGCCGGGTGGGCCTCGAGGGAATCAAGCTGTGTGGAAAAGGCCAGTCTCAGAAGGTTATGCACTGCATGGTTCCATTTATATAATATTCTTGAAACAACAAAAATACAGGGACGGATAGAGATTAGTGGCTCCCAGGGGTTGGGAAAGGAGAAAGGAGGGGAGGCGGCTGTGGCTATTAAGAGTGGCACAAGAGATCTTTACCACGGAACCATCCCATAGTGCACCTGCATTGGTATTCACAGGAATCTACGTATGTTATAAAGCTGCATTGTAAAAGGCAAACACACTCCTGCCTGTGAATCATTACATCCAAATAGATTGGTGGATTTTACTGATGTCAATTTCTGGTTGTGATACTGTACTATAGTTGTGCAAGATATTATACCTTTAGAATGGAAACTCATGAAGGGTATATGGGGTCTGTAGTATTTCTTACAACTGCACATGAATCTCCAATCATCTCAAAAAATTTTAGAATGATCTACACTGAGCAATTTGAGAATTGCAGCTCTATCTTACAGCAATTAAGTATTGAATAAAGAGGATCATTTCTTCAGAATTGTGGGAGAAAACACTGCTCAGGTGTTTTTCAATTTAAATGACTATGTTCTTAAAATTTCCCAATATATCTATTTTGGAGACTGCACCCAAATATATATCTGTTCCCTTATGGGCCTGAGGTATCTACATCATAGCACAAAACTGCTTAACCAACATTTTATCAGCCTGCCGATCTTATTTAAAACTTGAATGAATATTAGTTTATAGTTTTTATTTTATTATGTATTTTAATATGAAACAGTAAAAAGTAGGATCTGTTTTTTTTTCACCATAAAAACTATAAATAGGAGAATATCCTGGAATTCTGTATGGTTCATCCAGAGATGCAAAGGTGAGGCTAGTGCTGCCAATCATTGCATCCTCAGTCTATGGCTGGTACCCTGGTCATTTGTCGACCATGGTACTTGATTTTCTGAGGAGCCTGGGTGTTTCCCAGAATCCTTAACAGACACTGCAGGTATCCATTGACAATAAGTTGCCATTGACACAAGCTGGAGGCCCGGAGTGTGCATTTATGTTCTAATTCTCCTTCACAGAGTGTGTAATTTTGTAGTGTACTCTATCCCCTGTTCATGCCAAATAAAAAGAATTTTATGCATTCACATTTCATTTCCTCCCCCAGCTTTACCTCATGTGAGCATGAATCACATGCTTTCTGAAATGCTTTTATCTTTTATAAATAAATATTCTGTAATGTGAGTGCTTTTGCATTTAACATTTTCTTAAAAAAAAAGAAAGCAGTGCCATATGTGGTTGGTAAACTGTGAACAGATTTTAAATTTCTTTATAGATCAAGCAGAAAAAGCACACAACTGGCCAGCCTGGAGGAAAGTAAGTGCTCTCAGGCAAGGGAATATTTTTAAAGCTATTTGTCTCTCTGCAATAATCAATATACACGGACAGTCTTAAGTGTCAAATCTTGTCATTATCTGGATGTCAACATCAGCGACTCTCAATAAAGTAAATTTTAATCTAGAAGAAAGAAAAATGGATGATTTTAATTGATGTTCTTTACATGAACATTCAGACTTGTATAAGAAAAGCAATTAAAACTAACAAATCATAGAATGACATACCTGTGAGAGGTAAGGGGTCTAGTTCTCCTCCTTCCCTGAATATGTGCTGTGATCTAGGGCCATGGTTTCCAAACTGTGTTCCAAGTTCACCCGAATGAGCTTAAGGTACTTCACGCTCCTTTGAGTGATTTTCATATCTTTACAAAGCTGGGTTTTATTTTAAGCTACTTTTAACTTTTTTTTTAACATAAATGGTATACATTTAAACTATACTTGGTGCCCACCCCCCCCCGCCCCTGTTTTCCCTTCCCTTCTCTCACCAATTATTGTCCAGGGTAACCATGCCATATTCATAATTTTACACAGATTCGGATGTAGACCCTCATTAACCAAGTTCAGCCTTCCTCCTCCCCTATCTATCCATTCAAGCTTTGCTGGTATTTCCCCTCCATTACCTGGAGTACCACTGGTATCCTCTACGTTCCCTAGTTTGGGCATATTAGAGGGAACATATGTCCCTTCTTCTGTGCTTGGCTGATCTCACTTAACATAATGCTCTCCAGGACTTTCCATCTTCTTGCAAATGGTATTTTGTTGTTCTTTATGGCTGAGTAGAATTCCATTGTGTGTATTTCCCAGAGTTTTGCAAAGCTGGGTTTTAAATTGTCACTGTGACGACCGACCATAAAAAACAATGTGAGGAGCCGGGCGTGGTGGCGCACGCTTGTAATCCCCACGCTTGGGAGGCAGAGACAGGAGGATCGCACTGGTTCAGAGCCAGCCTCGCTGGCTTAAGAGACCCTTTTTCCAAATAAAAAATATAAAATAGGTCAGGGAGTGTAGCCCAGAGGTAGAAGGGCTTCCAGGAACCCCCAGTAATGCAAAAAAAAAAAAACAAACAAACAAACAAACAAACAACCAGTGTGAGCCAGGCATGGTGGCTTTGTAATCCCAGCATTCGGGAGACTGAGCCATGAGGATCGCAGTTTGCGGACAGCCTCAGCTACTTAGTGAGACCCTCTGCAACTTAGTAAGACCCTTAGTTTCAAAAAAAAGAAAAATAGGGCAGGGGGTGTAGCTCAGAGGTATAATGCCCCTGGGTTCCATCCCCAGACCTGCAAAAAAGAACCACCACCACCACAACAACAACAAAAAACAGTGTAGAAGAAGGAATGAAGGTGGTGGTACTCTGGACAGGCTCAAGAAGCACACACATGCCATTAGCAAGTAATGATGGATACTTAAAAATGCAATGAAATTGTTATTTTTCTTTTTCTTTTAGTTTATGTATATCAGTTTTGTTCCCCCACACTATGACTAAGTTGTTAAGGAACTAAATGCTTATCAAAATACTTGGAACTTTTATACTTAATGAAGGAACTAAGAGTTCTAATGCTAATAATTAATTTAATATTAATAATGCTGATAGCACTGGGTATGGTGTCACACGCTTGTAATCCCAGTACTTGGGAGGCCAGCCTCAGCTACTTAGCGAGGTCCTCTGCAACTTAGTGAGACCTTGTTTCAAAATAAAGAATAGCCCGGCGTGGTGGTGCTCACTTGTAATCCCAGCGCTTGGGAGGCTGAGACAGGAGGATCGCACAGGTTCAAAGCCAGCCTCAGCTACTTAGTGAGGCTCTCAGCAACTTAGTGAGACCCTGTTTCCAAATAAAGTGTAAAAAAAAAAAAAAAAAGAATAAAAATTAGGGCTGCGGGTGTAGCTCGGAGGTAGAATGCCCCTGGGGATTGAACCTGCTGATATTAATAATCATCATTATCACCACAATACTGATAGTTATAATACTAATTGGTATTTCTATTTTGTGAAAATATTTTGACCTCACGTAAATTTGGAAACCTCTGTGCTAGGGTGCTGAGGAATATATTTCATCCATATTAGCTCTTTTATTCCTTATGAAAGCTCATAAGATAGGTATTATCAGCTTAATTTTACACACACACACACACACACACCAAGATTTAGCAGAGTTTTAGGGACCTGTCTAAGTTTACACCACTGGTAAGTGACTGAGGCTGAAGGGGCTGTGAGTTGCCTAAACTTTCCCAACGAATCAGAGGCAGAACTAATCCTGGTATCCTGATTCTCCTCCCAGGACTCCTTTGGTGAAGCCACACTTAATCTCCAAATCCTCATTTGTCTTCTTCCTTCCAAGTCTGCATTTACAATATGAAAAGATGGACTTCCATTCTTTACTTTTTTTTTTTTTTTTTTTTTTTTTTTGGTGGTACTGGGGTTCCTGGAAGCCCTTCTACCTCCGGGCTACACTTCCAGACCTATTTTTTTTTTATACTTTTTTATTTGGAAACAGGGTCTCATAAACCAGCGCACACGGCTGGCTTCAAACCTGCGCGATCCTCCTGTCTCTGCCTCCCAAGCGCGGGGATTACAAGCGTGCGCCACCACGGCCGGCTTTACATCTTATTTTACCATAGAAATACTTGTGCTTACTTAGTAGCTGCCCCTCTTGATTCTAAGTATGAGAGGAAAATGCACGTGCTCTTACAGTTGGTGTTCAGTCTGAATAAATGCTAAAACAATATTAAAACAACTTTTGGCTCCTGTAACCAAGGCGACCCTGAGTCCTACAGAGAACCTCGACTCAGGTTTCCTGTGGCTAAATGGCTGAGCCTGCCTTTCAGGGAATTGGATACTTGGGATCCATTTTCAACCTGGTGAGCTCCAATTTAACACTGAAGAGAATGTGGATTTTCCCTTTGGCTCCCACAGAAATAATCCCTGATACCATCTTTTTAACCTAGAGGGACAGGTGACATTAGAACCCAAAGTCCAATGAATGCTGATAAAACCTTTACAAAATTCAATGTGTCAGCCTGTCCTAGCGGTATTTTAAAACCCAGCCTTCCCCAGGTTCAGTGAGGTGTTTTTCCTTGCTTTTGTTTGGTAGCACTTAACATGCAGACTTATGAACAGCACGATAAGCAGTCTTTGTGCCTTTAGGCTCATTTCAATTTATTATAAAATTTATTACATTTATTTATTACAAATTTATTACAAAACTGTTTTATTACAAAACTGTGTTGTTATGACTCACTTCTAGACACAAATGAATCCCTAGGATTGAATCTTTGACTTGAATCACTTTGAGTTGCTCAAATATTTATTGACTGTAGATGATTTGCCAATCTTTCTGCTAGAAACTGGAGGTTCAAAGGGGAGTAAGCACAGAGGCTCTGCCTATAAGTGGAAGTCATGTAGTGGTTGCAGTTCAGGCATTTGTGAGTTCTGATGGCTTCAGGGAGGAGAGCGTAACCAGCTCTACCTAGATGATGCTCCCAAGGCAAACTTTAAGAAGAGGTGAGGATTACATTTTATTCTGAATTTCAAGTAGGGATGTTGCTGGGTACATATGTTGAGAAAGGGAATTAAACACTGAAAGAAGTATATGCTAAAAAAAAAATGGGCTGAAATTGCATGTTATGAGGGAGGAAGCTGATATTTAAATATTCCTGGACTATGGATTGACTCAGAGGAATGGCAGCCAGTCATGGATCAGGGTATGATGATGAATGATCTTGTAGGCCATGCAAGTGACTGGATTTTATAGAGTGGATATCATAGGTTTTTCAGACTGTGCATGGAAAAAAATCCTTAGTTCTTTTGTGGTGTTTATCTGGAAAATATTTTTGTGTAATAATATATAATAAGATTTCTATATGAAATCACATCCTATGTGGGAGTTGCAAATAGAATTCCATTCTTTCCATGAAAGTAAATTTGGACACTATCTATGGTTCATGATGCACAAAAGTTAAATTTCCATTTAAAAATAAGCAAATAATTCTCAATGGTATAAATATTATGAGATTTTTAAAACTGAAATTAAAGGACTAGAATTATAGTATTCACTTGTATCATTTTTACTAGACCATCTAAGTGTAAATTCATATATAAAATAAGAACTAGTCGCTCAGATCACATTGTACTCAAGCCATGATAAACACTAAGACCCTTCATTAACACTTGATATAGATTTTCAGGGTAGAAAATCCCAATCTTTTTTAGGTACAATATTTAAGGAAAAGTCTAGAATGCAAAAAAATTAATAGAAAAAAGAAAATAATACTATGGCTAAGACTATGAACCTTGGCAGGTGTAGGTCTAAGCAATTGTTTTTCAACTTTCCCTCAATGTTTTAATAAAAGTTGCTGTGGAGCATTTTATTATTTTTCATAGCTAGACTTAATCAACACCCAACTACTGTGTCAGCCTCAGATGAACTTTGGAATGTGCTGATGTGGTGAATAGACAAAGCATCCAAAGGAATCTAAAGAACATTGACTACAGTTTCCTGTGTTCCTCCCTTCCATCTTATCACTGATGAGAATAACAACACAGCAATATGTAGTGGGCAACACTTATGATTTCTCTTCTCACGTCTTTTTTTTTTGTTTTTGCGGGTCTGGGGATGGAACCCAGGGGCATTCAACCTCCAAGCTACACCCCCTGCCCTATTTATTTTATTCTTTATTTTGAAACAGGGTCTAAGTTGAAGAGGGCCTCACTAAGTAGCTGAGGCTGTCTATGAACCGCGATCCTCCAGTCTCAGCCTCCCAAATGCTGGGATTACAAGCATGCACCACCACGCCCAGCATACGTATTATCTTATTTGACCTTCACTGTACCCTGGTAAAAATAGGCAGTATCTGTCTCTGGAAAAAATCTCTGAGGTGAATTAAATATGATAAAATGTTTAAGAAGGTAATGTTCTGGGGAAAGGAGGACACTTCTACTGATCTGAGTTACTGGGCTCTTGGATTTGCTCCTAGGATTCTGAGTTTTATCTCATAATGCAGCAGAACCTCTGACTCAAGAAACCACCATTTAGATGCAGAAATGTTCTGAAATAATGAGTGAAGAAGCAGCCTACATTTCCATGATGGATGTCTCAGACAAGACTCCTCATTGAGGAACAGCATGGCAGAGTGTGAGGTCAAAGCATATGAAACCACCAAAATAGTCAAAATGGACTACTTCAAGTGGTTTAACTTCAAAGACAATCATTTTCTAGAGTTAGCTGTGTAAGTCTGAGTCTGAGCCTTCCCTCCCACCACTGCTTTGTTATGTGGCCCCGAAGGGCCATGTAGCCTTCCCTGAGTTCTTATCCTCATCCAGAAAATGGACAGAACAATGTTTCTCTCATAGGACAGTTGGGAGGATAAAACATACAATGTGATTAACATCCAGTTCATAAACTGCTGCCACTATGGAAAGCCGGGCACTGCCTCACACGTCAGCGGCAGGGTGAGCTGGTGGTTTGTGCAATTGGAAGCAGGTGTAGTCCCTTACTTCTGACTGAGTCATTTTGAGTTCCCTCTAATCCCTCAATCTAGTATCCCATCATTCACTATATGTTTCCTACTTCACATGCTAAATGATCATTTAATTTACTCTTTTCTCTCCATTTTTATAGCACTGCCCTACTTTAAGATTCCCATGATATCTCTTGGGTAGATGGTTTTGTAATGGTCTCAAAACTGGCCTCCTTGAATTTAATCTTTGTTCTTGTCCCCACTTTTCTCTCTAGGTACAAATCTAACCATGTATATGCTTCACGAATTACCTATATTACCTTCCCAATAACCTATAGAATGAAGTCCAAGTCCTTACCAAATTTTTCTGCCTTGCTTCGTGTTATAAACTCCTCCTTATTAGGTTTCATAACAAAGAGAAAATTGTCTTTTGTGTTCTTTGCACCTTGTCTAGTTCATTCTTCTCTACATGACTCAGGAAGATACCATCTGCATAGGCTTGAAAGGCTGTCTGTCTCATTTGACAGGCAATGCTCTATAACAGTAGCATCCCAGCTCCAGCCCAGGGGCAGGGTTCTCTAAACACAAGACTCCCAGACTTGCTGCTTATCTCACTTCAGTTACCTTCCCCAACAGGAAGAGAAATAGTAGATGTACAAATGGGGAGCTGTCAAAGAAATGTGATGCTTCCAAGGCACCTCTGTAAAGATTTGTAATGTGGCTTGCTTTCTACCTGGATACTTGAATTTAAGGAGACTGATCACAATCATACCAGGCTGTGTCTAAAGGGATGTGATGGAGAAGCAATCAGTCTAGATGTCAGTAGACTACTGTGTTGTCTGCTGTATCCCCAAGCACTTACCACCGCACAATGACTCGTGGCCCCGTAATATCCTGAAACAAGCTGATAATCTTGTCAGAACAGTTCGTAAAGTTTATTACTTCGCCTCCAGAAGGAAATACAGGTGAAGGCTTATTTGGTGACTGAGGGTGAGTAGAAAGAGGATGTGAAGTTTCATCATTACTACCTGACACTGCTGATTGTCTCTGTGGTTTACTTAGATGAAGGGCAACATGAGTCTGAATTTGTGGCTCATCCTAGACTATGTGAACTGTTGGGATTACCTGCATATTCTAGAAGGTGCAGGTTACCTTTTTCCTCCCCCAGTGCAAATCTTTTCTTCTGGGAAGGCTTTGAGAACCCTCAGACATAAATACAAGACACAGGAAGCAAGGAATTAGAGCTTAGATTTTAAAAAATAACTACTTTTAGCTAGGTAAGGTGGTGCAGGCCTATAATCCCAGTACTTGGAAGTCTCAGACAGGAAGATTATAGGTTCGAGACCCTCAGCAACTTAGCAAGACCCTGTTTCAAAATAAGGGATGGGAGTGTGGCTCAGAGATAGAATGCCCCTGGATTCAATTTCCAGCACCAAAATAAGTACTTTTAAAATCATTATATAGTAAGCAGGAAAAATTACTAGGCCTAGAATCAGACACATATTCCATCTTAGTGCCATTTATTAACTACAGCTTTTTACATGAGTCACACATTGTCTCAGAGCCTCTGCCTGCCCATATGTCAAAAGTAGATGGATGATACCTGTTTTAGTCACCTTTCTCTTCACTGTGACCAAATTATGTGACTAACAACTCAGAGAAGGAAAGGTTTGTTGAAACTTAGGATTTCAAAGGTTTCGGGGGCCACAGCCTATGGCTGGATGGCAGAAACCCTGGTGACAGTGCTTCGGGGCATGATGGTGGGAAGAAAGCCATGCTCACCTCATGGTGGCCAGAAAGCAGAGAGAGGGAGAAGGGACCAGGGACATACATAGTTTCCAAGGCCACAGCTCCAATGACCCACCTCCAGCCATGCCCCACCTCTGAACCTCACTGCCTCAGGACCATGTCGTTAGAATTCCACACCCTAACCATAGCAGTACCCATCCAGCAGGACTGATTTGAAGATATAAGTGGACAAGGATGGAAGAGGGTCTAGTGTTGCAATTGGCACATAGTAGGAACTGTGTTTTTTCTGTCATCGTCATTGCTAATGGCCAACCGCTTTACTTTTGTTTCTGAAATAACTAGGCTTGGGTTTGATTTTTTTCTCTTCTACTCAGATTTGAAAGCTGCGGATCTAGAAAAATCACCATGTTTCTTTTTAATAGAAACAGATGGATGACTAGACCAGCCAGAGGAAAAATAGGAAAGCTCCATGAGAGAGACATGACAGAGAGCTTGGCTGATGGGCTGTAATTTAGAGCATCCATCACCACTGGCCCAGGGACAGACACTGTAGTCTAAGCCTGACCTGAGCTCTGATTTCTTCCAACCTGTTAAGTAATTCGTTTAATATCTGATGAAGATTCACCACGATGTTTGGCATGGCTAGGTTGTCTCTGCCAAGATATTTTATACTCTTCTTATATATTAATGCCCCAAATTATACTCCTACAGAGTAAAGGGACTTACTGTGCCCTTTGTGGATACATTCAGGTAGCCTATACACTCCCTAGGATAGTGCTCACAGGTTGGTAGATATATGTGCTCGTCAATATTTAAAAAAGAGGATTCAAAGATTTTATTAGATTCTCAGAGTCTGTGACCAAAAAGATGTTAAGAGCCATTGCTACATAGTATAAAACCTTATTTGTTAAAACTTTGGGAGACAGTTTTCATGAGTGTGTTTTTCCTGAGGTCTCAAAACATACCCTGATTTAAAAAAAGACAGGACTGTAGCCATGCATTATTTCTGTGTACTGTACTATGTCAAAATAGAACTTTTACTACATTTGTTTCTTAACACAATTCACATAGACATTCCAAGTTCCTTCCTAAAAGTTGGTAAAACATGCCTGAGTTTATAATATTCTTCAAGCCAGAAACATGTTCCTTATCATTATCTCATATTTCAAAAACAAATACTCACTTGTTTTCTTAAATAACAAGTTCCTTGGGGACAAGGGAACAGGGCTTGGAGTTTAACCATCCAGCATCCATTAGCCCATGTATTTTACTTATAAATGAAACCTGCTAAATACCAGAGTGCCTTCAAGCAGATGTGAAACAGCCAGCTGACTATTTGACACATGACCCACCCCACGATCGGGCCTTAGCTGACGATACGGGGCAAACCACAGTGAGGAGGTGGATTTTGCTGGGAGTTGATGGCCTCAAGTATTTGAAATGAAGAATCTGAAGTCACCACCTTGATCTCTAAAATAAAAATAGACAATTCAGAGATAGAAACAGACATTCTTTTCTCCTGACCCTCTGATGCTGTGGCTAAATCTTTAATTAGGGAAGTCCCAAAAGACCTAAAGCAGTTCCTCCACAAGCAGAAAAATGCCTTTCTGATCTCTTCATTTTCTTTTGAGGTGAGGCAGCACTTGGTAGAGATGGGACCATTTGGTTCAAACATTCCAACCACTGACAGTTCTTGTTGCCTTTTTTGGCCTTAATTTAAACTTCTCTTTAGTAATGCTGGCAAGAAAATAGAGCTGACCGGAGAGAGCAGACCAGGCAGAGGATCTGTCCACATCTCCTTAGAGGTACTGAGAGAAATTAGGGAGACTAGAGGGGGCTCATGAGGAAGCTCAGGAAGGTCAGCAAGTGAGAGGTCGGGATGCGGTAAGAACCCCGTGCTCTCTTCCTAGCCACCCATCAGACAGAGTGCAAATGGTCAAGAGCACAGGCCTTGGGTTTCCACATGCCCAAATGTGACCCCTGGACTATCACTTGGTGTCAGTGCTATGTTGGCAAAATGTAGAACCTCTCTTAGAGGTCTTCCTAACCAAGGAAGTAGAGATGATTACACCCACCACACCGTGTAGCCGGTGTGGTGAGCTTTAATGCGATAATGCATGCAAAGTATACAGTGGCATCCAATACATGCTGGCTTGAGGCTAGCTATTTTTATTTCACCATAAAATTTTCTAGGAAGGTGAGGGATATTTTTTTAAAAACCACATTATAGCCGGGCGTGGTGGCACACGCTTGTAATCCCCATGCTTGGGAGGCAGAGACAGGAGGATCGCTCAGGTTCTAAGCCAGCCTCGCTGGCTTAATAGACCCTGTTTCCAAATAAAATATAAAATATGTCTGGGAGTGTAGCCCAGAGGTAGAAGGGTTTCATCCCCAGTACCACCAAATAAATAAATAAAACCACATTGTAAATAATGTTTCTAAAATGCAATACATAGACATTTGGCCCTTCCTATTAAGGGATTCTATATCTTTGTGTGTTCATCTGACCAAAGATGAAAAATATTAATAACAATTAAATCACAAAAATAATATAATGAAAATAATCTGGTATGACAACTATTTACATAGAATTTACTTTGCATTAGGTATTGTAAGTAACCTAGAGATGATGATTTAAAATATATGGAAGGATATGTTATATGAGAATACTACACCATTTTATATAAAGGAATTGAACATCCATAAATTTTGGCAAACAGAGGAGTTCTGAAACCAGTCCCTCAATGATACCAAGGAACAACTGTATATGTAAATGTATATGCATATATACGTATATAACTATATTTTAATGTATATACATATATACATATATGTATACTTATATACATACTTATATTTATTAAGTAAAGGTCACCAAACATAATTTAACCTATTTTGATAATGAAAAGTAACATTTTATGGCTATTGAAGTTAATTTTTAAAATGTTTTTTGTACTTGTCATTATTTAGCATATCAATGGATGCCCTGTGCTGTAAGGCACAGAACTATGAGACACTTGTTATACTTTCAACTGGTAGCCTGAAGATGAAAGCTCCCTGAGTTTGAGTATGTACTTGTCATTTTCTCTCTGACAGCTTCTATTTCTACTGATGTTTAACTTTGCCTTTTTGACCTAATTTCTAATTTGGTACTGTTCTTCTAGTCTGGAAAAGGATCCTAACAAGGGCAGATTATCTCTGTTCTTAAAATAAGAGGGAGCCAGTCAAGGTAACACAGTCATCTCAGTACTTGGGAGACAGAGTTCAAGACCAGCCTCAGTAACTTAGCAAGGCTCAGAGAAACCTAGTGCAACCCTGTTTCAAAGAAAAAAATAAAAATAAAAAAAATCTGGGGGTGCAGCTGAGCAGTAGGATGTCCCTGTTATATATGGACAGGGCAAACCTTATTTTTTCTTCCCTGCTACTTCATTTTATTTGCTGTATTTTTAGGGTGTTTGATCTATTTATAATGCATATTCTTTTATAAGTAAAGATTAGCAAGTAAATATTTAGTAGAGCTTATTGTCCAGTGACATACAAGTTCCTGATATAGTCACATATACCTGCAGGAATGGAGTCTCATTTTTGACCGTACACTCTTTGGTGGCTGGGAACCCTCTTCTCAGTTCAATGAATGCCGAATCTGTCATGTGCAGGACCGTGAATTAGATTCACCCATAAGCACAAGATGAATTAATGGATCCTGTCTTCAAGCAGCTTAAAGTCTAAGAGAACAAAGACCATGTGAAGTGAAATGTGAGGCGACACTAGATGAGTTCCATAATGAAGTCTTAAGTGACACTGGAAAACTCCAAGGGGAAAAAGGTTTTTTTCTGGAGATCACGTTCCTGAGGGTGTGGTGGGATGTTTCTGGGTTGGCTAGAGAATGTGCAGGTTTTCCTTGTCATTGACTGGAAAGAAGGTCATCCAAAAAGATTTGTCCAAACAAAAGCAAATACACATAGCACAAAGGTACAGATGAATTGAGAGATGAAGAGAATTTCCATTTGTTTGCAGTGTGGAATATTTACAGAATTATAGTAACAGACATAACTGGAGAAATCCAGTAGACCAGGTCATCGAGTGCCACTGTCAGCAAGTTGTTCTGTGTCCTGGTTACTTTGCAGAAGATTCAATTCTGAATTGCCCAAGTGAGCTCCACTTACACCAAATGGCAAAAGTGAGCACAGCACGCCAAAGTATAAGGGTATGTCATGGGAAAAATTTTATTAGGCAATTTTGTTATTACATAATCATCTCTTTTTTCTGGAAGATAACAGGTTTTATATATTTTGGAGGGAAGAATTTAAAATTTAAAAAGAAATATGAAAAATCTTACGTTTTTAAGGATGGTAGATATTAGATACCCAGCAATAAAAAATTATGGCATTTGCAGGAAAATAGATGGACCTGGAGAACATTATGTTAAGTGAGATTAGCCAGTCACAGAAAGTTAAAGGTCATATGTTTTCTCTTGCATGCAGAAGCTAGGGAGTAATTGGGATACTAAAGGAACTGTAGAGATTGGAAGAGAAACTTCAGCAGAGAGAGGGATGTGGTCTAGGGAGGCTGGTGGGGTAGGGAGGGAGAATTAATATAGGAAATACTTGTACTGGGGGAAAATAATTACCAATAGAGAAAGTCTCTTCTAATTTAACTACTAAGGAAAACAAGTTAAAGCAGGAAGTCATTTAATCTTTGATAGAACAGAGATATATTGAATTCAGACTTAGATGATACAAGTCAACCAGCCAACATGGTATCTGTATGAAATCAAGAAACATGATAACCACAATATGTAGAAGACGCTGTTGGTGTCACACAATACACTGTTTATAGAAGTTCTTTCTTTATAAATAGGAGTACACTCTGAAATAACTATAAGAAGTATAGTAAATATATAAACCAATAACAGTCTTATTAGCACTGTTAAGTGCTATGCACATAACTGTATGTGCTATACACTTACACAACTGCCAGCAACGTAGGCTTCTTTAAACCAGTGTCACCACAAACATGGCAGCAATGAGTTTGCTAGGATGTTAGGACAGTTGTGATTTCACTAAGCGACAGAAAATTTTCATCTCTTGTATGATCCTATGAGATCACTATGGTGTATAGTGGTTTTGGTATAACCAAAACAACATGTGGCCCCTATTTAGAAGGCTATATAGTCAGGAAAAAGACTAGAGCACTAGGGTTGTAGCTCAAGGGTAGAACATTTTTCTAGCATGTATGAGGTCTTGGGTTCAACCACTGGCACTGAAAAAATAAGAGGAAAAAGAAGAGGAGGAGGAGGTCGAGGAGGGGTAGCAGGAGGAGGAGAAAACTAAAGCTTTAGGTTTTAAGAGTTGCAGAGGAGAAATATCTGGGGCAGCCTGGCTGGATGCTAACAAACTTTTATATTAAGCTTACAGTTTCTCTCGTAAATGTGGCTGTTACAGGAAGAACAAAAGATGTTTTTGGAAGAATAACATAATTAGTTCAAGTCAGATTCGGAGTTTGGATCTTGGCGTCTCTGCAGATCTCATTTCTAATGACATTTTATTCTTTTTGTTATGTTTTTATCATTATTTTAGTGACCTTTGACTTTACTTCTGTCTTTGAGATTATAGTCTCTTAAATTTAAAAGTCTATTTAGAATGCTTAACAGAAAATTTAATCAAAATGCTGAGCCAAATTTCAACTCAAAATGTATTAACGTCACTGGAAATGTGATTTCGATTGTCAGGGTAATGTCTTTTGGCCAAAAATGGGTTTGCCACACAGTTGTAGACATTTAGAAAGTAATGATATTTAGCCAAGAAATAAAAAATGGAATCAAAAAACAAAACTAGTCAGCATGCTAGAGTACTACAGAAGACCGATATGTCCTTTTTATTTTCTATCCTCCTTGATGTAGATACATTTTCCATATGATTATGTGTACTTGTTTATCACATAAAAACAAACACATTTGCTCATATTTGATGGTACAAGAAAGTAATGGACTGGATCAATGTAAGGGGTGCTTGTTTGAGTTCAATATTCTGCATAATTTTCTGCCTTGTTGTGAGCCTGAGGCTGTAATCTCCCCAGACTTGGGTTTTGCTCATCTATTACGAAGCCAGACATCTTTCTCTATCCTTATGTTCTGTAATTCGACTACCTGTACGTTGTACCATGTTATTTCCTTTTTATAATCCTTTCTTGGAAGTTGATTAAAAGTCTTTTTCCAAGAATAAGAACTTCTGGCTTATGTTGTGATTTCAGGAGGGGAAAAAAGAAAGACACAAAATTTTAAAGTCTTCTTCAACTATCACTTTTAGGGGGGGGGAATAAAGCGAGTATAGATGTGTATTTTCTTAATTCCAACAACTTAATGAGTTATCATAAGATTTCTTTTCTATTCAGACTCTATATATAGAAACTATTGATTGCGATGAGCCATTTATGTCTCTAAATTTGCTGCACGTAGGACTAATTTGGTTTTCACTGCCAACCTATGAGATGAGATCCACTTTATAGATTTTGTTTGTAGAGGGAACACTGGCAAAGGAGCTGCTTCAGAGGAAGGGGATGAGGATGGCTTTCAATTACATATGTCCCATGTGAACACTTATGATCATCTTGATAGTTTTGTAATGCTACACATCAGAAGGAATTGGAAAAACACTCAAATAGTTTATAGGTTTATGAAGGAAAATAGATTGGAACTGGGTTGGATACTTTTATCTGATATATACAATTACAGTTTGCTATTTTTTAACCTTCAATTAAAATGGTAATAATAATTATATAAATAAATGATACCAATTTTTGCCTTTGGTATTTAGTAATAGACATTGATGAGGGGTGAAGGGGATAAGGTTAATACTAGCAGGGGATTTAGATGATGTTACTCTCCCACCTCAGTGCTTTCAATAACAATCCATTCCATTTAATATCCAAAGTCTTTAGCTTTAGCCATTCATTTATTGACCAACACGTAGATTGATCATAATCTGCCTGTTGTGACTTGTGTGCTGCTATAAACATGGATGTACATGTATCATAGTATTCCAACTTTAATTTTTGGAAGGATAAGAAGTGATGTAGCTGGATAAAGAAAATGTGATATTTTAATCAGATGCAAAGAATAGCAAAATTATGTCATTTGCAGGAAAATGGATGGAACTAAAGAATGTTATGCTTGATAAAACAATTCAAATAATTCCATGTTCATATAATATATGAAGACAGCGCTGTCAATGACAACATGTACAGGGGATAGGGAGCAGGGTTGGATCCAGAAGGATTCACATCAAGTGCTATGAGCATGTATATTTGACCCTCACTATGAGATATAATTACAATGTGCCAATAAAAATACATTAAAAATGAATAGAGCTATCAATATCATGTATGGGGAAGGGGAACGAGTAGGGAGGGAGTCGGGGGAGCTCACCAGGTGCTGTGTGCATATATGCCACTGTCTTTCCAAACTATACTGTGATGTGAGACTACAATGCACCAATAAAAGTAGCCTAGAAGAGTCTCTGGCACATTCTAGGTGCTCAACGGGTCCCTTTTCTATCAACTGTCAAATGAGAGGATGAAGAGTGATCCAATAGTGATCCCCAATTCAAAACTTGCACGACTCTAAACATTGAGCAAAATTCTGGAGTTATATCTCCACCCAGTCCCAGGGGTCTGGTGAAGAGAGTACTGACCAGTGATGGAAACATTGCCATTCTGAGCTTGCCAAGTAAATATTAGGACCTGGAATTAGAGACTCATTTGTATAACGAGCATAAACTTTAATGTTTAAAACATAAGACTTTTAAGTCAATAATAATAATAATAATAATAATAATAATAATACAACCATCTCTCCTAAGATGTTGGGAATGAGCACTTATTAGATAATCATGCCCACATGAAAGATTCATTTTCCAAGAGAACTGACTTGAGAAAAGACCAAAGGAGAGCAAGTTTTCATTGAAACTTGATAGATTTATGTTATTACAGCAGCAAAAATTTTATGACAGTGACTATATTGCCTATTGAGAATTATATCCATAGGACAATGGATGGATGGATGGCAATAAATGATTGTTATTATAAATTTTGCAAGTGGGATAAACCCACAGAATTAAGACCTCTTAAATGAACTTAATTTCTATGTATATTTGTCTGATAGCTGATTTTCTGAAAAAATAACTCCATATTTCTATGTCTTCAACCTGTTAGGCCATTCTCATTCTTTTTGGAAGTGGACTTCATGGATCTTTACTAACTATGCTTGGTTAATTTTCTAAAGTGTGTTGAACAAGATTATGGCTTGTAAATTTCCTTTTCCCTTGCACAGCTCTCTGCTTCTATCCTGTAGTAGGTTAGAATTAAACTAAAATACATGGAGGTTACCTCCAGCTTTTTCACTTTCTCTTTTGACCTCTGAAGAGTTCATATAATAACACTCTGTAGATTTTACCACCAAAGAACTTGCTCTTTCCTTCTTCCTTCCTCTCCTTCCTTCCTTGATGAAATATATAAAGGCAAGGTCATATGAAAAATATTTGTTATTATCTGCTTTTATTTCTTTTGGATTTGTTGTTGAAAATAAAGCTTTTTAAGAAATATGAAGTTTAATAAATTACAATTTCAATTTTTCTATCTATACCTGAAAAATGGGGTCTGTCTGAGCAGGACCATTAATTTAGTGCTGACTACATGTCCATATCAGTCTGAGAAGGAACTGGAGATAAAGAGGGACAATGAGAATCAATGAATGTGGAGAGAATGAAGAAAAGAGAAGAAGGGGGAAACTATAGCTCAAGGTTCTAATGAAATAAATCATATTAATTTAACAAGTATCTAAAGTGGGATAGCCTATGTTTCTTCCCACTAGGCCAAAAGCAGAAACCCCCAAATTCTCTATACTATACCTCCATCTCAGGTAGAGTAGCAATAACTTACCTTCAGACCATACAAGAAAGATCCAATGATTAAAGTTTATATCAGACTTGCACAATATAGCAGACTTCACCAATGCTAGATTTTCCTACTGCTTCAGAAGGTTATATTCCTTCCTAAGAGTCTTTTAATGTCCCTTTATCTTTTATGAAAAATATTCATTGCATTTCCTGAAACAGTTTTGTTTGGTTATTTCTATAACTAAGGAAAGCTGGAGGTACTAAAAATCTGATACTTTCCAAATTCTGATGTTATATTTTTATTTCTAAAGTAATAGGCCTATAGAGATGCCATAAGTGCTGAAACTGGGTAGTTAGTTACTCTTATGTAACAAGTTAAAATTTTTTATTTCTACCTGTTTTATAACTATCACCACTCCAAGAAAAGCAAAAGAAACATGAATAAAGTGGTGCCTGATATATTTCAGGTGTTATACAGGGTTCAGACACTCATTTAAAACTTTAAAAAAAACTTTCATGATTTTTAGATGAGAAAACTGAAACTCAGGAGTGGTTAAGCAGGTTGCCTCAGGAGGTAGTGAACATGAAATTTGAACCTAAGTCTCAAAGCTCAAAGCTCACACTCCCTTCATAGCTAAATATACTTCCCGTGGATCTGCTACTGTACCTACATCTTGATAGAAGTTGTTTGCCTGCTTAAAATTCTTAATGATGCCACTAACTCCATCATTACATGAATATTGGCAGTGAATATCTGGTCCTTTTGTATTAAATGTATTCTATGACTAGCCTCTAACATTTTCTTTTATGTTACCAAAAAGTCAAACATTTTTTTAAAAAGGCCATTTTATCCCCTTGAAGTTCTTATTTTTGAAATCTGTATTTTAGCATCTCAAAATCAGTTCCAATATATCAAATTTGAGCTGCAAGGTGCCATCCATATCAGACTCCTTTGTAAACCAGCACCTTTGGAGTGCCATTAAGATTTCCCCTAATAGGCTCAGCTCAGAATAATGGGGTGCATCTTATAAAAAGGCTCTGTTCTTACTAAGTACAAACATCACCTGGATTTCCTGAGTCACCTAAGCATTAAGGTGAAACATCCAGACCAGAGTACACATATCCACCAGCTTGGAACAATTCATTTTGGTTAGAGTTGTAAGTATACAGAGCAGCCAGTAAACGTTTGTAGAATAACTACATAAACTGGGTACTGCTAAGACATTGATCTCGATCTTTCATGCTTTTTGGCAATCACGTTTGTTAAGCATCTCATGTATTCTGGTTAATAGTGTAGGCACTGGAATTGCCTAAGTATCATGAAATACCATGGTAAGGTCTGGCCTCCTTCCTAACTGATCTAAAGTCTCTTATGAATTAAATTACAGAACCCATATTTAAAACTTAGAGGAAAAGCTGATTTTCAATGCCCCTTAATCTTTCCTGACAGAAAGATGGTGATGATCATCATGAATAGATATTGCCAGCCTGGCATTGCTGTCAATATACGGCACTATGCCCAGGGCAATTAGCTCAGCCTGTTTTTTATTACTAAGAACAAATGTTTGGCCTGGATTCATGTAGAAAATAAGTAATTCCATTACACGTGGCTCACCTTTAATAAACTCTCTAAGTTGATGAAGACTCAAGCTGAAACTTTACATTTATTACAGAAATAATCCATTTAGCAAACATTAGGTGACCTTATGTTCGTTGGGAGGCATACAAAAGATTAACATGCAAAATGTAGTCTTTTTGTTAGGACTAAATGTGCAGCCTTAAGTGGTCTGAAAAGATGTCTACTCAGTTTTTTTTAAAAAATAACTTTTGGGAGGGAAGGTGGTTTTGTTTCTAGTAATAAGGCAAAATGAATTGTAACCATTAACAAAAAGATATTGCAAAGTCATGAGAAGCCTGGACTCTGGCGTCAGGCAGAGGGTGTTTCGAATGTGGCCTGCCACTTACTATGTGACCTAGCACCAATATTTCTTACTCCCCAGGGTATAATAATCATTATGATAGTAGCTCCCACCTCACAACATTGTGTTGGGCCAGGATAAAGGAAAAAAAGTTCCTGGCAAATCCCCAGGAACATTGTAATACTCATTCAATTATCCCTGCTTGGTTTTAGGATGTGTTTTGGGTGAGTTGAGCTTTTCAAAGTACCATATACACATTCTGCACATTAGGTAAAACATCATGACATCATGTAATAATGTCATGAGGTTGGAGCTCACCCCTTTCCCTGAGTCGCTGCTTGCTGACCTGTCCATTTAGATTTGGGTTCCTTTTCCTTCCCTAATACTTCCAGATACACAAATGAATATAAAAAAAAAAATTTGAACATGAAATGGAGCGCAAATTGCAAAGATCAGGACAAGGCATTCGTTCTTTTGAAATATTATATAAATAATCAGCAGCTTTCTAAAAAATTGCTAGACAAACAGAGCACTGACTATGTGCCTGGCCACTGTGTGCTAGGCAGTTCTCTTGGCACTGCGGCAATCACCGTGACCCTCCATAGGAGTTGCTTGGCTTTAGAGCCAAACAGACATTGGCTCAAAATCTTGGTCTTTTTTGTTTCTTTAGTAACTTTGGAAGAGGAACTTAGAGTCTGTTTCATAATCCATAAATTAGGAGGTTAGCACTACTTTCTGCAGTTGTTGAAAGGATTATTGTGCATAGTGCTGGATGCCGGACGCAGTGTCTGACACACTCAATAAGCACCAGCTACCTTCTCCTCACTCTTAATGATTACAGAGAAAGAACACAACAGGTTGTCCCTCTGAGCCTCAAGTCCAGCAAGGAGATGGATCCTCGACGGAAAGTAGCACAGTACTTTTTGGATTCTCCATCAGTGTTGCTGCAGAGGGCAGCCCACACATAGACAAATTGGGATTTAAACCCAGATCTTCGAATTTCAAAGAAGGCCATGCATTCTGCTCCCCTCTGGCTGTACTGCTCGTTTTGGAAGGAGGATTTGCATGCTTCTGGGGAAGACATACAAGGGAATGGATTGGATTCCTTTATTAACTGTTTTCTTGCACTGACCCTAAATAGCTGCCACATCCACCTGGCCTGCTCTTCCCAAAGATCTTCTTCCCCTTCCAGAGTACTGAGTCCTTTTGAGGAGCTGGCTTTGTTCCTAGCCCTTGCTTTTTCAAGTCTTTTTTTTTTTTTTTTTCAGTACTGGGGATGGAACCCAGGAAGATTCTACCTGGGAGCTATACCCCCAGGTCTATTTTTTATTCTTTATCTTGAAACAGGGTTTCACTGAGTTGCAAAGGGCTTCACTAAGTAGTTGCGGCTGTTTGCAAACCGAGATCCTCCTATTTCCGCCTCCCAAATGCTGGGATTGCAAGCATGCACCACCACCCTTGGCTTGCTTTTTCTCAAGTTTTGTCAAAAGAAGGAGTAAGTGCTCCAGGAATATTATCCCCCAATGCAGTGCTTTTTCTAGTTGGATTTATCATCACACTAAAGCCTACACTCCCTCATGCCTAACTCCACCCACTCCAGGCCTAGAACCTGGCTTTCTCTAGGCTCTTCTCCTTTCAGTGGAACCTGCCCCCACACCTCTTTCTAGACCAACTTCTTTAAGATAGCTCAGGCGATAAACCAATTTCCATCAAGATGCAAAGGGAGGTGCAGATGCTACATAATGGCTTCTCCTTGTCTTACCAGTTAGCAATAGAATATCGGGAGTTCAGACCAAGGAGAGAAAGGAGGGCTTATTTGCAGGACCCTTTCCTTTTACTTGTAGGTGTCAGGAGAGCATCTCTGGTTAGGCCAGCAGCATCTTCCCTGTGGCTGCTGGTCGCTACTACCTCATTATCTTCTGTTTAGGGCTCAGCCACGGGAGGGCTCAACCTATCCATCTACATTACCATCCTTCATATTAGGGAGAAAAACATTTCAGATGTAAGTGAAACACATACACACACAAGCAAAAATTTCCAAGATTCTTATGAATACCAGATTGATGTTTTACCTAAAATTAGTATGTAGAATAAAGTCCAAATTTTCTCTTTTGAAAGTTTCCTCTAAACAATTCTCAGTGTAGTACTTTAAGTTCACTCAACTTCAGATTTTAGTATTTACTTAATGAATCACCACTCAGTGTACTCAGGAGAAAAGAAAATGAGTAGAAGTGATGTTTTTCTTCTGCTCAATTGTTCTTAACCCACAGGTTAATATACTCTTAAAACCAGGAAGTTCTAGAGTATTTTGTGTTGTTGGGTTTTTTAATTTTTGTTTTATGTTTATTATTTTAATATACTTTTAATAGTATGTTATAATTATACTAGTTTATGGAAGTTTTAGAAAACACACCAGTAAACAATCAAAATTCAAATTTTTTGTGGGACTGGGGTTCCTAGAAACCCTTCTACCTCTGGGTTACACTCCCAGACCTATTTTTATATTTTTTTAAATTTGGAAACAGGGTCTCTTAAACCAGCGAGGCTGGCTTTGAACCAGCTCAGTCCTCCTATCTCTGCCTCCCAAGCACGGGGATTACAAGTGTGTGCCACCACGCCCAGTTCTCAATTTTTTTTAAGTTTTAAAAATCTTTTTACCTATAACCTATAGAAATGTATTTTACATTACCACCAAGGTTGCAAATACCAATATACAATGAAGTGCAGAGACTTTTACGAAACAGTATTTGTAGATAATGCATGCTTACTCTTTTCTCTTCCATTTTATCTTATAAGTGGAATTTTCACCCTATCAGAATTGATTTCATAAGCTTGAAGGGCCTGGTTGCAGTTTGAGAAGACAATTGAGGGGGAAAATGCTTCTCTTTTAATATAATTGAGCCAATGATTTTAAGAATGTTCTATACACACCATCCCATGTGGATGGAGCTGCTGACTTCATGGAGTTTGCCATTGAGTAGAAATTATTGTGACAGTGTGATCTGATGGTAAAGATCAAAGGAACAAGCAGCATCCTTAAAAATATGTGTTTTATATGAAAAGCTTTTTATAAACATCTGGTACCCAAAAGGGAAAAGCTGAATGTTCTTTTGTAAATTCTCATGGAAATATGATGTTCTCATTTGTGGAGGTCACTATAAACACAGACTTATGGCTGTCTAGATCCTGATTTCTTTCCTAAGTATTTGGCAACATCAGCAAAACAAAACAAAACCAGAAACTTGGATCACAATCTTTTAAACCAATCTGCCTTGTTTCTTTCCCACTCCCTCCCATCATTTTATCCACTTAGAATAGTCTGGCTCAAGCTATTTTAATTTTGTTGTTGTGACAAAACACATGTAATATGCACTTTTCCATTTTGCCCATTTTAGAGTGTAAAATTCAGTGGCATTTAGTATGTGTTCAGTGTCATAGAAGCATCAGTATTATTTAGGTCCAGAATTTTTTTTTATCACAAATAGCCCTAGACCTAATAAGCAGTCAACCCTCAATTCTCCACTACCTAGCCCTACCAATGTCTGATTTACTGTATCATTGAATTTTTCTTCTCCAAATATTTCCTGTAAACAAAATCACATAATATGTGGCTTTGTAAACCTGGCTCTTTTCACTTAGCATAATGTTTTTAAGTTTTTGTTGTTGTTTGTTTCAGGTTTTTATTTGGTTTTGTTTTGTTTCGTTTAGTACTGGGTATTTAACTCAGAAACATTCTACTTCTAAACTATATTCCCATCCCAATTCTATTTCTTATTTTGAATCAGGATCTCATTAAGTTTATGGAGGCTGGCCTCAAACCTGTGATCCTCATGTCTCAGCACCCCAAGTACTAGGATTACAGTCATGTACCATCATGTCCAACTTAAGGTTCATTTTGCTGTAGCATGTAGCAATACTTTATTCCTTTTATGGCTAAATATTCTGTTGTATGGCTATACCACATTTCGTTCATTGACAGAACTACTTCAAGGAGAATTTTATTTACAAAATAATATTAAACTAAATGAGTAAAAATACCTTCACAGTCTGGTTAACGTATATAAATAGAACCTAATAGCCTTAAAAGAAATCCAAAATATCTCTGTAAAAGCCTGGGAATGTAAGTATTATATAATGAGAAACTTGTGAAATAATGCCAGCCCTCACCTATCGATTCAGGATTTCTCTGCATGTATATGGAGAGAATGAAACAATGCTAATAACAAAACTGCCCCCAGGGAAGAATATAGAAGAACCAAGGACAGAACCTTGCAGAATCTCAGATTTAGGAAATGCCTTTCTCACTAGAGATACCAATGATGATGAAAAACAACTTAGTCAAACACTCGGGCTCATTACTGAATAGGAAACCCCGCCTACTTTCTTACAGGTTCGCAAGAGCCCTAAAGGAGATAACATGTGCAAGTAGCACCGGACCATAGGCAGGCCCTCAGTAATGGTGGTGGAAGTGTTTCAATGAAGAAACTTCTTCCTGTGCCCTACTGTGCTGATTTACCATTGGTTTCCACATCTGTTTATTATTTTATAGCATAACAAAAACTGTCAATTGAAATACACTTTCTAGCTAGGCATGGTGGTACAAGCTTTTGTAATCTTAGTACTTGGGAGCCTGAGAAAGGAGGATCAAAAGTTCGTGTCCAGCCTTGGCAATTTGTGAGGCTCTCTGCAACCTAGTGTGTGAGACCCTGTTTCAGAATAAGGAATAAAATAGGGCTGAGGTTATAGATCCAAGGTAGAATGCCCTGGGTTCAATCCCCATTACCACGCAAAAGCTTTCTAATCCTTTTCTTGATAGACTCTCAAATAACTTTTCATTTATGTTTAACACCGTGTGGATGTTTCTTTTTGTATGATCTAAAAGATCTATTAAGACATGAATAACAGACTTGTATGACTTTGTTTACTGAAATCTTTTAGACTTTTCTTCATACTTTCTCCAATTTCTCAAATCTTTGCACTTTTCATGGGAGATCATGTTTTCAATGCTTGTTTTTATTCAACAACTTAATTTTTACTGGAATTTCACATCTTTGGTGTTTTTTCTATATTTCATATGTAAATGCTTTTCCATGTATTGGAAACATGTCTTTCAGTGAAACTTAACCTGTAGCTTAGTGTAGCATTTTATGAATAAACAAATTGTTCATCTCTTATTAGTTGCTTTGTTATAGACAGAAATTGAAACACAAAATGTAAATTAATTCAGCTATGTGATTAGAAATGATGCTGGGAATCTTTATATCTCTTGACTTATGACCCAGTGCACTTTTTGCTGGAAAATGGACAACTTGTGATGTTTATGACCTACTTCAAATTGGCTGTTGTCCAAATATGGTAGCCAAAAACAGGACCGGGTTTATGGAAAACTACTATTGCTGTTCTGTTACTAATTTAATATAAGAATTACTGGTATTTGTGTGCATTTTCTGATCTATTTGATAGAGCAGGGTGTCTCTTATAGGTCAAATTACAGGAAATAAAAAACTTGAAAAGATAATAGCATGAAGTTTTGTGGCTCTAAAATCACCAGTAGTGATTCATGAACATAGCATTTATTGTGAACCCAAAGCTAAATTGGAAGCACAGAAAAATCATTTAGGAGAACTGAAATCCCAGGAAAACTGTATGAAGAATATGATGCTTATATAACTAAGATATTTGTCCTTATATGGCAACTAGACCATTAGAGGTGAGAAGGATAAAAGATTTTCACAAACAAATTTAAAAATGAAAGGGTAGAAGGTGTTCCTAAATATTACGGACAGAGAGTTTTAAATGTCAGTAAGTTTTCCTATAAACTCATCATGTGAAGAGTAATAGAATAGTTTTATGTGGGAGTTCTTTTTAATCAAACACTGACATTTTAAAAACCTAAATGTCTCAAATGGTATGACTATTAAAATGCAAAATTAGGCTGCACAGAGACATTTTGAAGATTATATTTGAGTAGTATCCTAAGAGGCAGATAATGAATGACTCAGATCATCTAAGCGGTTTGGGCTGACTCACATGTTTTGGAAGATGGTGTCATCACATCGCTGGTCTGTCGGTGTTTATCCCTTTGTTCCCCCTGATAGTGCCAAACAAATCCTGGAATAGCACTGGGCTTTCTAGCTCCAATTTCTTAAGACAACTTTTCACATCAACCAGTAACAGTCTGTTTGGAATACATAGCCATTTAGTATATGTATTAGTCAGCTTCCCTATCACTATAACCAAGATACCTGACAAGAACAACATAGAGGAGAAAAGGTTTGTTTGGCTCATGGTTTTCACAGTTCGGTCCATGGTTGTCTGGTCGCACGAAATAAATATTATGGTAGCAGCATGTGGCAGAGGAAACCTGCTCCTGGCAGCCTGGAAGCAGAAAAGGACTGGGGGAGGCAGGATTAGATGCAGTCCCCAAGGCCACGCCCCCAGTGAACTACTTCTCCTGCCACATCCTGCTTTCTACTTTACCACCAGTAGACCAGTAAATCTAAATTATTAACCCATCAATGGATTTATCCGCTGATGAGGTTAGAACCCGGATTCTATTGTATCACATCTGAATGTTGCTGCATTGCTAACACATGAGCTTTTCTGGGGGGACATTCCATAACAGTAACCTAAAAAACACTAACATGAGTAACTCAAGCCACACAGTGTCTGCGGTTGTAGGAGATGGGAAGTCCAGGCTGGCTAAGAATGAAGTTCTAAGATTGGGTTTGGATTTTTCAGGATTAAAAAAAGGGGTCTTCTTACCTTACTGTTGAGAGAGAGAGAGAGAGAGAGAGAGAGAGAGAGAGAGAGAGGCTAAGAATTTAAGCAAGCATCTCACACATATTAGGCATGGCCTCTACCACGGAACTATTTTCAATCAACAAATATTATCTGGTACCTGTATCAAAAGCAGGGGACATGCAAATAGGAACGTGTTGGCCACTGTCCTAGAAAGGTTCACAATCTATCATGGAAACTGATAACTGATGTAGGTACCATTTGACATTTAACGCACACAAGAGCAACACTCTGGTGAGGAGGAGACTAGAATAGTCAGTGCCTTATACCACTAGGATTGAGAAGCCTTCACTGAGAATGTGGCATGTAACCAGGGCTTAAAAGTATGAGTTGAAATTCTCAATGTTGACAAAACAAGCAAACATTTCCACCAGAGGTAAGGACCACGCAAGGAAGAGATACTGGCATACCAGTGTTGGGGTATGTTCAGAAACTGGTTAATAATCCAGTCCAGCCATGAGCTACAAATCTAAAGAAGACAGGGATGGGAACATAGGACATAAAGATGGGTCAGGTCAGCGTAGCTCTCTTGGTGTAATTCACATGATCAGTTTCTCAGTATTACCCCAGTCTCAAGAATATGCCCAACCTGGAAATGGCTATTCTAAATTTGTGATTCAGTTTCTTGGCAGAGCCTCAACCTGGATGATGAATAACAGTCGTCTAAGAAAAGCTTGCAATCTTCTCCATACCCGTATATGCTTATGTTACTTGTAGGGCTAAGAACCTACAGGCCAAGTTCTTGAGAAACATCTGTTGAAAAGTGTAATAATTTGCATAGGCATACAATGAAAAAACTTCCTTGCTTTTGGATGTGAAACTTTAACAGCTGTGCATCAACTTTCAAAGTATGTTTGCTATGCTGCTGAAAGACTTCTCTTGACCCTTGACTGTTTTCCCACAGGATTGAAAAAACGTACAAGGAAAGCCTTTGGAATACGGAAGAAAGAAAAGGACACTGATTCTACGTATGTACTTTAAGAGTTTGCCTCCAAACAAGCTATAAAATGCAGTTATCAATGTCACTGTCACTTAAAGATTCCTGCAGCTTCCTTTAATAAGATGTACTTATCTTTGTTCTCCCTACTTCTGAGAACTCATTGCTCAGCATGAATAATTCTTAGATTTGTGCTACAAAGGTGGTGCTTTTTTCATATGTTCAGTTTTTCAACACGTTCAGTTTTTCTACCACAGAACTGGTAGAAAACTGATTACTACCTGATGTCCACACTTCCCCCAATGCCCCGGGAGGCAAAAAGTATGACTGATATTTTTTTCTAGGGAGGAAAGGTTGAAAAGCATTTATTTTCCACTTCTGGGGTTGCTCTTAATATCTGAATATAAGAAACAAAACACTTGTTCAGATTAGGCAACACCCTACAGCTCTAATATACAAGCAGAATTGTAAATAAGCCAACAAAATTCACAGAAATGATATTTGACTGCAAACAAGAAATCAATGCCAGAAACAACTATGGAAATGCTTTTATGTGTTTAAATGATCAGATCCAAAAGATCTAATTGCCCATCGACACTGATAGACCTTTGTAAATGTCCACAGCATAACAGTTTGATTATACTTCTACTGACTTGAACGTCTTGAATTCTTTTTTAAAAGTATTTGGTTCAGACACAAAATCTCAGGTGCCTTTTTGACTCAGGCAGGGTCCCCAGTACATCAAGTCAACTGCCAGCAACTTGAGAGCTCAGCCGAAGAGCAGCCTAAGGATCACACCACTGAGCTGCAGCGGGCCGTGACCAGGTGCATGTGCAGACCTGGCTCACCTGCTGCACATCAATAAATCCACCCCCACACAGTTGGCTGAAATCCCCCCAAAGAAAGTTAGAAAGTGAGAAAACCAAAGTTGTGTGGGTGCCGGTGAGAATGAAATCAGACACATTTATTCTTATCTTCAGCCATTTATTCTGTGCATTTTAATCACAGAGAAATTTTATCATAGGATGCTCAGCGTTTCCTGTGACTTTGTCCTCCATGAGCTTGCATTTTATGGATAACATGTTTACTCTACAAATTGAAATGTCTTTCATACAACTCACTGAAATGAGAAATTCAAAATGCCTACTGTGGTACTTAGTATTTAGTAAATCCTCAGTAAATGGCAGTTGCTACTATTATTATTGCTGATACAGGTTAGTAGCAGTAAGTTCCTCATGGACAATAAAGTGAAATTTCATGGGAATTTGAGGGTGAGAAAGCTCCCATTTGGACAGATGACCTGTGGCACCTCAGGGCAGGAGGAGCTCTGAGTTTGCCTTCACTGAAGACATGAATATCATGCAAAGGGAGCCACAAAAGCAAAGGCAGAGAGGTGGGGAAGTCCAGTAGGCATTCAGGGAAAGGTAGATGTCCACCTTTGGCCTCAGGTAAAACAATGAGAGTCATATAGGAAGGGCCGTAAGTACTAAAATGGTACTTAAGGTCAGGGCTTTCTCCCTAGTAAATGAGTCACCCGAAAACACTGAAAAGCTTTTAAATCAGAGAATATGAAGGATCAGAGAGGACGATATTGAGACTTTTGTCTAGATGCCAAATGTTAAGTCTCTTGTTCTTATTTTTTTTCTTTTGGTAAAAGTTTTATAGAAATGACTAAAGATTTTTTTTTAATGATTAAGTTAGAAATATTTCTTTTAGCCAGGCATGTTGGTGCACGCTTGTAATCTCAGCATTTGGGAGGCTGAGACAGGAGGATTGTGCAGGTTTGAATCCAGCCTCAGCTACTCAGTGAGGCCCTCTTTCAAAAAATAAATAAAAAATAGGGCTGGGGGTGTCACTCGGAGGTAGAATGTCCCTGTGTTCCATCCCCAGTACCAAAAAAATATATTTCTTTTAGGATATCATTTATATTCTCAGTTTCTCATTGTTTAAACACTAACTATACAGAAAAAGTGATGGTCCCTTTTCTGGTGTTGGAACACCTGGGCACTGGCCCCAGCTCTAATAATAACCACTTCCCCTCCCTCCCCCCGACCTTGGAAATGACACTTATTTGTTGGGCCTTGTGTTCTCACATGTAAAAATCAAATTTTGCACCAGATGAAATCTAGTTTCTGCAAAAAAGCCAGACATTCGAGTAGCCTGTCAGCAACATCTGTTGGTACCTATGATGTGCCACTCCTTATGTGGGATGCTACTGCATGTATCTCAGCAGAGCACCTAGCAGAAGCCAAGTCCATTTTGCTAAGAAGACAGCATCTGTAACTGCACTAGAGAATTCTTATGTGTGATAGAAGTTAAAGAGAAAAGACTATCTTGAGCTGGGCGTGGTGGTCCACGCTTGTAATCCCAGCATTCGGGAGGCTGAGACAGGCGGATCAAGGTTCACAGACAGCTTCAGCTATTTAGTGAGGCCCTTTGCAACTCAGCGAGAACCTCTTTCAAAATAATAAATAGGGCTGGGGCTGTAACTCAAAGGTAGAATGGCCCTGGGTTTCATACCCAGTACTGCAAAAAATAAATTTAAAAAATAAGACTTTTGAAAGGAAAAAAAAGAGGTTAAACAGCTTCCTCAGGGCAGAATGAGCTACTTTTATATGTGGCCAAAGCACTGTTCTCCAGTCACCATTTTCAAAGCTATGAAATAAGTTACTTCTCTTGGCTTTGGATAGATGCCCACTATCTCTGTGAACCTCTAATGAGACATTTGCCTGTAGAATCCCAAGAATCTCTCAAGTCCTTATCATGTGAGTGTCCAAATGACTTATGTGCTAGCAAATTGCTTGTAAACTGGTTCACCCATCAGTGATTGGTCAAAGGACAAGCTGTTTTGTATAAGCCTTTGTCATGAGCCCCGGTTCTCTAATTGGATCACATATTCTTGGAAGAGAAATCATCAATGCAAAGGGGTTGATAAAATGCTCTAGCCATTTTTTGTCCCTTGAAGAGCTTTCGTTCATGCTTATGTTGGTCTGCAATCACCGAGCCCTTGTTGATGCAAACTGTTTTCAGGGCCAGTAAAACTCTCAGGGTTGCTAAGCAACCTGTGAGCGTAGCCGCCAGCACCAATTTCAACTGATTGAACCTCGGTAGATGGAGAGTGGAGCAAGGACCAGAGCTTCCTGATTTGATCATCATTACAGTGGCTGAGAGAGGAAGGGAGATAGCCTGTGCTAAGTGGCCGGCCCTGGGCAAGGATATTTTTGCTACACTGATGGCCTTTTTAATTCTCACATAATTCAATAAGATCAATAGTAATATCTCAGTTCTAGAGATGTGCCAAAAGGGGTTAAGTAACTTGCTGAAGGCCATGTAGAAAATAAGACTTGGAAATGTGTTTATCACCCAGAAAAAAAAAAAAAGGCATGGTTGGGCAAGATTATAACCCAGATAATAGGAGGGTTAAAGAGACAACAAGAGTTACAAAAAGTAACTGAAAATTCTAAAGCCAAGCAGATGATTAGTTTTAAAATAGAAGTCAATAAATATAATGGGTCTGTCATTAAAAAAGAAAGATATTACATTAAAATAGAAATTTCATAGAAGGTGGTTAGGAAATGAATGTGGAATACTCATTCAAGTGTCTAAGGCTACTAAAATCTCTCCACTCTTCACCCTAGGTCAGTTTAGTTACCCAAGATAACATTTACTAAGTATTCACTGTGTTCTAGGCACTGTCTCGGCTCTTCACTCTAACTCATTGGCTCCTCTGATAGCCCTGTACGTTACATGCTATTGCCATGGCTATTTTAGATAGGGAAAACAAGACACAAAAGGATGCATTAACTTGCCTAAGCTTCTACAGCTGTAAAATCTACCCTGGTTTTACGTCTGGCACGTTCTAATGGTTCTACAGTATACTTAGCCATCGTGTTTACTGCCTCCATGAGAAAAAATGCCAGCCCTATTTCCACCAATTGATAAGACAAAGGACTGAAAAAGGACTACAATGCTGCTAGATACAATTTTCTGATTGAAATACCATCCCCCTAGCTGCAATAGTTATGAGATGAAGTAGACCCCATTTAAGATTCCCTATTGATAGACCCTTGTGCCTGGACCAACAATGAGCAACACCGCAACCAGGTTAATATCTAGAGCCTTTTCTTTGCCACTTATATTACTGTCCCCAAAGACATTCCCACAGGATCGGTACCTGAACATGTCTGAACATGTCCTACCCAAAAGTTGATTTACTCACTTCTCACCCAGCTCATTTAGCAGGGTTTGAGATTCTGCTAGGAAATAGTATTGGCCCACACCCCAAATTAGTCTATTACAATGGACTTAACCACTGCTGGAATTACAACCTTCATGACTCAATTACATCAGCTCCAAACATTAATAAATGAGCTCTTTAGGGGACATTTCATATCTTAGTATAACAGACATCACAGACTAAAAAATAATCATTTTATTTTTGCATACTTGGTGTATGCTCATAACTATAACTACTTTAAGTGTGTTATATGCTATTCTACTTAACCTAGCTTAGAGAAGTTAAAACACATGTTCAAGGTTACAGAACTAAGAAATGGTGACATCTAAGGCTTGAGCTGCATCTCACTGCAAATCCTTTGGCCCTGCACACCATAGTGCAAGGGTGCCACAGAAGGGCTGCCTGACTTTGTCAGAGGACCTATTGCCCTCCATTGCTGGTTACCCTGTAATCAAAGGAGATATAAAAACAAATATAGCAGAAGGTACAAATTCTCAAACTAATTTGAAAAATACTATAGAAGTTTGACCTTATAAGAGGCAATTCAGGACTACTCACAGAGGGAAAGATGAAAGAACAAGTAGGTTTACTTGCCTTGTTGTAGTTTTAAACTAAGGCAGCTAGACTGGGCCAAACTAATAAAACCTCCTCTCAAGAGTAGGCTAAGGCACTGTACCACCAACTGGTGCCCTATGGACTTCAAGTTTTGATGAGAATCTCTACACACATGAACAGACACATGCCCCATACTCAAATATCATTCCACCAATTTGTTTTGATTTCTCTTTGCTTATGGAGGTATGCTGGGGTATGAACATAGAGGAAGATGAAGGTGTTGGTTAATGATTCTTACTGTGGCACTGTACTCTGAAGCAAGACTGCTTCATGTTCATAATACCTGTCCATTTCTTTTTGTTATAGAGGTTCGCCGGATCGAGATGGAATTGTAAGTATTTAAACGACCATTTTCAGCGGGTTTGCACTTTAATATATGCTATGTTTAAATTTCTTAAAGCCCAGTTTTGTTTTGTTTTTTTTTTCCTAAAAGGGAAAATAGCTTGGATGACTTTTCAGACCTCTCACTGTTGTAATTTTCACTAGTAATTGCATGGGACATAAATGTAGTCTTGGTCAAGTTAGACTTATTTATTGTATTCACTTAAAACTCTGTCCTGGAGCAGGCAAGCCAACTAGTCATGGAGATGGTGGGTCAAGAGCCAGACAGTTCATGCAGGGGCTGCTACCATCGATTGTTATTTCATTTCTCATTTAATGATGTAAAAACTCATTATGTGAGAATGTTTTCCTTCATCAAAGGTCACGGAGTCATAACGGAGCTGGGATCCAATAAGACTGAAAGAAGCTTTCCCCTGGAGTTTCTCTGGGCTGATGATACATTTTCTATATTAAATTCAAAAATAGAGAATGGTCTTAAAACCACTTATGCCTGAATTTACAGCCTGAAGGAGGCAAATGTGTTCACTAGGTTTAGATTTAACAGTAACTCTGACTCCTTGCTGGCCACCAGATTTCTTGCTTTTTAAGGAAGTCTGCGGGGCACAGGCTTGGGTTTATCAGAGTTGTGCTTATGGGATTCTGCCCAGCTTCTGAAAATGACTTTCTTCAAATCTAAATCAGATGCCTATTCAAAAGGTTCAAAAGAACAGCTGTTACTGGGAAAAAAAATGGACTCACATTAGGCTCAACTGGGCTGAAGTGAGAACTAAAATAAACCTGGTGGCTAAAACATATATGTATATATATTTTTAAATCACCCTTTAGTATACCTAAAATGGGGTGCTGATTGCAGCCATAGCAGGAATTTTTCCCTTGCACTTGACTAAGGTTCTTTTGGGTGCCTTTTGCGTTCATGTGGATCTCGCTATGAAATGTTAAGAAAATAGATTGAAATTGATCAGACATTGGGTAGCACTATAATCAAGGCTCTATTCAGCAGGGGAAAAAAAAGACCCAGAAGACCCAGCTTCTTCTCACCTCTTGCTTCTGGCTCAGAGCCCTCTCCTTAACTCTGTCTCAGGTACTCTCTGCATCTGTGTCTTCTCTTTGCTTCTGGCTTGGTCCCCTCCCTGGGTCCTCCTGTCCCCTCCATTCCCACCTCTGCAAGGCTCTGTAGCTACTCTGCTTTCACTCCCAGGCTTGATGCTCTTTCTTGCTCTTCTCACTCTGTTCTCAGTCTTGTCCTTTCTTTTGTTATATATATTTTTTATTTTCCTTTCTCCAAAACCCTGCTCATTGTCTCTGAGGTCCCTTCACTACCTTACTATTCTGTTCCTTTGAGGAGCAGCAGTTTAGATCTCTGGGAAAATATGCAGCATGGTGCTGGGTGCAGCATTTGGCTCAGAGCAGGAGACCAGGAACACGAGTGGGATTAACGAACTCAGCCATCATCCTGGGGACTAATCCTCCCAGGTTGGTGCTCCATGCCCGGTTGCCTGAGCCCACCTCACCTACACCATTCCAACTCCTATAAAGTTATTTATTAGCACCTACACCATTCCAACTCCTATAAAGTTATTAGCAATTGTGCCCTCTTTATTACTCAATTAAAATTCCATAAATATCACAGGTTAGCGGTTCCTCTTACTAGGTAAGAAAGAGGAATTATTTACAACTTCTCAGAACATAACACAGACCTATGCTGAAAAAGACTACATTCAAAAGAGGTGCATTTTCTCAGAAACAGGGTACACAGCTTTCATAGGTAATTGGAAATTATTAGCCAGAAGCTGGTTTTACCATTTGAAAAATGCTCAAGTCTTTCTCAAAATTTGGCCACCAAATTTTGAAAATCAGCCCTGGCTGTCTAGTTTCTGCTTGGATTTAGTCCTTGGGAATCTCAACCTGATTTTCTTTCAAACTTAGGTTGAATGCTTTAAGAATTTGTATCTATGAACTTGGGTCAACTTCTGCCTGGCTGAGACAGCTTCCAAATTATTGCCTTTTGAATGTTTGAGGTTGGAGTTAATAGTTCTACTAATGGACTCCCATATACTACAGGCAGTGGTATACCCAGCTAGCACTTTACAAACTACTTGGTATACCAAGGTCTACACAAAAGCTTTAATGTAGGATGCTCACCTAATTTCAGTTTCTCAAAATCTGCTGAATCCCATCACTGATGACAATGCCCCAACTGTACAGAGGCTTCATGACAAGGCTGTGGGTATGAAGATGGCCTTGCTGCTATCACCGACTGAACATATCCATCGCTGGCAGAGCTGTCTGTCAGTGTCAAGACTTCAGGCAGCTGCCTGTGACAAAGCGTTCCAACCCAGAGGCAAACTCTAATTTGCACATGGGTAGACTAACTTTTTCCAGCAGTTGCAATTTCTCTCCACAAATAAGCAAAGGAACGAAGGTCACAACTCTTGCTATTAGGAGATCTTTTCTGTTCATCTTGAGCAGACATGGAGGAAAGAGCAGAGATTAGGAACCATCAGCTGTGTGTGCTGTATGTATTGGTGACTCTCAGGAAGGCTTCGATCTGGGCAAAACATGGTAGAGCTAAACTTTTCATACTGAGGTTAAAAATACAGCTGTTTTGATTCAGTCTCTTTCTTGTGTGTCTTGATGTCTGTTTTCTACTTGTAAACAAAAGCCGAATGGAGAATAGATCTATTGGTCCCTATGCCTGGGACACATCTTCCTCCTCCTTTCCTGGCCTAGCCAAGTTGGCCTGCTGAATAGAGCCTCATTATGGGCCCCAAAGTCCACACCTTGCTTAAGGAACCCTGCCAAGATTGGTAGGCCGTACGATTTGGCCTAGAAATGGTTTCTCCTATGGTATGTTTGTTGACGCCATGTGATTCTTTATATGTGTCTTGAAGAACAAACAGATCCTTTAACAACTTTTTCTACATGAAAACAATCAATTCCAGCAGCCCAGCCCACATGAACCACCCTACAATAGCAAAGCAGAGTGTGCGCGTGAAGGAGGAAAAAAAGTTTCGGTAAGGAAACAGATTTTAGTTTAAAATTTCCAAGGGGTTATAGAAGCAGTGAGTAAAATCCCAACCTGAAATCTGGAAAATACAGTAGCTTTTATTTACTCCACATAAGACTCTGATATTTTCAGATTACATCTTGAATACCTGGGGGCAATTTTTAAATAATCTATATAGATTTTATCTGTCAACATATGAATATTCTTTTAAAGAATGATCAAGCATAAAAGATTTGTGGGGGTTGTCTTAGAGAAAGGACAGGTAACCAAATTTTTAAAAGAATCTGTATCTAGCTGGGCGTGGTAGCGCACGCTTGTAATCCCTGCACTTGGGAGGCAGAGACAGGAGGATCGCACAGGTTCGAAGCTAGCCTTGGCTAGTTTAAGAAACCCTGTTTCCAAATAAAATATAAAATAGGTTTGGGAGTGTAGCCCGGAGGTAGAAGCCCCCTGGGTTCCATCCCCAGTACCACCCCCCCTTAAAAAAAAAAAAGAATCTATCTATAAAGAAGGCTTTGTCTATAATAGAAACATCATCTTGCAAATCAAGTAGAATCATTTGTTAGGATAAGCACTATCTCAAATCAGGAATTTGTCAGGATCTTGCCCTGTAGGAACCGGCATTCTTGGCCCAAGAATAGAATCAGGGATGCTGATCCTAGACCAGATCATGCAATAACTATCTTATCTCATTTGATAGCCACATGTGGCTATTTAAAAGCCAGCCCTTCAATCACACTTGCCATATTTTAAGTACTCCAGAGCTACACATGTCTAGTGACTAGCACACTGGACAGCATATAGGTAGGACATTTTCATCGTCACAGAGAGTTCTGTTGGACAGTGCTGTCTTAGAGGATAATTTACAAAGTGATTCAAGTCTACTTTGATGTAGAAAATAGTATATTTAGGTAGTATCTCATGTATCTTCAATACTTCTTATCCAAGAATCAATGTAGCCATGAGCTGACCTCAGAAAAAAAGGAAATTGAGAACCGTGGAAATTGAGAACTTGATGAATGTTCTATTTACTGATTTTGCTCATCATTATTATCTGAGAATAAACCAGATCAAAATAAGATACCTATTAAAAATGATTAACATCGCCGTAAGCCTCAATTATCTTTAAATAGCAGTCATATATTCAAGTTATAAAAATGTATTATTAGGTGTAGAATTTTAGAAAAAGTAAAAGAATATATTACTCCATCTTCAAGAGAAAAAAAAAAAGCCACTGCTTAAATGCCGGTGAGTAACTGATACTGCTTTCAGGATTAGGCCTCGCTGTTATATGATGTGTTCTACCTACCGTGCTCTTTCCTGCTTCTTCAAAGTTTTTTATTTGAAAATTAATAGATTCATTACCTTCACTAATATCAGCTTTGTGAGCTGCATCTTGCTCAATGTTTAAACAAGAATTTTCTCCCACCCCCCTTGGAGTCTAACCAGAAAAATTCCAACCAACCTCTGATCTATTTTTAACTTTGTAATTTTCACTTGTGGACCCTAAAATATATTTGTAGTACACTGACATGAGGCCAAACTGCCAATTCCGCTAATAAAACCAAGTATATATGTGCGTGTGCCTGTGTGTGTGTGAGCCAAAAAGAATGTATTGTTATGACTTATTGTTTGTGTTTAGTATTTGTTTTTAAAATGTGTTTTAAAATAAAAATTTTATAGGTTTTGTTTTCCTTTATCTCAATCTTCCATTGGCCTCTGAGGAAACTTGGAAATTTTCATTCAGCCTAAATCTAGGAATTCAGGGATTTCTTTATAGACACTGTTGGATGTATGTTATAAGACACACACACACACAACTTGTTTAATTGAACATATAATTTTGGTTTTGAAAGGCTTTAATTATGGAGCTGATGCTATCATGAAAGAAAACTATGCACCTTTGAAATTTAATTCAATTATTTACTTTTTGATTTTTAGATAGCAATCTTTTTTATTAGGAATTGTTTAAAACTGAGAGATATATTAAAGGCAGTATGATACTGGTCACAAAAATCATGAGTTTATTCCTCTGGAATCAGCTTAATTTATTTGATACTCTATAACTCTAAATTAAATTTTTATTTTTTGAACAGGGTCTTTCTAAATTGTTGAGGGTGTCACTAAATTTCTGAGGCTTGCCTCCAACCTGAAATTTTCCTATCTGTTTCCCAAGTACTGAGATTACAGGCATGCGCCACCACACCCAGCTTATAAATTTGTATTGACTGGTTATTATATATGCTTTCTAAAAAGGAGTTGTAACATTTTGCAATGAAAGCCTGTATAAACAGATTGGTAAAGTAAGAGTTTAAAGAGAAACATGACAAAAAGAAGACAGGAGCTATGCTTATTTCCCAGGGAGAGAATAATTTTTATTACTAAGTGACACAATTAAGTGGATAAGGTGTGATACTCACCATTATCTTCATAAAGTATGTAGGTGTAGAGTTAATGTGGTAGATTTTTAAAGAGACCTTAGCCAAAGTAGAATATCATTAAAACATCAATTCAATGAAGGCAATTCTATAGGTAGACTGAAATAATGTAGTCTGAGAATAATTCATCTTTGTCAGGAGCAGGACAAAGAGGTAGACAGACCTAGGCCCTGTGTTCCAGGATACTGGTCTGTGGAGGCTTGACAGTTTATTATTTGTAAATCCTGCTGCAAAATGTAGTATATAGGAAGAGAGAGGCATCCACACATTATCCTCATGCCCTGTTTACATTTATACCCTGCTAGTCTTAGACTGCCCAGTCAGCACTAAATAAGTGTTAGTCAATGACAGTGGTTTTTCTGGGTTGTCTAGTGACCCTCTGTGCATAGAGGAAAGCTTACCTCCCCATCTCCTTGTCCATTTGAGCATTAGCCACTTGCACTGTAGTTCAAGTGGGCTTTGTGATTGCAGAGTCAGAGATCCCATCTTCGAGCCTCATGCATCGCCATTTGATATGTGTCATTCTGAGGTCTGCTACTGCTCAGTGACCTACCATTGCTCTGTGTGCTAAATACAAGAATGCTCTTGGGTAGATCCTCCATTACCAACCTGATTCATGTTTTTGTCCTTTGCTCAGAAAAGTAGAAAATGTTAGCAATTCCCTTTTGGGTAATGCCACATTCTTGCTAAAATGCTTGTGGTCCCATGTCACGATTGTCCTTGGGTCAAAATGATATAATTAAGAGACAGAGTAATGCCGATGATCAGTACACTTGGCAATGATACGTGCTCATGGAGTCATAGAATGCATGGATAAGGGAAATCTACCATTAATCCTCAAATTCTATTGTAACAATTTGATAAGAAAAACCATTTTTAAAGAATATCAATATCATTTTAATAACTTGGAGCTCAACTAATTTGGAGATGACTTCCTTTTTATTTTATCAAAGAGGTAGTTAGATAAAAATTGAGGCAGTGTTGGAAATGCTAAAAGATTATTTAATGACTGGGGTGAATACTCTGTGGAAATGTTGGAACTAATTGTATCTGAGAGCAGCATGGAAGTCAAAATGTTTTCACTTAAAATATGTAAGCATTTGGTTCTATCTGCTGAAGGTACAGAGGAGTAAATTATAATGTAGGGGCTGCTAGAGCTTCCATAACTGAATGAAATTGGAACTAGTTAATACCCTGTGCCTAGGTATCCTAAAATCTTTTGTGAAATAAGTGTGTAGGATCTTTTATGCAGTGTCATGGTACCTAAATTTACCATTCAGTTATACCAATGTGGTTCCATAATATGCCGCTCTAATTTGTCTTTCCAGAGCTGGATTTTGATAGGTCTTGCTAAATACCAATAAGAGTTAAGTGGTTTTTGTATCATTGTATGTTTGTTTTCATTTAAATGTTCCCTTCTGAATTTATTTTCAAATTTATTGCAGAAAAAAAGCAATGGGGCACCAAATGGATTTTATGCAGAAATTGATTGGGAAAGATATGTGAGTATCAAAATGTTTTGCTTTATTTATTAAGTGTTTTTCAACTTAAAATTAGCTGAGGTACTCCAATATTTATAATAGGACATAGTAATAAATGAAAAGACTCCCCATGTCATTAGATTCCTGGCACATTTAGGACAATAGGGAGGTTAAGAGCTCTGGAGCCTGTCAAGCCTGGCACCTCCACATATCAGCTGTATGTGGACACAGAATAGTTATTTGCTGACAAGCAAAATGAGTTCAGTACATAATTACTCTATGTCATAATGGCAAGGAGTCAGTGAGTTAATTATATTCCAAACATTCAAGAATCCACCTAGCCCATAGCATGTATTAGGGGAAAATGCCTTTTCTAATATTAACTTCAGGTATTTCAGCCCTGGTTCTATTTTTAAGCAGATTTGAGAATTGTGGTAAAGCAATTAGCCACTGAACCTGGGTTTCATAACAATTACTGCGGTCTCATGGAACAAATTATTTAAGTGACAGTCACTTGTTGCCTCTTAGGGAGTGAGGGTAAATCCTGAGACATAAGCTTTCCCCAGATTTTCTCCCCCCAAAAACAAACCAATTAACATTATCATCATATACTTTAACCACAGCAGTATAACCAGTTGGATCTAGCCAGGATCACTCTCAAGATTTCTACTTATACAGAACATGTAAATAATTTTCATATCCAAGATCATTTCTATTGCATTTAAGTACCCAAATTAACAATCCCCACAAAATTGTTTTACTTTTATCCTTTAGATGATTGTCCGGGCCCAATCTTCCATTCCATAAGAGTTATATTTATGTTAAAGACTTTGCATATTTGTTTGTAAGACTTTTGTATTTATAATTATACTAATTATTGAATACTCACTGTCAGTTATGTAAGTTATTAAATTCTCATCACTATAAAAGGCAACTATATTATCTGCCCTTTGGATAAAACTGAGGCTCAAAAGGTAAAACTCTTCATGCTTGCCACTTTTGCAGTCTAAACATGTCACTCTGCCAGCATACTAGCTGTCTTTTCTTATATTTCCCAAGATTGAGATTATTTTGACATTCTGAGTATTTCAATTCCCCAGAATGTCTAATAGCCTCTATTTCTGTCAGCATTCTCACTGCTGTAATCCAAAACACCTGACCACCGCAGCTGAGATTTAGGAAGACTTATTTGCTCCCAGTTTTGGAGATTTCAGAGATTCAGTCCATGTCAGGCTGGGTTACATCAGCAGACCCCAGGCCACAGTGGCAGGAGGCAGAGAGAAAGAGAACTCAAGGACTCTGCACTCACATCAGGTAGGCTGGAAGCAAGGGAAAAGAGGCCACATATCATCCCCGAGATCACAGATCACAGTCCTGGGGGGCCAACCAAGTTCTGCCTTCAGCATGGCTGCCTTGTTTCAGTGAGGTACAGTGGGACATTCCAAATCCAGACCAAATAATGCACAAATAATGTTACAAGGGAAACTACTAGATATTAAGAATGAGTCCTTCTTTAAAAATCATTTACCTAGAAAAATGTTACTGTTTTTAGGATTGTTTAATATAAGAATGTCAAACTAAGTAAATGGGAAAAATGATTAAAACATCAATTTACTCAAATATTACATTGTACCTCCCAACTAGCACACAAACTCTAAACTCTAGTGCCATCTCTGTTTAGCATGTAAATACTTGAAGTATAACATCCTCCAAATCTGTTTAGACCTAAAAACTGATGGGATAACATAGAACTTGCCATTGTAATTATGCATTAAACACCAACTTCCCCAAATAATAATAAAAGTTATATTTATTTATGTATTTATTTGGTATTGAGGATTAAACCTAGAGGCATTCTACTTATGAGCTACACCCACAGCTCTTTTGTTGTTTGTACTTTATTTATTTATTTGTGGTGTTAAGAGATTGAACCCAGGGGCATTCTGCCTCTGAGTTTCCCCACCCTATCCCTATTTTATTTTTGGTGGGTTTTTTTGTTTTTGTTTTTTTTGGTGGTACTGGGGATAGAGCCCAGAGGCTTTCTAACTCCAGGCTATACTTCCAGACCTATTTTATATTTTATTGGAAACAGGGCTCACTAAGTTGCTGAGAGCCTCACTAAGTAGCTGAGACTAGCTTTGAACTTGTGTGATCCTCCTGTCTCAACCTCCCAAGCACGGGAATTATAAGCATGTGCCACCACGCCCAGCTAGCCCTATTTTATTTTGAAACAGGGTCTCTCTAGGTTGCTGAGGGCCTTGATAAGTTGCTGAGGATGACTTGAACCTGTAATCTTCATGTCTTAGCCTCCCATGTACTAGGATGACAGATATGCATCACCATGCCTAGCTAAGAATTTTATTCTTAATAAGGTATATGCTCCTAATTTTGTTAAGGAAAACTTCAGAAAGGATAAGAGTTTTAAGCCAAGGCCTAAAATAGAGGTTAAATAGTGGTAAATTCGAAGGGAGAATTACAGGCAGAGGAAATTATATTCCCGAGGACTCTAAAATAAGAAAGTGCTGTGGCATTCAAATCCTAAAATTTTTAAATGGAAAGAACTTTTGGCTAGAGGGAATTCGAGGAAAAGAATCACACCTTTGACTTTAAAGAGAAGAGCGGAAGCCAAATGATACAGGACCTTGTTAGCTACACAAAGATGCTGGGTTTTTATTTTAAGTACAGCAAGAAACCAGAGACAGGTTGTTAGCAGGGAAATGACCTCAATAGTTTTGCATTAAAAAAATAGAACAACAGCAAGGAGACCACAATAAATGCTCAAAATATGGAGGATTTTTAAACTTGGAAAAATTCAATATGATTTCTCTTATATACAAAGGCTTTAAAAGCCAAATAAATAGAAACAAAGAAGGATAGTACAAATTTTCAGTGAGGCAGAATAAAGTCTTGAGCTCTAATATACACCATGTGGACTACAGTTAATAACATTGTATTGTAAGAGTAATTGTGGATTCTGTTACCTCCCCCACACACATACAAAGGGGTAAAAATTGAAAGTGATGGAAATAAAAGTTTATGTATAGTATTTATTCTGTGTATGTGTATGAAAACATTATGTAGTATACCTTAAAAATGACAAAGATACATTTTTTTTAAATGGTGAATTTTTTCATGGAAATATGGTCCTGTTCTCTCTCCATGGTCATGACATTTTAATTGTTTCAGCACCTCCCAAACTGTCTCTCCCAACTCTGTCCTATCTCACTGCCAGGCCTGTAACCTCAGCTTCTACAGGGCAGCCCCGCACTCTTCATCTGCCTCCCTCTCAGGCACAGGTATCGTCTCAAACACCTGAAGTCAAAGCCAAAGAACACACCCATTTTTGCTGGTGTGTTCCTGGGAAATGGCACCTGATTTTACTTAGTTTCCTCCTTGGTTATTGGGATAATTCTTTCTTGCATATGATGTCATTCAATGGGATAAAGCGTGAGTCACAATCCTTACCGTACGATAGGAACTCACATCTGAAATATTGATTCCAGCATCGCAAACTGTCCCTTATCTTTCCTGCCTTTTCCCTAGAAGTATTTGTTACCTGCTATGAGCAGTAGTTCAGCTGGCATACCAGCACTCTGAGCCTGGAGGGTAGGAAACTTGGGTTCTTTAGAAACTTGCCTCTCCTTTTTGTCATGTGCTGGATTACCAAGAACTAATAATCAGTGCTCTAGATATGTCCAATCCCACCACCAAAACTTGAGCCACATTCTCAGCACATCTTGCCTAAATTGAAGCACATGTGTTAGTTATCCTTTCTCTGACATCTTCTGCTCCCTTCAGGAATTCCTTGAGCATGTGTCTCCCCATCTGAGAAGCTACAGGGATCATCTCTTTCAAGCTCAAACTCCCATGGCCTTATTGCCCAGAGTCCACTCAGCAGCATCTTTTCCAGGCCTGTTGCCTTTGCTGCCTCTTCCTTCCCCTTCTGAGTCATAAGGAGCCCAGCCCATCCTGGCATCTCAGGGCTGGCTCTTCCCCACCTCCAAGGAGGGACTCCTACTCTGCCCTTTTCTAACCATGCCCAAAAACTCAGACACACCTCCTGGATTCTTTCTTATTCCTTTTAACTCCTAACATTAGAGTTTTGTGTGTTCTTTTCAATTTTCACCAACCAAAACACATCTCCATTTCCCTGAGGACAAATAATTTCTGTTTTGATTTCCCCATGTTACTTACAACAGCCCCTGGCTTATAGGAAATGCCTGATAAATTATCTTTGAATGCTTTCTTTTATTGATAGGTGATTTCTCCTTTATTTTCCCAGTAGGAGGACTCTTCAAATATCTGGAGTAAAAAAACATACTGCTAAGCATTCCCTTCCAAATTTAAAAACCTTAGTCACCTAAAATAGAGGACTCATCTATATCGTTACATAGGACTGTAGAACAACAGCTATCTCTTTCATCATTTTAGAATAATAATTGCCTAATATACACTTGTGTTTTATAGAACTCACCTGAACTGGATGAAGAAGGCTATAGCATCCGACCAGAGGAACCCGGCTATATCCTTTTTTTAATTTATATTTAATTTTTTGCTCTCAGAAAACAGTAAGCTAAGTTCAGACTTTACAAAGGTGATGAAATAAACTAAGCTACTATTCCTCCTATAAGAAATGAATAGCACAGAGAGTAGCCTGATGGCTAACAAGCAGGCATTTTGTTTTGATTTATAGAAAGTGAGAGAGAGAAGAAAAAGATGTGCTGAGAAACAATTGTGCCAATGGTGGGTCCTGGCTATCAGTTAAAACCTGATCTGGCAACGTCGTTTACAGTGACTGGAAAATACCTGTTACTGTCCTTTCCCTCCAATTCATCTCTGGGAAAAGTATGTCACACTCTGAAACTCTTAAGACTCTTCACAGATCATCCATAAAGTAGCCTTCCTCTTTGAGGATGAGCAAGCTAGCAAGCTCCCTATACTTGTGTGTATGCCAGGTGTGACATGTGTCCCAACACAGCAAAAATGTAGGATGGTAATCAATACTCCTTGAAATACACCATCCTTGATCATGTTCTAAGCAAAGGTGAAGACATCTATTTTATTTTATTATTTTACTTATTGGTTCTGGGAATTGAAGCCAGATGTATTCTATATCCTTTTTTTTTTTTTCTTTTAACTTGGAAACAGTCTCACTAAATTGCTAAGGCTGGCCTGGAGTTTGCCATCCCCCTGTTGCTCAGATCTTTTATTTTTACTTTGGTATTTTTACTTTTGGTTTATTTACTCTTTTCTTACTTTGGTTTTTTGCCATCTGATGGTACTTTTGCTGTGTCAATGTGTAATCACATGTTTTATACTCAATACCTCCCAGTAGAAGAAAGAGCTAAGTATCTTTAACTGTGTTCTACCTACCAAAGGAAAGCACTTTTATTCTTCGAGTGAATCGGAAGAGGAAGAAGAATCACACAAGAAATTTAACATCAAGATTAAGCCATTGCAATCTAAAGACATCCTTAAGAATGCAGCCACAGTGGATGAACTGAAGGCGTCAATAGGCAACATTGCTCTTTCCCCATCGCCGGTGGTGAGTGCTTCTCTCTCAAGCTTGGGGTTGGAGGGAGAGCTGTGTCCCTACCCCTATGCGCCAAGCCCAACAGAACTCCCTGCAGGGAAGGCTGTTTGCAGGCATCATGTTATGACCTTTATAAGCCTTTATGGCTCATCCAGGCCAAGAGGGTTTTACTCATTTTATACTGAAGTTCTTACAGTTTTCAAAATAAGAAAAAAGTATAGAATCACATTCTCTTTTCTTGTAAGCATCATAAATAGAAAGGAAAAAAAAGCAACACAGATTTCTAGACTTATTTCTGAAGCAGATTTACCAAGTGATTTTTTAAAACACATCTTAGGTTTTTTCCCTCACAAAAATATATGGAAAACATTAATAAAACTGATTTTTAAAAATTCTTCCCTTATTATGCTCCAAAAAGAAACAAAAATCACAGCCTAGATAGATATTAAAGCTCATATTCTTATATTTTATTATCAAATTGACTTAAGTACTCTTCATTTTAAGGTACCTCGAATACACGTATTGCCCTACTTATATTGTTTAAATCAGTATGTTTCCACAATCTGCTTTCTTTCACCAATTCCTACTAGATGTCTTTGATTGCTGGGTTTTGAGTTCCAACATTTACAGTATTCTCTCTGTGGTGTTTGATAAATGCCACTATTGTTTTCTAAAAATAGCTATGAAGAGCAGATGAAGGCTTTCAAATTAGCAGCTAATATGTTCTGGGCATCTTCTTTAGGGAAATGCAGCATTCTCCCCGCACCCCCAGCAGAGGAATTGATAAATGCCGAGTCATTTTTAAGGGCTTCTAGAAATATCTGAGTCTATCTAAAGGATTTATAATCATTCATCCTGTGAGGATAAGCTTGCCTACCTGGAATGAAGAAAGTGGATTAGGATGCGTTCTTTAGAGCTAACAATGACCTTTCCACTACTGTTGGTGATAATTAAAATGATTACAAGTAGTAACCAAGCATAGCAAATGATATTTCAGGTAATGTTTAATCATATGCTCACCTGCTACCTTAATATATCATCCTGAGAAGCATAAGATGTTAGTTTTCTTTCTTTTCTGTAATGGAAGATGCAGATTTTAAACTCATACATTGACTTGTGATTTCTAGTCACGGGAGCATTTTAAATATACACATTTCAGCTGATGCCTTTCAAATCATCTTTCAATCATTTAATCCTTTTAATTGTAAAAATCTACTTCAGTGCCAGACACTCATTCATACCCACTTCATAGGGTGTGACAAATTTAGTGGGCATCTGGAAGCTTCTTGGAGTAAGTGAAAGGGCCACGTTCACAAGATTAAATTAACATGTGCATGTGTGCGTGAATTTATGAGAACAGCCCCCAAAACATAGATGTTTTCTGAAAGCTAGCTGAATGAGGAAAGAAGAGATCCCCCATATAAGAAAGTACATGTGCCTAGGCCATCTGGCAGATGCTCCTCCCACCTGATACGTTATTAAGAGTACAGTAAGAAAACTAGTTGCTTATTTTGAGCTCTTCTCAAATCTATTTTTAAGGTAATACATGGGCATGATCTGGTTGAGACTTCAGTGAAAAAGGGCAAGCCGAGTAGGAACTGATGAAGACACGCAGAGAAAGTAACCCCAGGATTACGCTGTTTCTATGTGCCAGCAACACCCCAAACCAGGGTTTCCCTCCATACCCCATACACCCAGTTTGTTCCTAATAAGAAAAATTGTTTCTTCTATTACTATGATTTCCAAATATTTATAAATGTTGATATTTAGTGGGAGAGACTGAGCTATTATTACTAATTTAGGAACAGGTGAGCATGTTTCTGGATGTGCAAAAGGTTGTGACTGAGAACATATTTCTAGCTGTGGAATCCTTGCCCTCTTATAGACAACTTACATGTACAAATATTCCATATATGAGGTATTGTACTGTACCTCCAGAACCTGATAAGAACTCACCTTCTGAAATTCAGTTGATGCCATGATTAAAAAAATGGTAAATGGTTTGTAGCACTTTCAGTATTCCCAATCAGTCATCCATCTATATTTTCTTCAGATACTTAATAAATAGATCCTTATATCCATTATTGCTATGTCAGAATATTTTATGGAGGGTATGGCTCTCATGTTACAAAGCATCTATCACTTATAAAAGTAGAAATAATTCCAAATGGTTTGTAACAACGACTTGTGTTCAACTTCTGATTTATGTTTTTAAGGCACACATTTTTTATTTTTATTATCTTACACTGCATTTCATCTTTACTCTTATGAGGTACATTATCCCTAACTTACAAGTGAGGAAATTGCAGAGTGGCTTTTTTCTTTTTTATGTGTGTGTATTTGAAATTTTTTAAGATTAAGTTGGGCTTCTTTTTTTTGGTTTTTACTCATCTGTGAATATGTATAATCAAATGAGTTGCAACTCATTTGATCTTTTACCATGAGTTGGTTTTATTTTACTTAGTTTCCTTGTATGTAGTAGATAAAATTACTCAGAAAATGAATGAATGAATCTATATATTATGTGTATATAGTATATCAACCTATATGAAAATTACCTATCCCTAAGATAGAGCTTCAGTAACATAGAAAATTGAAGTTTTTCAGCAAAAATCCTACTGTAGTTAAACCCAATAAATATAATTTCAGTACAGATCTCACCTTGGCCCTTGCCCCTTGATTTTTATATAGAAATAAAAGATGGAATGTAGACTAAAATAAGCCAGAGAATGAACAATGCAGAAGTTAGCTCCCAGTTAAAGGATGTTGACTCCTATTCTTATATTGTTGTAGTTTCCTGATAGATAATACACTGACATGCTCACAGGCAAACAATGAACATCATCTAGATTTTAGTTGTTAATTTGGCATCTGTATAAGGTAGAATGTTGGTTGAACTGAGCTACCTTAACAGAGATCAAAGTAATAATGATTAATCAAAATGGTCAGTTTCTCTCCCACATAAAACTTAAAGCTGGTAGGCAGTCTAGACGGTGACAGAGTCCTATTCCAGGGGTCACTCAATAATCCAAAAACTTTCTGCAACATTGCTTCTTCCCTACAATGTCTCTGCCTTACCAAAAGCAAGCACTCCAAGTTTATTAAGCCTTCAGAGGGAGGAAAGAGAAAATAAAAAGCAAGTGATTTTAAGAGTTTAACTTAGAAATTGCATACATCACTGCTGATCAAATCCCCTCTGATGATTCACTCCTTTAAACACAATACCTGCAGGGGAGTCTGGGAAATGTAATCTTATGCTGAATGATCTTTAGCAGCTAAACTTCCAGTTCTGTTACAAAAAGACAATCAGCTGGCTCTCAGAGGACATCAGCAGTTTCTGCCACTGTCTTAAATAGTCAGATTATTTAGAGGAGTTCATTAGGAAGTGAGTTTCTGATTCATCTTCAAAATTATTCCACCAATCCAGATGTTCCTTTTCAAAAATTTGTAATCATGCCGGGCATGGTGGCCCACGTTTGTAATCCCTGTGCTTGGGAGGATCGTGCAGGTTCAAAGCCAGCCTCCCTGGCTTAAGAGACCCTGTTTCCAAATAAGAATATAAAATAGGTTTAGGAGTGTAGCCTGGAGGTAGAAGAGCTCCATCCCCAGTACCACCAAAAAACCCACAGAATTTTTAATCACTAATTTCTAAATAGTAGTGATGCTGTGCTGCATGTTAGCCAATGACAAGATAAAAGAGCAGAACCAAAACAAATTTCAGCTTCATTGATATATGCCCATCTAACAATAACAGCACCTCTATCTTACAAATTCACTATTTTTAGAGGCAGACTATTTCATTGTTGAATAAATGTCTTCCATCTGATACACTAAGTGTGTAATTTTGTCTTTGCCTGTGGTTGTGTTTTTAAGGCATGAACAAAGGAGCAGGCCCCTCCTTTTCCAGCTGTTTTTCCATTGAGCAGACTGACTCCAACTCAAATTTCAGTGTGCAGGATGTTCATGAAGGAGTGACCTTGGGCTTACCACCTGTTTTACATGTCCAGTAACAGCTTGAGCTGATCCAGAGAACTAGATTGGGCTAGAGCAATCCTTCAGTTTGGCTAAGATGAAAAACTTTATACTGCTGTATCAGACAGTACACCTATATGGGCCACCCTAGGAGGGACACCGTTTTGTGAACAAGGTGGCTCTCTGCAACTGATGTGTTGACATTTGGAGCTGTCTGCCATTGCATTCCTAGCAGCTGGTGCAAAACACCTTCTGAGAGGAATCTGCAAGACACATTTAGTATCCATTACAAATCCCTGTACCTGACATAGGGTCTTGTTACCATTGCATTCAATAAATGCTTGTGAGTGAGTGAATGAACAATGGGTGAATGGGACCAGGCCAAGGAGAGAGCACTGAGATGTGTTATCACAATCTGGTTTTGCCTGCACACTTGAGCTTTCTTTGTTCACCACAGCAATTCACCTAACTGTGCTCCCATCCTGGCTGCCTATTTCTACCCTACACAAACCACTGGTAAAAACATTCTTAAATTCAATGCTGAATTTGAGAGACATGAGGGTCTTCAACATTGCCCGGATCTACCAGACCAAAAGCCCTACTTAAGAGAGGTATGGGTTTACTTTGCCCTGATCCTTTGTTCATGCTGGCACCTAGGGTGACCAGCTCCATTTCGAGTGTTTTCTGATCATCTGCCTAAAAGATTTTTTCCAGTTTGGGTTACTAGGAAACAGCATGGTGACAGAAAGAGCACCTGGAGGCAGACAGGCCTATCAGCATTCTGACTGTCACCTTGGACAGGCCCCTTGACTGTCCTGGAACCTTTATTTCTTCGCCTGTAAAGCAAGGGTGATAATGGTCCTGGGAGAATTTTTGTGCTGATGATCATAGGTCTGTAGCAGAGTAAAATCTTGTTTGATCATCCCCCATGCTTAGTGCTGTGCTTAACACACATTAGGCGCTCTGATAGTAAACCAATGACTCATAGAAGTACATAGAAGATCCTGGTAACACTCGCTGATACATAATTGGGATCCTGCCATTGTTTGTATTTATTACTGATCTATATCCTAGAAAATCATTTTCTCCATTTCTGAAAGTCATGCTTTCCTTCCTCATGTCCAGTTTCCCACCCTAAGAGCATGCTATATGTCTTTATGTACTAGAATATAGGGCACCTATACCTCCAGACTTGAATCCAGATAGAAGAGCTTGGGGATCTCTTGCCCACCTTGGACTTTCATTCTTAACTAAATCTGATCCATCTTTTAGAGAAACCACTTTAAATCAATTTTCTCCATTCTGGTTATTTGTGATGGATTTTTCTTTGAACACAAAAAGTGTATTTACCCCTGAAGAAACTGTAATATAGTGGGAAAGGACAAGAAAAAAAAAAAAACCTGGATTCAACATTTTGCTAGTTGTGCTGTTTAGGCAAGGTATTCATACCCATTTGAGTCCTGGCTTCTCTAGCTCTAAAATAGTAATAACAAGCACCTACTATGATGGTTATTGCGAAGTCTTTCTCTTTCTGCTGGTACGATGTGAGGACTAATGCCCTGAGTGGAGCAGGTAAAAGCAAAGATGTGAGATGATGCTTTTTGCTCCCTTTTATACTCTACATTCAGGTTTGATGCAAGCATCTATCATCCAATAACTAGCTGTTTTTTTAATATACTTTGATTGGTGCTTTGTAACCCTACATCATATAAAGGTTTAGTGTGATAGAAACAAGCATTTAGCACCAGAGCATTTTGTTCCACATACCACTGCTCTTCCTCCTCCTCCCCAACCATAATATTGTTATTATTGGCAAGTTCATGAATGTACATGGGATTATTTGAACTGATTCCTTCATGAAGTCTTCTCCCTCCCATCCACCTCCCTCCCCAAGTCGACTTCCACTGTTCTTCTGGTATCTCGCTTCATTTATTTGCTGTCTTTGTTTCCTAGTTTTTTTCTAGCTTCCACATATGAGAGAAAATGCATGACCCTTCACTTGCTGAAACTGGCTTATCTCACTTAGCATAATAGCAGCTTTGTTCTTAAAGAGTAAATTGTTTTCTGAAAGGGGCAATAAAATAATGGGTGCAAGATTGAACTCTATGGAAATATGCTTTCACAAAAAAAGACAGCAAAATCAGAATTCAACATAAAATCAAATTGAATTTTTAAGGTAATTCAAGAAAAATAGAAATAGTCTCATCCCAGAGATGTCACAAACAAGTGAGCTTTACCTCTTGGCTGGTGACAGTGGGCATATTATAAAATCTGTACCATGGTTTCTTACCCATAAATGAGGTAACTCTCATACCTACTTCATAGGATTACTTTGAGGGTTAAATGAATATATATATATATATATATATATATATATATATATATATATATATATAAAATGTATCTCACACACACACACTCACATTAGGTAGTATATTCAGTGAATATCTCATTGTTAGAATTGTCTACAGAGCCCCTAAGGGCTCTAACACCAACAATAATGCATCAGGTGACCCAAAATAGTCAAAAGTCATTTAGATCCAAGATCAGTAATTATCCTAAGCATAAAACTGGGAAAAATGTTAATAACTTAGTTTGTGATTCCTATGAACTGGTTTTAAGAGTAGTCCCAGAAGCATTTCCACATTGTTTTGAGTAACATCAATATCACCTGAATATACGTGGTGTTTCATCAGGAGATTGTATTAAAGGCTGACATTTGCAAAAAACACCTATATTATGCATGACCCACTAAAGTCGTTTCATGAAGAATGCACTTTCTTAGTCCCCCTTCAAGTCATTTCACCAAATATTTGTTGACCACCTTCTGCCGGGCGTGGTGGCGCACGCTTGTAATCCCCGCGCTTGGGAGGCGGAGACAGGAGGATCACGCCAGCCGCGCTGGCATAAGAGACCCTGTTTCAAAAATATAAAATAGGTCTGGGAGTGTAGCCCGGAGGTAGAAGGGCCTCCAGGAACCCCAGTACCACAAAAAAAAAAAAAATTGTTGACCACCTTCCATGCAACACCCACTGAGAGCTAATGTCAGAGATACTAAACAGTCTGTCTCACCTTCTTGCCAACACCTTGCCTAAAGAATTATCAAAAATCAACATATAGGCCGGGCGTGGTGGCGCACGCTTGTAATCCCCGCGCTTGGGAGGCGGAGACAGGAGGATCGCGCAGGTTCGAAGCCAGCCGCGCTGGCGTAAGAGACCCTTTTTCAGAAATATAAAATAGGTCTGGGAGTGTAGCCCGGAGGTAGAAGGGCTTCCAGGAACCCCAGTACCACCACAAAAAAAAAAAAAAAAAATCAACATATACCCAAAGTTGCTGGCAGCACATAGAAGCTGAAATTCCCCTTGTGGCCAGACCCCTTCCTGACTTCACTTCAGTTTTTTGATTGATGATCTGGTCTGCTGTAGTCAGGTTCCCCTCTGGCCTCTTGGCCTCTTCGCCCCTCCCAGGGTTTCAGCTGTGGACCCTCCATTACTCCTGGAACCCGCATGGAACACTGTCTGACACATCATAGCCGTGTGCCATGGTCACTGTATATGAAATTTCATGGATGTAAGAAGACCAATGCTAGGGCTTCATTCCTGTTGCAACCATTTTCTTTTCTCACATACTGCTACCCATTCTTTACCTTTGTTCTTCAGGAACCAAAAATCACTGCAGGCTTACCTCGAGAAGTTGTAGTTTACCTGTCAGTGTTTAGTTCTATATTGATTCAGAAATTTTGCTCTGGAGTACATGAGAACTGAGTCTGCATGCTGACTCAGCACTCATTACCCACATGACCTTGGACAAGTTAAGTCCTAGTCACAGCTTAATCAAGAGTAAAATGAGGTCAATAAAACTACCCACTTTATAGAATCCTTATGAGGATTAAAGATATAAAGTGCCTAGTACTTTCAAGGAAATTTATGTAAATAAGACCCAAAGGAAGCCCTTAGTAAGTGATAGTCATTAGTCATTACAGAACAATGCAGTGTCTCCTGGAGACGGCTCTAAATCCTCCATCAAGGTAGGGACCACTGTGAGAACTTGCTGTGGTGATGGCGTTGGAGGTGGCAGCTAGGAAAACTTGCGTGCTGACTGTGTCAGATGCTTCACAATAGGTAATGTTATTATGCCCACTTTGCAGTTGAGGAAATTGAAGGATTGAGGGATTAAGTGACTCACTTGAAGTGTCATGGCTAGGAAGTAAACTTGCTGAGATTTAAACTCAAAGTATGGTTTCTAATTCAGAATTGTTGACCACTACTTACTTCATACTACTTTTTAATTGGTGCATTGCAATTGATCATCATGAGACTCAGTGATACATTCATATTTGCATATATGCATGCAACACTATTTGGTCCGTTTCCTTTGAGTGAATGTGATTGGCTCTCTTTTTAGAAAAAGCTCATTAGCTCATCCAAAACATTTTGCATGAGGAGTCACAAGCCCCATGAATGCTAATGATGGATGCCCAAAGGTCCACAGACCCAGCTCCAAAGCCCAGCTCCTTGGCTTTATAGCTCAATGCTCCTGTCTATGGCATGTCATGGGTCATCGCTAGTGACGAGAGCAGGGCTGAGCCTACAGGCTGCCATGTCCAGCTTAAGTGCCGCTATGTCATGTAATTCTTAATTTGTTAAAATTCATTTTTTGTTTTTGGTTTTTTTTTTTTTTTTTTGGTGGTACTGGGGTTCCTGGAAGCCCTTCTACCTCCAGGCTACACTCCCAGACCTATTTTTATATTTTTATTTGGAAACAGGGTATCTTAAGCCAGCACGGCTGGCTTTGAATGGGCACGATCCTCCTGTCTCTGCCTCCCAAGCACGGGGATTACAAGCATGCGCCACCACGCCTGGCTAAAATTCTCTCATTTTATATTCAAACTTCATGCACCTTTGTTTCCAATGTTAAAGAATGACACTTCATTTTTATATGACTCATATTTCAGTTCCCTAAAGCAATCAACAGGCACTTCTTAAGTCAATGGTACATTGTAATAATACCTTCTGTTTTATAAGTCCAGGCATGATCAAAAGGAAGAAATGACCAGCAGCCCTATTAATCAGGCAGAGGTATGATGAAACCCATTTTACAGAGTAACCAACCCAGAAAGTTCAAGCAGCTGCTGCACGCTCGAGGGCCAGAACTCCAACTCCCAAATCTGTCTCTCTACCTCGGCAAAACAATATTTTTTTTTTCCCATCTGCAAAGTTAGGGCCTATGATTCAGTTATTTTTAAGAACGCTCAGCTTTAACCCTCTGCTGTGTATGCTGGGCTGCCATTCTCCATGGAAAGCTCTGTCTGATAGACAACCAGAAAGCGTTTCCTTTGAAGCTCAAGGGCAAGTCAGAAGCACACAGGCTTTCGAGTCCCTATATTATCCATGTGTCTTGGGCAAGATCCTTTACTCAGATCTAAGTCTGTAGAATGGGAACAAGGGTAGCAACCTTCTTAGGGTTGATCAGCATGACAGTAGGAGATGTGACGTGTGCCGGCTCTGTTGCCCTGTCACTAGGGGAGGCTCCATGAACTCCTAGTTCCCTTTCAGCTGCACGTTTCTTCCCTTCAGCTGAGAGACCCGTGGGAGGCAGAAGAAAAAAAAATACCGAGGGAGGACTCGTGCAAAGTCAAGAAGAGGGCTGGTAAAGAAAAGACAAGTGAGTAGGAGGCGCCCTAGCCCAGCATGGAAGGTGGTGCCTCCTCCTCTTCCCCTGTGAAATTCAATGATACAAGGAATTGAGGAACTTGATTTTTGAGTTATGAAGGAGCAATTAGTTTAATCTTGTTCCTGGAGATTTGCCATCCATAATGGGAGTTATTAAAAAAAATATACGAGGAGGGGGAGATAGTTTTGAACTGGAGACAGTCTGGTGCTGTTTGTCTATTCCAGGTGGCCCACCCACCCTCCCTCCCCCAAATTAGCCTGCCAGAGAGCAAAATCTATGAATTTGCTGCTGCTTGGTAACACCACCCCCTTTTTTGTCCTTGCTTTGGCAGAAGGTTCAGCACCCTGTTGAGTTCAGTAAAAACAAGGAGTCATCAATGGGGGAGGAGAGCTCCAAGCTCCTACAGGCCAGCATCCTCTCCTGGCAGAAACAGTGCAGGGAGCTAAAAGGCAGGACACACTGTGGGCTCTACTCATCAAGAAAGCATTATAGGACAAACATGATCTGGGTTGAATGTCAGAGGTGGGGCATATAATCTGCCACTCCATCCTCCAGACCCCCAGCAGACATTGCAACAAGATCCCAGGGGTACTTTGAGAATCCCCCTCTAGTTGCAAGCATCCTGACCAAAATCAGCTAGAAACAGCACCCGAGAGAAAAGGTTTTTTTGGTTTTTTTTTTTTTTCAGGCTTTATAGAGGATAGATGGGAAAATGGGCGGGAGCTTTCTTTTTTAAATTATTCTCTTCCCAATATTTTAATAAACCATGGAATGTCTGCAGAAGAATTAGCTTTGTGTTAATATAGGTTGGTTCTTTCCTTCATTACTAAATTTGCTCTCTTTATTTGCAAGTGAGCTCAAAGGTACACATCTTTCTCAATCCTCTTATTTTTTCCATAATTGAAACTTAACTGAGTTTTGTCTTTAATTTTTTAATATTTATGGGTGCATATTAGATGGGTTTCCTTGTGGCATATTTAAATATACATAAAAATGTGACTTTCTTTAATCATTTCACTCCCCCCATTCTCCCAGCCTCCCTCCCGCCCCCTTTTCTCTACCTTAATAGTCTCCCTTTCCTTCTACTCTCACGCATCCCTTCGGGGCTGGTGAGGATGTGTGGAAAAAGGAACTCAGATATACTCTTGGTGGGAATGTAAATTCGTATAGCTGTTCTGAACATCAGTATGGGGGTTCAAGGAGCTAAAAATAGAACCGCCATGTGATCCTGCTATACCAATCCTTGGTATCTCTCCAGAGGAATTAAAGGCAGCATACTTTAAAGATATATGCATACTCTGGTGTTTTGCAGCACAATAGCCAAGTTATGAAATCAACCTAGGTGTCCACCAATAGACAGTGGGTGAAGAAAATGTGGTCTTCATGCACAATGAGTTTTATTCAGCCGTAAAGAACAAAGTTATGTCATCTGCAGGAAAATTAGTGGAACTGAAGACCAAAATTTTGAACAAAATAAATCAGGCTAAGAAAGAAATATCATATACATGTTTTTTCTCAAATTAGCTTATTTTAAATCAAGAAATATTTGTGTTTTTTCCTAAAAAGAATTGTCGTGCTTTGTTTTTGTTTCTTAAGATTCTGAAGAAGCCCTTAAATTAAGAGGCCATCACCTAAGTGTTGGTAGCTGCTAATAAAGAAAAAAACAAAAAACAGTGAAGATTGTTTAAGACTTTATGTATCTTGGGGTGGAAAGCTAAGGGAGAAGGGCTGGGTAACTCTGATCATTTGTGTGCTCATGTTTATTCTTTAAGTCTTGATTAAATGAGACATTTAATTCTAAAGACTGCGGAACTTACATGTTAATAGTAGTTTAATCCCAAGGACTGAAAGCATGCCTAGAAACACAAGCTTACCTTCTTGAGAAGATTGTTTTTTGAAATCTGCTACTATAGATGGGTGTGATCAATTTATTGATTTATTTTTGCAGTACTGGGGATGGAACCCAGGGGCATTCTACCTCCAAGCTATTTTTTATTCTTTATTTTGAAATGGGATCTCACTGAGTTGCATAGAGGCTCACTAGCCGAGGCTGTCTGGGAACCAGGGATCCTCCTATCTCAGCCTCCCAAATGCTGGGATTATAAGCGTGCACCACCACACCAGGCCAAAGAGAGTAATCTATTTAATCCTTTCCACTGGAAGGACTGAAGATTATTTTCTAGGATCTGTGAATTTTTTTTAATTAATTTATTTTTTAAATTGGTGCATTGTAGTCATATATCAATCACATTGGAGTACAAGACTTGAGAGGATATACAAGCACACATCATCCAATTAGCCCTCCTCCAGCCCCCATCCCATTCCCTCCATCCCACACTTCTTTGGTGATTTACTTTGATACATTTGTTTATGTACCTCCTGCGTTTTAAAGAGGCTCCGTCCTCCAGTATTACATACCCTCTGATTGGTCACATTAGTTGCTTCTCTATAGGGCCCTTTCTATAGCTCAACCTCTTCCTGTTGCCCTTTTCCTCCTAGTTATTGCTGATTAAGAGAAGCGTCTGATTTATATTTTCTGCGATATTTCTCTGTGCATGCTGCGTTGCAAGTACCAATCCCAATCTTGATGGTCCCAGTAGTGGCCTGGCTACTCAGTGGACTGATCCAGACCTCGCTGGCTCAAGCAGCGGCCTTGCCTCATGGGAGGCCCCAGTTCTGGTCTCGCTGGCCCCTGAACCGGTCTAACCCCTAAGCTGGCTTTGGTCCCGACCTTGGAGGCCGCAGGAGTGAACTTGCCTCACGCCAGGCTCCGATGCTGGCCATTGGCCCCTACACCGGTCTAACCCCTTGGCAGGATTCCAGTCCCGGCCTCGGAGGCCCCAGCACCGGCCTAGCCTCATGGCAGGCTCCAATGCCGGCCTCGTTGGCCCCAACACCAGCCTAACCCTTCGGCAGGCTCCGATCCCGGCCTCGGAGGCCCCAGCACTGGTCATGCCTCAAGGCAGGCTCCGATGCCGGCCTCGCTGGCCCCAGCACCGGCCTAACCCCTTGGCAGGCTCCGATCACGGATTTGGAGGCCCCAGTACCGGCCTTGCCTCAAGGCAGTCTCTGATGCCGGCCTCACTGGCCCCAGCACCAGCCTAAGCCCTCGGCAGGCTCCGATCATGGCCTCGGAGGACCCAACACTGGTAATGCCTCACGGCAGGCTCCGATGCCGGCCTCACTGGCCCCAGCACCGGCCTAACCCCTTGACAGGCTCTTATCCTGGCCTCAGAGGCCCCAGTACCGGCCTTGCCTCACGGCAAGCTCCGATGCCGGCCTCGCTGGCCCCAGCACCGGCCTAACCCCTCGGCAGGCTCCGATTCCGGCCTCGGAGGCCCCAGCACTGGTCATGCCTCACGGCAGGCTCCGCTGCTGGCCTCGTTGGCCCCAGCACCGCCCTAACCCCTCAGCAGGCTCTTATCCTGGCCCCGGAGGCCCCAGTACCGGCCTTGCCTCACGGCAGGTTCCGATGCCAGCCTCACTGGCCCCACCACCGGCCTAACCCCTCGGCAGGCTCTTATCCTGGCCTCGGAGGCCCCAGTACCGGCCTTGCCTCAAGGCAGGCTCCGATGCCGGCCTCGCTGGCCCCAGCACCGGCCTAACCCCTCAGCAGGCTCTTATCCTGGCCTCGAGGCCCCAGTACTGGCCTTGCCTCAAGGCAGGCTCCGATGCCGGCCTCACTGGCCCCAGCACCGGCCTACCCCCTCGGCAGGCTCTTATCCTGGCCTCAGAGGCCCCAGTACCGGCCCTGCCTCACGGCAGGCTCCGATGCCGGCCTCACTGGCCCCAGCAGCGGCCTAACCCTTCGGCAGGCTCCAATCCCGGTCTCAGAGGCCCCAGTACCGGCCTTGCCTCAAGGCAGGCTCCGATGCCGGCCTCACTGGCCCCAGCACCGGCCTAAGCCCTTGGCAGGCTCGATCCCGGCCTCAGAGGCCCCAGTACCGGCCTTGCCTCAAGGCAGGCTCCGATGCTGGCCTCACTGGCCCCAGCACCGGCCTAAGCCCTCGGCAGGCTCGATCCCAGCCTCGGAGGCCCCAGCACTGGTCATGACTCAAGGCAGGCTCCGATGTCGGCCTCACTGGCCCCAGCACCAGCCTAACCCCTCGGCAGTCTCCGATCCCGGCCTCGGAGGCCCCAGCACTGGTCATGCCTCACGGCAGGCTCCGATGCCGGCCTCGCTGGCCCCAGCACTGGCCTAACCCCTCGACAGGCTCTTATCCTGGCCTCGGAGGCCCCAGTACCGGCCTTGCCTCAAGGCAGGCTCCGATGCTGGCCTCACTGGCCCCAGCACCGGCCTAAGCCCTCGGCAGGCTCGATCCCGGCCTCGGAGGCCCCAGCACTGGTCATGACTCAAGGCAGGCTCCGATTCCAGCCTCACCGGCCCCAGCACCGGCCTAACCCCTCGGCAGGCTCTTATCCTGGCCTCGGAGGCCCAAGTACCAGCCTTGCCTCATGGCAGGCTCTGATGCCAGCCTTGCTGGCCCCAGCACCGGCCTAACCCCTCAGCAGGCTCCGGTCCCGTCTTCGGGGGCCCCAACACTGGCCTTGCCTCACGGCAGGCTCCGATGCTGGCCTCGCTGACCCCAGCACCGGCCTAACCCCTCAGCAAGTTCCGGACCCGACCTCGGAGGCCCTAGCACAAGCCTTGCATCATGGCAGGCTCCAATGCCGGCCTCGCTGGCCCCAGCATCGGTCTAACCCCTCTGCAGGTTCCAATCCCGGCCACGGAGGCCTCAGTAGTGGCCTTGCCTCACAGCAAGCTCCGATATCGGCCACTGGCCCCGGCGCCCGCCTAACCCCTCAGCAGGTTCCGATCACTGCCTCTGTGGTTATTATTTCAAAGGTTCCAGTTGTAATGTATCAGATCTCTGCCTCCCCTGAATATTGGCCACTGGCATTGCCACTGCCTCCACCATTTCAAATCCTTCCCAGGCTCTTTTTCCACTCTGAATGATGTCCAGTGTTCCTAAGCATGCGTGATGGTAGCATTCGACATTTGGTGTAATTTCTCCAAAAAAATAAAGTTGGTAAGATCCGGTTTCTGCTTCTCCTGAATACAAGTCTCCACCACCATCGCGGAGAACTCTTAACACCGCATTTCTCCTTGGTCTCCGCTAAACTCTCTCCTTATATGTGATGTCTGAGATTCTTAATAATATAGGGAAATAACAGTCCTCTTTCACGGCGAATTTTTCCATAAGTTCCAGTGCATTTAGATAAGTTTTGTCTGCATCTCCAGTGTCCTGGCATCCATAATGGCTTTCTTACCACCTCTCCGATATTTCTTTATCTTTTTCTGTTCTGGGCCCGGTTTCTCCAGGGGTCTGGCGCGCTACTCGCAGTTCGGCCCCGGGGCCCAGAGTCCCGCGACCCGGCCCCATCAGCATGCCCCGCCCGCGACCCCCGCCCAGAACCCAGCGTCTTACTGGGCCTGGTTTCTCCAGGGATCTGGCGTGCTACGCGCAGTTCGACCCGGGCCCCGGCTTTTGTGCGCTGCGCGCGACCCCTGCCCAGAACCCAGAGTCTTACTGGGTCTGGTTTCTCCAGGGGTCTGGCGTGCTACTCGCAGTTCTGCCTGGGGCCCAGAGTCCCACGACCCGGGCCCCATCCAGCGTGCCCAGCCCGCGACCCCCGCCCAGAACCCAGCGTCTTACTGGGCCTGGTTTCTCCAGGGGTCTGGCGTGCTAAGCGCAGTTCGGCCCGGGGCCCAGGGTCCCGCGACCCGGGCCCGGCTTTTGTGCGCCGCGCGCGACCCCTGCCCAGAACCCAGCCTCTTACTGGGTCTCTAGGATCTGTGAATTTAACTCCGTTGTTTCTGGACTATAAAGCTAACAGACCTTTGAAAGTGGGTTCAATCTGTGGAGGGAACTTGGATCTACCCTGGTCCAGGCTCTATGGAGGAAGGAAATCTGGGATCTAGCTCTAGCTGTGCTTTGTAACCATGTGAATTTGGAATTCCACTGAGCCTCCTCCTCATGGGTAAATTAGAGAGAATAATGGCACCAACCAGGTAAGGTAAAGCAATAGTGAGTTCTCATTGAATGTTAGCTGTCAATATCATCCTTGTCTTTAAGTTCTCACAGTAGTCCTACCAGGTAGCAATTATCCCTGTTTTATAAATTACAGAAATGAGGCCTACTGTGGCTTGCCCAAAGCATCCAGAATATTAGAAGTTGAGCTAATTTGAGGACATAAAAGCTCAAGCTTCTCCTTCCACTGTGACAACCAATGTAAGGCTATTTGATTTTAACCCCCAAATAACCTGTGTCTGGAGATGGAGAGCCCAAACCTTGTTACTAACTTTAATTTCTCCCTGCGTCTCACCAAGTGTCCACATCTGAAGGTGGCGCCAGGGATCTGGGCCTCTCTCAGCCCTCAGCTATTCTGAAGCGTGTTTGTGACAGGAGAAAATTCCACCCTGGAGATCTGATCACATACTTTCAGACTAACGTCTGTGTAATGCTGTGTCGCTTCCTTGGGGCCTTTGTAACATGCATTGGCACCTGAGGTCACTAATGGGCAGAGAAATTAACAATTAAGTAGGAGCTAAGTGAAATATTTATAGGAGCTGATAAAAGAACCATTACGAATGGGGCCTCATGCCTTAGGCCGTTTACGATTCAGCCTTGTTCCATAGAGCAATTCATCTTGTCCTATTTCAAAAGACACCCTACTTCAGACATCTGTATAATGTTTTAACGGTCCCCCAAAGAGAATTCATCAACACATTTTGAGTGCCTACTATGTACCTAGTACTGTTTGGGGATACAGAGTTCGTTTATAACCCTTACCATGAATTAATAATCAAGTACAGACATAAACAACAAAGAACTGCAAAAATATCTTAGCAATGAGCTCCTTTGTTTTTGCTGAAGCTAATAATGCCAAGCAAACAAAGACTTCCAATATTTACTTATTATTCCTAATAAAAAGATGTGCCACAATCAAATGAGAGAAGGTTACAATTTATTCTGACAGGGAAGCTTGGAAAAGGTCTCATGAAAGAAATGTCACTGGCATTGAAGAATGAGAGTAATTTTGATGGGGGTGGGGGGAGAGAGACAAGCTATGAAAGGCAGAAGCAGTGTGGACAAAGGGCTGGGGAGCCTGTGGGTGCAGGGCAGACCAGGGAGGTGTGGAGAGTCTGCAGCTAAGCGCAGTCGTTGTAGGAAGACAATAGTGGAAGACAACGGCATGAAGATCAGCTGGAATGGACCAGGAAGGCATTTGGTGCCACAGTATGGAGTCTGTTCTATTCTCTGGATAGTAAAGACGTTTATGAAGAATAGAGTAATATATCCACCTCACTGTTGTTGGAAAATGGTTCTGGGGATAGTGAGAAGGATGGATTAGGAGGTAAAACTGAAAGCAGGAGCATCATGGGCGAGAAGTGTACATAGGAGGCTTAGAGCACTCATGTCACCACCAAGAGCTGATAACGGCCTGGCAAAGGCAGTCGCCAAGTGAGAGCGTTCTGAAGGGCCAGGAAAGACCTCCCAGGATCAGAATGTATAACTGTCCGTGGAGAGTGGGGAAATGAGGATGGGCTCAAAGGAGAACGGATGGCCCTAGCCAAGGTGTCTTAGGAAAAGATGCTAAGTACCAGGTTGCCTAGTGAGACTGGGGTTTCTGGGAGAATCTCCTGTTGTAGTTTCATGACCACGCCTGACTGCCATGTGTTAAGGGCATTTTCCAACTTTTAGTATCACACAGCCTACATCTCTTTTCAAGGCAGAAGCCTGTCTCATAAAAGACAACCATTTCAAAGAAAGCTTAGCATGCGCCCCAGTGGAGGCTGTACTGTGCCCTCTGAAGCTTGAACTAAAAACAGCAGCCTAGAAACGACCCTATCAGGCGTGCATAGGAAGCATTTACAGAAGCGGTGCCTTTGGGAGCTGCCGTTAGGGAGGTCATTCTGAGCCTTGAGCGTTTCTTCGGGAAGATGCATGTCACATCTCTCATTTTCTCTTGATTTTTCTCCCCCATGCTTTCGCTTTTAGAGGAAAAGTCCGGTAAGAAATCACAAGTTTTTTTCTGTGTTTTGGCCAAACTACTTGTTCTGTTCATTTTCACCATCTGCATATCTAATGACTGACTGTGTTTAATACCTCAACAAGGTTTTGAATTTGGAAAACAAACCTTGTGAATCAGAACCAGGTCTAATTATGCCGCATGGGGAAAAAAGGAAGTCGGTTGCTAAGTGATTTTGCAACCCTGTTATTAAGGGCCACAGGGCAATTTTGTAAAGATTCACCTCTGCCTCAGAGAGATAGGCTCCAATATTTTAGGTTCTAAGTTCTATTTATTGTAGCTCCCACTTGAATTTGGCTACACATACAGATCAAATGTTAATTTTTTGTTTAATGTACAACATGGCAACATCCTAAATGATTATGGAACTGGCCTGGGAAGGGGCTTTTAGGGGGTTTCTAGAAGGTTTTCTGTTAGTTTTTTCTTGGTAAATCAAAATATCTCCTCCTGGAATTGCCAGAAACTGGACAAGAGGATCTTTATAAAATGTAAATCTTCCTCTGGATGTTAATATTTAGTACCAGTGGCTGGTTTTTAGTAACAATATAAATCTGATATTAGGTGTTTATACTGTTTTATTTTATCACAACACAGGAGAGGAGAGAGAATGAAAGAGAATGAATAATATTCTTTTTATTTGCCTGGTTTATTGGGATCATGTTCCCAAAATGCTGATCCATAGCTGATGCAGGCAGCCACTACCATAAGATATGAAAATGTTTGTGTCCATGAACACCAAGAACTGGCTGGTCGTTTGGTTCTGCCCGACTCTAAGTGGACGCTGTAACAAGCGCTCTCACCTCTTATCCTGCCCATTGACTCAATCCCAGAGGTCTCTGCACCACATGTGAGATGCTGCACTTAAAATCCATGTGGTCAGAGGGAAGGGGAATGGGAGACACAGAATAAAAATTGGGATCAAATATTCGACTTTATCAAAACATAAGCCCAGGTTTTTTGGCTTCCAATATGAAAATAAGCACCTGTTATGATTATGGTTTTATTACTAGAATGAGCAGCTGCTTGTAAACAAGAATCAACTGTTCAACACACATGGTGTGACAGTACAACATTGTTGGTTCTCTTTAGTGACCTTCGCTTCTCATCTGCTGGCAGTTTCATGTATTCTTGAAAATGAATAGTTCTACCTAGTTCTACTTATTAAACAAATTTGGCCACTTCACACACTGAAATTGGCCCTTAGTACATTCAGAATTCTCCATTCCTCACTGTTTTTACTCCTGTTGTCCTTACAGCAGCATTCACAAGTATCGATTGTGTCAATTGTGTGTCTTGTCTTCAAGAACAAATCTTCCCTCTATCCCAGCCTGGCATTTTTTTCCTTTAGAAAGGCCCATCTCATTAGTGCCTGGGATGGTTGCCTCTGAATGATATGTTGGTTAGTAGCAGGTTCTTTGTTTCCTTTCCGAAATGGAGTTTCAGAAGATCATTTAAGTATGTCTGGATGGGTATAATAGGTATTCTCTGTAATTGGATTTGTAATACACAGGAACACGTTTAAATATAGACAAACACCTACCATCGCTGGACAAGTAGATGCTTGCCATATAGTTTGTTCTCATCCTAACGTATTTAAAAATAAATAGTAATGTTGTCTGGGATCATAAGCTTCATGATCAAATTCTTGTTCTTTTCTAGAAAGTTTTGTAACACTAATCACTATTTTGTCTATGGCTAGATTATATAAAAATGCTTGTTTGGTACTTTGTAGTTTGTCACCCATTTTTCTGTTTCCACAGCACTAAATTGAGCAAATAAAGTTTTTTTCAAGTTTAAACCCAGATACTGATGCCAGTTACTTAATGATGTTAACAAGAAGCGAGACAGATTATGTTTACTTTTTATAAAGATTTCATAACACCCTATTGGCTAAGACTGAGTTATCATAGGCAGCTGGACTCTGGACTAGATACCATGGAAGCCTCCCAGGTATAGATGGCTAAGAGCTGGGAATGTATCTCAGTGGTAAAGCACTTGCCTAGTGTGTGTGAGGCCCTGGGTTTGATCTCTAGCATTGCAAATAAAAGGCAGGGTTGGAGGAAAAGGCTAAGATACCCTAGTTAGCTAAACTTAGTCCTGTTGTGCCAAAAGTTACAAGATTATGGTGCGATGCAAGGACACATTGGAAACTACAAGGGCATAGTCCACAGTATTTTCTTTTAGGAAGGTATAGTCATACTGAAAAATATATAAATTTCTAAATCAACACGTTCTAACCAAAGATCTTCATTCTGGCAGTGAAATCATAAATTAGCTGTGTTTACCCACTTTGGAAATACTAAAAATATAAAGTAAGAGTTCTTTTGGACACCAAAATAAAAGTAGAGGGAATGATAAAATGAATTCCAGAACCTTCTCCAGAATATCAGAAAACCCAAATAATGCATCAGAAAACCCAGAGAACTGAACTAATGTTTAATTATGTAGAAAATTTGTACAAAACACAGACCAACTGCAATTTCTCTGCTTGAGTAATCAGATGTCTAGACTAAATAACAAGAGCAGATATGAGAACTTATGTGTGATACAAATGCCTGCAATCAGAGACCAATTGGTCCCCTGCGGATTCACTTGAATAGGTGTTATATTTGTTATGCAGTTAAACAAAATTTTAGTCCACATTTAAAAAGTAGAGCATTTCAAATTTAAAAAGTGATATTCTGGATGCTCATCTTTTCTAAAAATCTAGGAGCAAAGCAGGTGTGGCGATGCATGCTTATAATCCAAGTGTTTAGGAGGATAGCAGGTTCGAGGCCTGTCTCAGCAATTTTGTAAGACTCAGTAACTTGGTGAGACCATTTCAAAGTTAAAGGAAAAAAAGTAAAAGGGCCAGAGTATATCTTGGAGATCTAATGACCCTGGGTTCATTCCCCAATACCACAAAGAAGAAAAAATCTAAGAGCAGCTGGGAGCAAGAGCACATGCCTGTGACTTGAGAGGCTGAGGCAAGAGGATCACAAGTTCAAGGCCAGCCTGGATAACTTAGCAAGACCAAAATAAAAAATAAAAAAGATCTGAGGATACAGCTCAGTGATGGAGTGCTTGCCTAGCAACCATGTGGCCCTGGATTCAATCTCCAGTATAAAACAAAAGAAAACAAAGAACTAACTACACTAAGCCCCATTTCCGAACAGATGCAGGGTGTACTGAGCAGTGGCCAGCTCACCAGAGCATCGTGATGCACCTGCGCTGAGGCCACAGGACATCCTCTCCCTGCACGCATTTGAGTTTGCAAATCTCCATGTAGATATCTCAGCTTTTAGAATACATCAAGACCAAATAATGAATTTGTTAAATAATGAATTTGTTTTCTTCTACCTTTAATGCAAATTCTGTATGTTAGAACAAAAAAACAGAATTCTAAATGCTTTGAAGTTGGAAATGAGAGAAGATAAAATAAAATTAGCAGACAGATCCTTCCCTCCTGGGTGATAATTTTGCTGAGCTTTTTGTCTGGCAAAGCATTTTAATGGTGATAATGCATATGAGGCCCTTCCTTTTGACTTCTGGAAGTCATTTTCTTTTAAAGAATTCAGGTATCTCTTGGCTGAACTTGAGGCCTTGCGTCTGCTCTTTGCACAGCTTGCAGCGGTGTCTTTTGGATTTTTGTTAATCAGCTGTGACCACATGACTCAGAGCAGCTAGTCCGTAGTAAAAGAATTTTGCAAATGGAATCTCCCAAATTTTATCTTGAAGGTGATCTTTCACTAGAAAAAAATGTGAACTTGAACTGTTGGTTTAAAATACAAGGTTTTTTTGCCGGGTGTGGTGGCACATGCTTATAATCCCAGGACTTGGGAGGCTGAGACAGGAGGCTCACAGGTTCACAGCCAGCCTCAGCTACTTAGTGAGACCCTTTACAACTTAGTGAGGCCATGTTTCAAAATAACAAAAATAGGGCTGAGGGTGTAGCTCAGAGGTGCCCTGGGTTCAATCCCCAGTACTGAAAAAAAAAAAAATACAGGTTTTTAACTCATGGGAAAGATTTAACAATTTGAGTACATTAATATATTCAAAACTATTTTGAAAAACATTTTGTATTGTCTTTAATTGATAGTTTCTTATATTTAAGGTTTACATTCTATGGTTATAATCTGCATTTGATTTTTACTTCTCATGATCTTATATATTGTGGGAATTGTGTCACTTTTAGTCCCCTATTTGCTATATTTTGAAAGTGTTATGAAATTGCCACATTTTCTTTCGACAAGAGCTTTGGTCGCTAAAGAATCATCTAAAGACAATCTTTATATGAAGTGAATTTTACTTGAAATATAAGTTAGTCTGTAAGAGAATTAAAGCCCATGAATACATAATTGATATGTATCCTTTTTTCCTAATTTAAATTTAATCCATGCACAGACAGATTTATAAAAAAAAAGGTAGATCAATATAAGCAGTACCTAGAAGATAAGGCAAATAGTAAGGTCTCAACTATTATAATACCTAAAATTGACGAAATTAAGTATGCCTAAAGTCCTAGCTACTAAAATGGGTCAGAGAAATGACTGTTTCTGGACGTGAGTTACAATGGCTTCCTGCCTTAGAAGTCTTCCAATCGTATCACACTTGGTATCATAAAAGGAACAGAAGAATGTAGAAGAGCCCTCTGGTTCTGCTGATTCACTGGCTGTTTGTCTCAGAACCTCCCTTTCCTCTCTACATCAAGAAGGCAGTTGGATACCTGTGGAGGCCTCCCAGGTGTAGAAGGCTACAAGTTTTGGTTTCTAACCTATGTTCTAGAGAGGAACCCATCTTTTCATTTGATCAACCTCCTACTCTTTGTGTGTTTATGCTCCTGGCCTCTGTTGAGGGAAAGGACCTCTGGTCAGTCCTGGATTAGCCTACATCCTGAAGGGGAAACTGCACACTTTTCTCCCTTCCCACATCCTAGTACTCCTATGTCAGGAAAATCCCAAGAGGGACAACAGTTAGAGATGGTTGGGTACATTGACAACAGCCATAATCAATGTTGAAGGAGTGAGAGAAATCACGTGCCTGCTTGTTTGTGTTCTCCAGGCATCATCTGGTCCACCCAAGTTCCACTGTTGCTGGGCAGTTCTAATTATTCCCTCCTGTGTTTGTCAGAGGTTTCTCATATTCCCCACCACATGCCTACCATTAGTGTAGGATGCCCAAATTGCCAGGCCAAGGACAGATATTTACCAAAAACAAGAAGTCCTCCAAAGAACACATTCTAAAACACTCTAGAGAGAAAAGCCAGAGGGATTTCTGCATCCTGCCTGAATCCAGTCCTAGCTGCATGATACTTGCATGGGAAACAGTTTTCCCTGCACTGTTTTCTAAATCCTCCCTCCCAAAATAACCTAGAAGTAAAATTTCTTAAAACAGGTCATTTAAAACCATCAGTAAAGATTTCACATTTCTGCCTTGTTCTTAAGTACACATAACTAAAACTTAGACATCTGCATTATCAAAACTGTTACACAGTAGTCCAAGATTCTCAGGAGCCTTCTACAACTTACTTAAGCCCTAAACACAAACGATGCCTGCCTGTCATCCTTTGGCCTGATTATTTGGAGTATATGGTGGCTGAAGCCTTTGATGACCCACACCTGTTGACTGATCCATCATTCTCTGACTAGGTGTCTGTTCTCTCTCCCTTTTTGCTGATCACAGAGGCGCAGCCCGGTAAGAACTCTCAACATTTTACCTTAAACATGTATAGAGAAAATTGCTGCCAAGTTCAGGTAGCCAGGCTGGTTTCCCATTAAATGAATGAAAACCACTATGAATGAGGCAGATGAGTTAGGCTTATTGGTTGGAATCCTCTGGCTCTCTAAGTGCCAAGGGCATAGTTTAGAATCAGCACTTTTCTATAACATTAAGTTAGTACATGGGAATCTTAACTCTTGGCGCTAAATTTGAAGATTTTTATATGCATGTGGTGTGTGTGTGTGCATGTGACCAAGGACTATATTGGCCATAAAGTACCATAGAAGCTGATAACAAAGTGACAAAAATAATGAAACTATGAAGTAAGGAATTAACTTTTAAGCAACTTTGTTTTTAAGCCTAAATTCAAACTATGTACTTGGTTATTACTTACATTGATCAGTATACACCTATACATATAATTTCCATATTGGGGATAAGACACTTAATGTCAAGTCAATACTCCTAAATTATCACATGATTTTAAAGTTTGTCATTTGAAGAGAACTTTGGCAATATATAGTGATAGTAGTCACATTGGTTGAGTGTGGTGGCTCACGCTTATAATCCCAGTACTTAGGAGGCCGAGACAAGAGGATTGCAGGTTCTCAGCCAGCCTCAGCTACTTAGTGAGTCTCTCCGCAACTTAGACCCTGTTTCAAAACGAAAAATATAATATAGGGCTAGGAGTATAGCTCAAACCTAGAATGTTCCTAGGTTCAATCCCCATTACTGCAAAAAAAAAAAGATAATATTCATTGTTCAAAGTGAAATCTGTCATTGTCCTCATGTAAAAAATAATTTAGAGAAACAAAGTCTTTGCTGTGTTTGAAATGACCCCCCTCATCTTACTAACCAGTCTTTTAAGAAAATGAGTTTGAAAGCAATGCCCCCTGAAACATCCCTCGGACTGTGTCAACCCAATTAGTCAAGTACTGTCTGAGACAAACCCGGTGGTTCTCTGTTCAAACTAGAGCTGAGATTCATTCAAAGATGGTGCCTGCGCGGCTGCTACTCAGGTGTGATAATCCAACCAAATGTGAAGCGATATCTCAAGATTCTAGAAGAGTGAATTTCATCAACTCAAAATGAATATTGATTCACAATACACAAACAGCCACAATTGCTGAAAGGAAGAAAATACAATCACTGGGCAGGGAGAAGGTTTTTAATTCAGTGGACTTCTTTCCGGAGTGTGGTTTGTGTGGCCCACCTCACCTTAGCCTTATTCTAGATTTGTCAGGCTGCAACATCAGGGTATCCAAGGTCTGTGTGCCTGATCCAGCTGATGATGGGATACAGCTGCTGCCTTGCTGCTAGACATTTGAGTATCTGTTCCCTTCTAGTTTGATTTTAGTTTATTATTTCTAATTACTCCATGGCAAATATTCTTGTAGATTTCTTCAGTGCCTAGCTTACCCTTAACTCATGATCATTTATGAGAAGGATTAATATTACAGAGACTTCTTCAGTACCTTTGAATAATGAATGTCTGTGAAATGAATTGCCACATTGGGAGCTGATGAGTACAAGAGGCTTTCTACCTTGCTTGGTTTCTTGGATATTGCATTTTTAATAGAAGGAGTAGGATAGAGAGACCAAAAGGTTTTCATTTCAGCCCTTGTGATCTCTTACCATTGGATTTCCATCTTACAGTACCAGGTGGGGCCTCTTGCCCCATGCCAGCTTATTGATCTTGTGATTGACTATTTGAAACTAAAATCTTGTATCTCTTTAGACCTTACCAATATAATTCTCACTATAAGAGGGCCTGTTACCCATAAGAACATTTTAACTTCATTTAAACAATTTGTACTCATTATTTCTGTCTACAGAGCCTTATTCCAAAACAAACCTGTATCCAAACTCCCCTAATGACCTTAGCAGATTTAAATGACCATATTAAAAGAGTTTTATTAATAATGCAATAATTCTGTCATACATAGTAGGGAGAGACAGATTACATTAGGCAAAACAAATCAAAAATATAAGGACAGAGCCTCCCACCAGAAAATATGTAATGGATCTCTTCTTATTGAAACTGCTCCTCTATCATACTGGGACAGAAAATTGATATATTCCTAGGAAACAGGAAAAGGGGCTTCTCAAATTAGAGATAACTAGATCTTGTCCTATATTATTAATGCTATAATCTGAAAGAAGAAAACCTATTTTTGTCTGCCAGGTTAAGCTTTCACCATAGTTGGAAAGCAAGGGAAGTGTGTATTTGGTATCAGATCACCAAGTTTGCTCATGGTCTTACCCCCTTGGAACACTTCTATTTCTACTTTCCCTGCCCTCAACTGTGCCCTTGCCATTTTTCTAAGGCAGGTTAGTCAAGCCATGTCCTACCCCATGGTACAACCCTCCTGGTCCAGTTTTCTGCTAGCATCTCATGCTAATAACCTTTCACTGCTTCTAGTTTTAAGTCAAAACTTTTTACCTACTCAATTCTTGCATTATCTGCATAATTTCATGCCAATGCATTATAAAAGCTAGAGAGAACCTGCTCCTATTACTTCTGCCAGGGCTATTTTTATTCTAATAGTATTACAATGCCCCAAGCTAAAGAAATAACTCCTAATTGTTGGATTGGTGGGTCTGGTAGAAGGCAAGCGGAAGAAATTAAAGAGGACAGGTGGGCAGAACAGAATGCCTGAGATCCCTGATTAAAATGGGCCATTCAGTGGCATATGCCCCCAAGTTTCCCTTCCCTTAAACATTTTCCACTTTTTAAAAAAAAAATTATCAAATGAGTAACTGGTGACTGTTTCTACTAACAACTTGGGGATACCACCTAAGAGCAGCCTGTACTTCTAAATACAGTCTAAAATTTTCAAACATCTAACATATGTTAAACTTGGATTTACTTTCTTATCTACTAAAGTTCAAGAGGGTTTTTGTTTTTAATGGACCATTTGATACTTTTTAATTTTCCAAATCTACTCAGGTAAGGGATTTTTTTCTCATTTGGAAGACATTTGTGATTTGCCTTCTCTTCTGCTCTACAATCCAAGTAAGATGAAAAATTGATTTGTGTGTGTCTGTAAGTTCCAACTTGAATGCAGTTCTGAGAAATTTTCATTTTCCCTTTCTACATTTCTTTTGAGTTCAGTTTAACTGCAATGACAGAAATAATACATATTGTACATAACATAAATGTGGTCTTAAGCCTTATAGTGTCTATTTCTAATTCTAGGGTGCAATTAAAAGGAACTTATCCAGTAAGTATATCTTAGCTACCAGAAATAGAGTACAATTTTAAAAAAGGAATAGTTCCTTGGCTCTTGGAGCCTATATACATTTGAATTATACTCCCTTGGGCTTGATTTTGAAGGCTTACGATTTTCTCTTATTTTTGTTTTTAACTTTTACAGCAAAGAATTCTCATTATGATAAAGTGACTCTGGGGTTCTGAAATGATTAATATTTAAATTCTGAAAACGAATGTCTGTGACAGAATTTTGCTATTTGCTTTCTGTATTTGTCAACTCTTGTACAATTTAAGTTTAAAAATGAACTTAATCAAGTGTGCATTTGTTGGTGGGAGTGGAGAGAGGAGGAGGGCAGAAGGAACAAGGTCAATGCAACTTACCTACTTGTATTGATATGAAAATTATAGCCAACCAAAGTGGTATAATACATGTTATCATACACATAGGGTATGATTTTCCTCTGCTGCATGTAACACATCCTAAGGAATTCTAAATTCATGCTTCATACTTAAATATATAACATTTTCTTGGCATTTCAAGAAAAGAACAGATAGAAAATGCTGGATCTGTGTACTATGTACATATGGCTGGCTTGTTGTTCTCATATGGTAATTGGGAAGCAGAACTGATGAAGGCAGCAGACACTGGAAGACTGGTTTGCTTCGCTCTGAGCTCTGGTGTGCACATCTTCTATTTGATGGCTTGTTTATGGTAGCTCCTTGGCTAGTGAAGTTTTACAAATGCCAGAGAAAATGCCACTACACGTGCCAGCTCCATGGCTTCTGCAGAGCCAGGGGAGAGGGCTTCACTTGCAAAGCTTTCATACTGAGCGGTTTATTGATAGGACTTCAATCTCTAAGTGTTTCCCAACATAGTTCCTAAAACATATTAGAAGGAAATGGTAAGAATGTGCCTGAAAAGGTCTTTTGTCCTGTGCATCAGGTGAAGAAGTGGCGAGACCACGGCGTTCCACACCAACCCCGGAACTTATAAGGTGAGCATGAAAGGTGCAAGCTGTGTTTCATGAGACATCATGAACTTTAACCAATGAAGTAACTATCCTTCAGGCCATACTCTCAGATCCTATTAACAAAGGACTTCCGTATATGTATAAGTTCATGTTTCCCTAGTATGGTCCAAGTGTGTTACCATTTCTCATAAGTGCAGTCCAAGGGGGACCTTTAGAGACATTCTACAGTTATCTGAAGTAACTGCCTGTCAGAATGTGTGGTCCCCTCATTAATGAACAAACTAAGGTCCATATATAGAGAAATCTTTGTGTCTGGAATGATGCTATTAAGTGTAATTATATTGCCTTATGAAGAAAGCCTGTTCAGTTGGATATAATTTAGTGATATATTCCATCTGCCACACACCAAAAAAAAATTTGTTTTGAGCAAAGCATTGTTATTTTTCAGTGTATTCTTTGGGTGAAGGATTGTATAAATGGGCATTGTTTTCCCAAAGGACTGCTATTTCTCTTTAATATCTGAATCCTTTTAAGTCTTTTCCCTCCTTCTCCAGCCTCCCTTCTTTCCTCTTCATCCCTCTCATCACACACAAAGCACCCTCAAGATCTGTGAGGTGAATCAGGTCTGGAGAAGGCTATACAGATTTTAGGAGAAAGGATGAGAGTTTAACTTATTGTTCTATTCCCCTGATATCTGTCTTTCTGAGAAATACTGTGTTGGAGTATTACAAGGATATTATGAGCCTGTTGGGTAGGAGGGGAAAGGATGAAATTAGAAGCTAGGCAACCCAGTTTCTTATTAAAACACAAACTTCCTGAGTGGCTTGTCATGTGATATCCCTAGGCTCGACTTGCACTAGTCACAAGCTACATTAACTACAACACAGAAACATTGTGAAGACAAGTACAAATGGTTTTTTGAGATCTCAAGGCAAAAGGGTACTTTACAATAAACTCTGATCACTAATATTTCTCCTAGGTATAGAAAGTCATGATGCTTTCAAAAACTTTTTCTGCTTCAACTTATTTCTGTTTGATCAGTGCCCTGTTCCTCCATGGAGAACTAGGGATCTTGTCTCCTATGATACTCTCATCCCATAATACAGATGATATCTTAGATAAACTGTCTAGCTGTACAGAAGCTTTTTATAGACATACATGGGTGCCTAAATACAAGTATACACACTATTATATATATGTATATATTATACATATACTATATATTCATGTTATATATGTATATACTATACATATACTATATATATGCATGTATATATAGCAATATATATATATACATGTTTTACTAAGAAAATTGTTGAAAGCTTATGCATTGTTTTGAGCATTAATTTTTGGGCCCTCTCTCCATATTTTGCCTCAATGTGGTGTAGCAAAAAGCCTCCGGATGACACTTCGGCCCTTGCTCCCCTCTTTGGCCCACCATTAGAATCAGCTTTTGATGAACAGAAGACGGAAGGTAGGAAAAACACTATGTGTCTATACATTTGGGGGGGGGTTAATCATTAAAGTTTAACATATTAGAGAAAATGTGTCTTGAAGCATATTTTTAAGGTATCATCAGAAAAGTTTCAATCTAGGTATGCTGGCAAAGACAGTTTAGTTTGCAAACCTCTTATTTTAGGATTTGAAATTTTACATCCAGAGATAGCTAACAAGTTCACTCCTGAAAAGAGGTCAGTAGAAATTAATGCAAATCTACCCGAATTCATATCCAGGAGTAATGCTCTGTGACCAAACAGCTGTTGTGTGAATGAAGCCAGGCCTTCTCATTCACCACAGCCATTCTCACTTGTGACCTGGCCTCTCACTTACCCTCTTTCCACCCCAATGGAGGTGTTATACCTTCATTTCTGCCATTATTATTGGTTTTCCCAGTTAAATATTGATTCCTGAAGTTTGAAAGTTAATCATGCTTTTCCTGGATAGCTAAAAATTATATACACCTTGCTGGGATAAAAACTCCTGTGTACAAGGGATCTAATCTCTTCTTGAAATGTGCTTATATCAAATGCTGTATCTCCAGCAGGTGTGTTTGATAATATACAATGTCTTTATAAAAATTGTTTGACTTTAAAATTATGGTATATACAAAATAATAGTATAGGACTCAATGGACCCATGGTGAAATGTCCTTAAGTATAAAGAATAAGACTAAAAAACATACTAAGTAGTCTCAGCCACAGTGACAGACTTAATACAATAAATTAAACAAGATAGAATTCTATTTTCTTCGCATGAGCAGTCCAGAAGTGAGCAATCCAGGATGGATAGGGTCATTCTGACATTCTTAAGTTACCTTTATTTCTGAGTCCAAGAAAGCTTCTGCAGTTCTCTTCTCCCGATCAGAACAAAGGGGTGGGGGGAGAACAGAATTCACTGCTAATTGTCATCCAAAAGAGAACCACATCACTACCAAAGAAATTTAGTGCCATGTGGTCAACTGAAACTCTAACTATAGAGAAAGAGACTAGATCTAGGAAATAAGAGTCAGCCACAGAGTATTTTCAATGATTATTAGGAAAACAAAGAACATCCCTAAATATTCCTTCAGGGACTTAGATGTCTATAACTAAGAACCCCTAGTTGCTGGGAGAGAGCCTCACTAAGCTGCTGAGACTGGCTTCGAACCTGTGATCCTCCTATCTCAGCTTCCAAGTACTGGGATTATAAGCATAAGCCATCACGCCTGGCTTAATATTTGTCTTTATGATGCTGTAAAGGGTTTATTAAAAAACCCTAGAAGACAGTTTAAAGATAGAAACCACTACACAGAAAACAGGCATTCAGTTTTGAAGGCTATCCACAATGATGTAAATATACCTACTTACATGAAAACTGATGTCTATGGAAATAATGCCTGGATTTTCAAAAGGTCATGAGAAGCAGAGCCAGTGTGTGTGTCGATAGTCTGAATGTCCTGAAGTGACCGATCAGAAAGAAAAATGCAGGTTCTATTTTGGAAGTTCTTATTTAGCTATATGTACACACACAGACACCCCTCCTACCCCCACACACCACACTTCTATTTCTGGTCTCTTCTGGAAAAGAATGAGGAGCAGCACATTGCTAAATTCATTCTCCAGTATAAGGCAAGGTGGAGATAATTTTGTAAAACTCAACTATAAATTAAAATTTTAAGTTCTAAAATCGGGGGCGGGGGGGCTCTTAACTTACCCTGAAAAATTCTTTTTGTTTCCAGCTCCTTTAGATCAGCCTGAGATTTGGGGTTCAGGCCAGCCAATGAATCCAAGCACGGAGTCGCCAAAGTTGACAAGGCCTTTTCCCACTGGAAGTAAGTTATGTGTCTACTCTGTCTGGAAAAAGATGACTCATTTTACTGTCTGCATCGTGAAATTAGGTAACTCCTAGAAAGTACATAAGCAATGTTTGAAATATACAATATTAAGAAAAGACATTGTTATTCAAACTGTTTTATTTTGGTCCTGGAGATTTAACCCAGAGGTATTCTACCTCCAAAGTTACACCCCCAGCCCTATTTTATATATTTTTTTTATTTCAAAACATTGCTTGGATTAGTTTCTGAGGGTCTCTTAAAGTTGCTGAGGCTGACCTCACCCCTATGATCTTCTTATCTCAGTTTGCCAAGTATTGGGATTGCAAGTGTATACCATATGCCTGGCTTCTAACCAGCTTTAGAATTAAAAAGTCCTAGGCAGCTTATCTAAGCAGGAATAATAAAATGAAACAAAATTAACTGAATCAAAACTCTGACATCCCACATCTTCATTCACTTATTCCTTAATTTCAAATGTAAGCGTGAGAAGCAAGTAAGACATTGAGAAGCAAGTGAGATGAAGAACCGACTGTGTTCTAAGCACTGGGCTATCAATACATGGGCTCTGCTAGGTCTGCATACAGAACGACCAAGGCAGCACAGGTCAGGAAGGCTGTATGGTAAATCTATGTCAAAACAGCCATCAGCTTGCTATTCCAGCATACTCAGGCAGCTAGAAAAGGAAGATCTTGTTTTTTCTTTTGTGGTACTGGGGATTGAACCCATGGGCATTCTAGCTCTGAGCTACACCCCCAGCCCTATTTTTATCCTTTAAATTTTTTATTGGTACATCATAGTCACACATCTTAATGGGTACAAAATGGTGGAGACATACATGTACACATAACCCAATTAGGCCTTACCCAATTCTTGCCCCATTTCCTTCCCCTCCCTCCTTCTCATGTTTGGCTTAATAACTGACATTGATATGTTAAAATACATCATGATTAGAGAATTTCCCTTTTCCCTCCCTCATCTCCTCAGTTAGGTGGCCTTATTTGCTCATCTATAGTATCTCCTTCGAGTTCCTCCTATGACCCGTTTTCTCCCTAGCTTCCGCGTATTACAGAGCATCCAATTTCTTATTTTCAAACAGGGTCTCACAAAGTTGTGTAGGCTTAGGCTTCACTAAGTAGCTGAGGCTGGTCATGAACATTCTATCCTCCTGTCTCAGCCTCCCAAGTACTGGGATTACAAGCATGCACAACCACGCCCAGCTCCTGAAGATATTTTTAACCCTTCACCTGTGGTGGGTTGGACAATTTGAACTGTGTTTGCTCACTTGGTCAAAGCGCATCTATTTGATGGACTTAGTAAATTCTCTTCAGTAGATTTGCACACGGCAAGCATGCATAAACTAAGAGGACTGGCTCTTGAGAAAAAGGTTTTGGGGGGATGAGGGTAATTTTACTCTGAGGCTCACATACAGACCAACTAATACTTTTCCAGTTCAACGTGCCCAGGGCTTTGCTCTTTGGTGCCTAAAAATGATCAGAGGGATAAGCCAAGAGGATTCATATTCAAAGGCCAGAGGTTATTTGTTGGAGATGTTATTGCTATAAAACCACATGATCCAGCCTTTCCAAGAATATTTCTCTCAAGAACAGGATAGGAAAAAGAGCATCATAAACTCTTTTAAACTTCTGAACTTTGAAAGATGTATCTGAAAGGACTTGAAACATAATAGCCTGGTTTCAGATGTTTCTCCAAGTTTATTGAGAAACAAATCCAGTGAAAGAGCCCTAACAACTTCCTTGAAAAGCTTTCTTTACAGACCTGAGTAATATGAATGATTCCTAGAAATCCCTTCCTAAACATCAAGAGTAAATGGTTGTGTAGATGAGGTATTGGTTGAAAGAGTACGATCAATATTACAGAATTGTGAGTTTTATGTGCTGTGGTTGTGCTTAGCACAGCAGAAGCTGTTGTCTAATTGATGGGTATTGTGTAACTGCTCATTTTGTTCTGCAAAATTCTGCTAGTTTTGTAGCGGCATAGGTTGACTGTTTTAGGTTGTTGAGTTTCTTATATTCAGCCACACTGTAGTTTTCTTGCTTTATATGCTTTGTTGATTATAATCTTACTTTTTTTTTTGCAGTACTGGGTATGGAACCCAGGGGCATTCTATGTCCAAGTTATATCCCAACCCTATTTTTTTATTTTGAAACAGAGTCTAAGTTGTGGAGGGCCTAAGAGCTAAGGCTGGCCCACGAACCCAGATCCTTCTGTCTCAGCCTCCCAAGTACTGGGATTACAAGCATGCACTACCATGCCCAGTTCTTGATTAACTTTTGATAGAGATTGTTACTAAGGAGCAGAGATTCTGATTGGCTCTTACCTTCTGTGAAAAAATATGATACACTTGAGACCTCGTCTTCAGCAGCTCATAACTCAGTTTAAGAACCACACGCTCTTAGGCTTTTGGAGAATGGCTGTTAGTCATGGTTATTGTACAAAAAGACAAGGTGCTATTTAAAAACAAATACATAAAATATGTGTGGGATGGGGATTGAGGAAATAGGAGAAATGAAGGAGGCTCTTCTGAATGAGTACAGTTGGAGACAGTCATGTTAGGATATGAAATATGGGACCACATTCAGCTTCACACCTGAGCCTTGGGAAGGTTTATAAAATTGCCAAATTTGAACCTATTAGATATGACCAGAAAGAAAACATACATTTACAGAAAAAAAAATGTACTTGTTGAAACAGTAATTAACCTAACCTTGTCCACAAAGTGTCAAGCCCAGTTCAGAAGAGTGACTCTCCTAGTCCCAGCCATAATGTGCTTTTTCTATCTCAGGATTTTTCTTTTGTCTGTAAATTTTACCAGTGGAATCTATTCTTTCTTCTTTGATCCACATCACTTTGCTTCCTACCTTCAGATATATACTAAATTAAGATATATAACTTTTAGAAACCTTCCTAGTTTCATTCTAGACAATAAAATCCAGACTGGATTTAAAAAACCCTCACATAAGCCCCAACTAGACCTGATACCTTTTCTACTTTAACTGTTAACATATTTATTATCAGTCATAAATTCCCTGAGTACTGAGGATTTTCATATAACCCAATGTCCCTAATTCCTAGTGGGAGGTGAGTCTTGATTATGGCTTGAGGTTTGCTAAATGATATTTAAATTAATAAAACATTGATGTTACTGTTATTGTCTGACATTCCTTTGACAAACTCTTGTCTCATAGAGACATCTGAATGGGTCTTGCTTTGGTTTCTTGATTTCAAACTTTTAAAATTTTTAAACTATTAGTGGCTATTCTCTTTCCAATATAAAATATAGAAGTGAAAGCTCTAATCCTGCTTATCTACTGTCTGTAGTTTAGGAAGAACATGATCAATAATGCTTGGCTTCTGTTCTCTCTGCAGCCCCTCCACCACTGCCTCCAAAAAATGTACCAGCCACCCCACCTCGAACAGGCTCCCCCTTAACAGTTGGACCAGGTAAACTTTAGGGTGTTTTTCTTTTTTCTCATCTGAGATGATTGGCAGAAACATGGCCCTGGACTTCAACATGCCCTGATGTTTTGGGAATTGTAGTCTACAGTAAAATGGTACAATGTTGGCATTTCATTTTACTTCTATTACAATTTATTGTGCAACCGTATTTTAAAGTGCCACTTCTAGGTTTCACCAAAAACAACTTTAATTTTTCATATAGATAAGTACCACATTTACTTATAATATAAAAGAAAAAAATCTCAATATGAAAAGTTATCTGACTGCTCACTTCATTGGATCTCATTTTAATGATTGAAAAATTAATAGTCTCAAGGCATAATTTGGATTCTTTTTCGAGAACCAATGAAACTTTTGCTAAATCTAAAACTGCCTACTCTATAAAAGACACGAAATGGTTCTCAGAATGAGCAGTCTACTGTTGGTGGGAATTTTTCCCCAGTAGCCATTCATTTACTACCTTGTGGCAAAGAGATAACAAAAATAAGATGGCAAGGAATTTCTGCATCCTTTTAGATAATTTCTAAGGCACATCTTTGCCTTCTATTAGAATCAATACTATGTATTATATCATTTTTAATCTGCCAGATCTTATTGGACTAGCAAGTCAAAAGTAATAGAAATGGTTATTTTATTTATCTGGGCCCTAGAATGTGGTTCTTCATCGTCTTTGGAATTCTGTAGCTGTTTCATCCTTAGTTATTGATGCAGCCTGGTGCGTTTGATAGGTACAGAGCAGGGTATTTATCAACAAAGGAGAAAGCAAGACACAGTCATTTATGAAATTTATGTTGACTCAAACCCAAGAGAATCATCCAGAGTCTCATAAGTACAGATGTTTGCAAGTTCAAGCTATTTGGACCTCTGTATTTCCATAAGTTATATTAGATATAAATAAACCTACCAGCAATGAAATTGTAAATATCATGTACCATGCAAAATGCTACTTCATTTATCTGTAGCCCCAAGGCTTAATTCTTTTCGAACTATAAATATGAAAATACCAAGCCAGTTCATATAATCCGAGAGTTATTTAAAAGTAAAGTAGCTTCTGGTCATGGCTTCCAATTATTTAATGATTTATCATTTGAATAGCCTTAGATTGTTGTTATCAAGTATTCCATGCCAATCTGTAGAAGACCATTTTTATTTTTTCTATTATTTATATGAATTAAAAACATAGCTGGTGCTAAAGTTTAAACAAAAAAGACTTGTGTATTGTGACTTCAGGTAGAGATATATCATAGTTCTATCTGATGTTAACAGGTTAGACTCAATAAGATGAATCACAATAATGCTTTTATGATTTGTTTAGTAATATATGTAATAGTTCTAATTAGCAAATGACTTCTCAGTAACCTATGTATGTGTTGTGTGTGGGGTATGTGTGTGTTTGTAAACATTTGTGTAGGGATATCTCTTTAAATGATTTTTGTACTGTTTCTGTTGTATTTAACGTAGAGGATCTATAGCTAAATATGATGCCCTTTAAGCTCACATTTTATCATATGTTTTTCCAAACATTTCTATTTAACACTGTAGAGTATACCAGCTTTATGAGGGTAAATTCTAGTGCTCAATCCTTTGTCAGTTGTGTTGTGTGTATTTCAGTAGGCCATGTTTTCAGATATGAAACCCCTCTTGGAATTTGCACTTCCAGAGCCCATACTTCTTGGTAAGCCCAACACCATCTCAAAACTATGACCATGGTTTATTGTGAGCAGCCTCAGAGCAATGTCATGCCTCATGCTTTAAGTAGTAGTCAAGTGGCCAATGGTAGTCACTGCAAGAGAGCGAATAGCATAAAGTGACAGTGCTCACATTATGGAAGTGGGGGGCTCTGTTGCCCTCCCTTCCTCATCCACTCAAGATATTTTCACACTGAAATGAGCCCACTGAGGCACCTCAAGAGGCAATGTGCTTACCAGGCTTTGCCTCACCCCTATACCCCCATAGGAATACTATCAAAGCCAATTAAAGCTTAAAATCAACTACTTTGACCACAGGAAGTGACCAGTCAGCCACAGAGGCCAAAATTGAAAAACTACCATCCATCAATGACTTGGACAGCATTTTTGGCCCAGTGCTGTCCCCCAAGTCCGTGGCCGTTAACACTGAAGAAAAGTGGGTCCATTTTTCTGATACATCCCCGGAACATGTTACTCCAGAGTTAACTCCAAGAGAAAAGGTGGCATCCCCACCGGCGGCATCAGACAACCCAGCCGACTCCCCAACTCCAGGCCCTTCCGGCCCCCCAGGCCCCACAGGTCCTCCCGGGCCTCAGCGCAATGTACCATCTCCGCTCAATTTAGAAGAAGTCCAGAAGAAAGTTGCCGAGCAGACCTTCATTAAAGATGATTACTTAGAAACAATCTCATCTCCTAAAGATTTTGGGTTGGGACAGAGAGCAACTCCACCTCCCCCACCACCACCCACCTACAGGACTGTGGTTTCATCCCCCGGACCTGGCTCAGGCAGTGGTACGGGGACCGCCAGTGGTACGTCTTCCTGTCTGAGTGTGCTTCGTTGTGCCGGGGAATGGCCGTGGCTGCTTCAGTGTGAGCGACACCCTCCTTCTGCCTGGCAGTTGGCTTTAGAGCTTCAGCCATTCCTCCCTTGGTCTGGGCGTCCTGTGGCCCCATGGCATGTCCTCGCGTCCATCAAATGCTCGCAGTCATAGTGAAGTCTGTGGATGTGTTCTGCCTGGCACTCCCAGCCCTCCACCCTGCAGTCAGGAGGCAGAGTTTTTAAAATGAAACTGTGGTATCATTGTTTGAAATTCAGGAAGGTCCTAAAAAGACAGCTATCACAGAGTGGTTTATAGGTCAGAAGTCTGATTTTCTTGTCAGATACCTCAAAAGGGGCCCTAAGTTTTGTAGGTCAATGTGGGGAAAGGAGAATTTTGTTTTTTCCTCTTTTTACTAGGTGAGAGAACTATCTTAACTCTAATTTCTTTAGAAAAGATATGTAAGATTTGAAAGAAATTTTTAGAGAACACACACACACACACACACACACACACACACACACACACACGACCTAATTGATCTACCACCAGAGACAAACCTGTTCTGATCTCACCCTCGGACATCCTCATAGGCCACAGGGTGACTCTAAAGAGGGCGACAAATATGGGAACATCTGTCAGATATGTACTTTGAGACCCTGGATGCAAATTCTCACATTGACTTTGATCCTTCTTTTGTTTTCCTTATTCAAAGCTGCGTTTTGTGTTTCCTTAACTATGTAAGGATGGGAGCCCTAGCCATGCATAATGAAGAAATCAAGATTTTACATGTGTCTTTTTCCTATCATTCATTTCACTGCTGCTCAGTTTTATGTAGGGAGACCCTCAGTGCCTCCCCTATGTATGGGGGTAGATTCAGTTTAGGCACCTTCTAGAAGGTTTCATAAGTGAGGCAACTGTGTATGGAATATTTAGAGCTAGGGAGAAACAGGAAGGGAAGGCGCTTGTCTCTAGCCTAGGGTTCACTTGTCTCTGCTTTCTCTCTCCCTCTTTTCCTGGAATGTCTTCCATGCTTGCTCTGCATTTACAAATGCCTCTGGTTTCTAAAGCAAGTGCACCCAAGGGGATCCACCTAAACCATACTAAAAACTGATGCTTTATATCATCAAGTGTGTCCCCTGGGTGTTGTCCCCTCCAAAAGGAAAGATACTCAATACTCAAATAAGTTTGACAAATATAGCATTAAATAAAATGAGCAAGTTTTGTTGTCAGAGCTTCCAGATCCCTTTATTTTGTCTGCAATAAGAATTAAGTTTCATGTCCTGCTAAGCACCATGCCACGTGCTTTAAAATACATTATTGCATCCTAGTGACCCAGGTTTACACAGCTAGATGCCTGTCTGATCCTGAATCTGGCTCTTACTGCTACACCTTCCCAGCACTTTTGTAAAAGTTGAGTCACAAAATACCCCAATCTTATTTGACCACCAACACCCACCTATATTGCTCAGTGTATTCACAAGATCATTAAAATCTGTTTTCAAAGGGTACTGTGCTCTTCTAGTTCTAGACAACTACCTCTGTGCTTCTGTTTTTTTTTTTAATAATTCTTTTCTGAGATACAAATTTCAGTAGTTATCTATAAAACAAAAGGTTGCTGTGTTCAGCCTTCAGAGGACAAACCCAAAGAAATTAGATGCACACTTAAGTGAAGGTTGTGCCTCTGTTGTTTTCTACAGGACTTTCCTAGGCCAGCTTCCCGGTATCCTGAAAGGATGTTTTGGGAATGCCTACTCCTCTCCAGTGGTGGGCCATGATGCCCACACATCTTTAGTTGGGATGAGGACAGGGCAACTTTCTCAACTTTGGCTCCATCACCTTTCACAAAGCTCTGGGAGATCACTGTGTTCTTGAATTGAACACTCAGCTAAAGAAGCGAGCAGCTTTTGTTTTCTTTCTGGGATCTTTGAGAGTTTGGTTGTTATTTAATGGTTAGCTCTTATGCCCTTATTTGAAATTATCTTACATCATTATCAGTAAAGACTATTGATTTAGTTCAAATGAAAAAAGCTATACTTTGCTGGCATTAAAGAATTGGATTTCTAAGAGGAAGATTGAACTTGTCCAGCAAAGCCCATAAATAAAACTTTGCATGATTATCTCCTTAAGTCCCAGTTTATTTGCTGCCTAATCTTTTATTGATATGCAAACTGTCAGAAATGTAAATTCTGAGCCAGGCATAGAGATGCATACTTGTAATACCAGGACTTAGGAGACCAAGATAGGAGGATTGCAAGTTCGTAGCCAGTCTCAGCAACTTAGGCCCTCCACAACTTACTGAGACCCTGTTTCAAAATAAATGTGGCTGGAGATGTCACTCAGAACAGCCATGGTTTCAATCCCAAGACCCCCTACACACACGTAACTTTTGAGTTACAACAGAATAAAGCCTCATATTTCAAAGATAAACAATGCTTCTCATTACCTTCTTTTTATAGCATTTAGACTGATGAGACTAAATTTTCCTGTGTTGCTCAAACTGTATGTAAGTGGATATCCTTATGCTCACAGTGCAGGTGGCTGTCCCTGACCAGGAATAGACAGCACCTTGGGAAAGCCTTGAGAAGCAGAAAAGTTACCTGCTGTTGAAAAGCTGTTAGAAATGAATTTGCTCCAAGAACTTTAATTTCCTTATGGCAGAAAGTTATGAATATCTAGTTTGGCCAGAACACCGCTTCATCGCAATGCAGAGGCTGGTTCTTGGCAGAGACTATTTCTTCTCCCATGTGGATTTATATACCAGGGGACAGGAGGAAAGTTTTGCTGGCCTTCAGTAGATTGGGGTACTAGGATAGAGATCAGTTAGTCAAATGAGACTGTTCAGAGCAACATTTTCCAACTCAGGAGACTAATTTTAAAAGATGTCCATCTTATTCACACACACACAGTTTGAGTTACCTAAGGTTGAAAAAATATTTCCTAAGGGCAAGTCTTTGAGCAATAATGTCCAATACAGGAGTCAATTTTAATTGTAATTGTAATAAGCTAAAAGGAATGCAAAGAGTCAGTACTTTAGACACAGAACCATGGTTCAGGTGCTCAACAGCCACATGTGGCTAGTGGCCATCTTACTAGACAGTGCTGGTATGAACGTTTACATCATAGAAAGATTTAATGAGGAGTACTCTTTTAGAGTTTAATGTTCTTGTTACCAAAAAAGATCATAGTTTATTATTTCCATACACAATACTTTTGTCAAGGATATGGTATAATCGTATTTTAAGAAACAGTTTGGAAAAGGTGGTCTTTTGCATATTTCAAAGTGCATGTGTTTTGATTCACTTGATTCCTCCAATAACATTGGTGTATTAGCCTCAGTTTGCTAATAAGGAAACGGAAGCTCAGAGGTGACGTGGCCACCATCACAAAGCTCGTGAATAGCAGAGCCAGGATCTGGCCCCACAGCAGCTGTTGGATTTTGTGGCTCTGCCACTCACCCACCCCAAGCTGCCTCCACTTCCCCCCACCACACAGACACATAAGACAGCTGTAGATGTGAGGTTTGCACAGGTTACCAGAGGAACTATGTCAATGGTTGCCAGCTTTCTTGGTTCACAAAATCAGTGGTTGTGTGGGCTTTTAAGTTAAACCTTCATCAGGAGTATTGGCCAACTTATTTTACAGTGTTCTTGGAAATAATTATTTGAGGGGGAAATGAAAAGTATAATTTAAAACCAAAGAGTGAGAAAAGGGTTGTAGGAATGTTATCCTACAATTTTAATTGTTGCCCCATTCTAACTCCAACCTACACCCCCAGCCTTTTTTTTTTAAAAAAAAAAACAATCTATGTAGGTTTCTGAGAGTCTCACTCCACTGCTGAGGCCGTCCTGGAACCTGTGGTCCTCCTGTCTCAGCCTCCCAAGTACTGAAATTACAGGCCTATGCCACCACACCTAGCTAAGAGACAATTCTTCATTAATCAATATGAATTGCCTTCTATTTGTGTAGCATGTTATAGCTGAGCAAACACATTTATAAGAATTTCAGTTTTGACTGTATGATATAACAATTTTTTTTTTTTAATGAGGAAGTTCAGGCTCAGACCGGTGCAGATCCTACACCTAAAAAAACAGACCACTAGACTTTCCATCCAGCACTTTCCAATATTTCACACTACCTTGATGACAGGCCTTCAAAATTTCCTAGCATTACTGAAAGGGGTGATTGTCTCTTCTGAATCCTGTAGGTAAAGGATAAACAGCTGACCTTTTCCTAAGATTCATTTACAAGACTAGTTCTTAAAAGTAGACCTATGGATACTTCTTTGGTGCCAACCCAATTGCAAGGTTTTGGCAAAACTGAATAGAACACCCTCTCCCACCACCAAAGAAAGTCCCATGAAGCTTCCTGACAAGACCTCATGAAGGCTTGTTTTTCATCCCTATGCTGTTACTTCAATCTTCTGAAAACATCCTAGGTGTAAATCAACTAACAATACTCAAAACTTTGTAGTGGGACATCAAAACATACTATTTTGGTACTGGAGATTAAACCCACAGGCATTCTACTTTTAATCTATACCCCCAGATCTTTTTACTTTTATTTTGAAATAGGATCTCAGTAAGTTGCTGAGGGCTTCTCTAAGTTACTGAGACTGGCTTCAAACCTACAATTCTCCTGTATCAGCCTCCCAAGTACTGGGATTGCAGGCATATGCCACCATGCCCAGCTATACCCCACTTTTTAACAAAGAACGTTATCCAAAGCCCTTTAGTGAGAAAGATGTGTGCAAGATGACCATGTGAAAACAGATTTTATACACAATGTGAGACTCCATGATCTGTCAACGTGACAGGAGACTTAAAAGCTTGGGCTTTGAAGTTAACACCATTTGAGTACTATGATCTTGGACAAATTACTCTTCCTGAGCTTCAGTTTCCATTAAGATACTAATACCTACCCTCAACACTTACTCTGGGGATCAGGAACTTCACCTAAAGCACCCAGCATAGATCCTGGCCCAACAAAATAAAAAGCTAGAGTATGGTAAAAGAAAGAATACAGTAGGTGGTTATAGGGAAGACAAGTAAGAACAGAGGAAGTGGCAGTAATAATCAGTAGGGTGTTACATTAATGCAATTATGCTCAGAATAAACAGTGCAGAGAAACACACTCCGTATTGTCTGAACAAGAGAAGCAAGGTTGACCCCAGGGACTTTCCTAAGATTAGGACTGACTCTGAGATGAGGGGAAATTGTTGCTCAACTTCAAAGGTCTTTGAGAATCCAAACATGTAGAGAAAGGCAATAGTCTAGGACTGCAGCGACCACAGTGTCATGGTGTTTGGGAGGAAGACAGCAAGTGGAGTGGAAGATACAGGGAGAAAAGGGTGGATATTGTCTTGAGGTAGGATTTCTTCTAATTTTCTTAGGATAATTTGTTAGCCTGTGTTTTTAACCAGAGGAACAAAGCTTTTGCACAAGAACTGCTTGAATTTTGATTTAACTTTCCTAAAGTTTTTAGCCAAGTAGCTTCCCCGTGCATCCCAGACTTATGACTGAAGACAGACCCTGAGCGTGAGACCCCACTGGTGTGCTGATTGGTGTGCATGCCAGCTTCCGTGTGTCATCTTGTGTTCCATACGCTTGTCATGGACAGCCAGAAAAGTAAATCCAACAGGATTGCTCAAAAATCATTACAGGCAAATTCTACATGGATTATCAAGCAGGCCCCTTCACAAAATAAAACCTCTAAATTTGGTATGTTTCTGTTAAGGTTCAAAGCACAAAGTACCCATGCAACATTTAATTTACTTTTTAAATTTTGTCCTTTGTCCTGATATAGGTCTTGTATTTTAACTTAGAGTCAAAAGCATAATTCTCTCATCCTGATTAAAAATAGAAAAATCTAGTGTGTAAAAAAAATCTTCAAGCTCTAAACTTTTTTATCTTGAAAAATAAAGTTAGTAATCAAAAATGGAGAGAATCTTACCATAAATTTAGTGTATATGTGAGTATGTACCACCAAGCCAAGAGTCATAAGAAATCACCTTATCAGAGGAATGAGAGGATTTACCTTTCCCTGGGTGTCACATGACAAAAGAAGGTAATAAGCTTCAGCTTCTGCCATCAACCATAATTCAACTGAATAATTTTTTTCTGTTAAAAAAAATGCGTGTTGCAGTGTTTAGTAACTGCTAGAAACAACGTGCTCAAGACTGGCCCTGTACTGTGATGACAGCGCTCTGTCACCTGTGATTCCAGCTCTAACACTGGCCTGTTTTCTAGGTGCATCATCTCCTGCTCGACCTGCCACGCCCTTGGTTCCCTGCAGCAGTACCACTCCACCTCCACCTCCTCCCCGGCCTCCATCTCGGCCAAAGCTGCCCCCAGGAAAGCCTGGAGTTGGAGATGTGGTATGTTGCCTCTGCCCAGGTTTGCTTAGGAATGATGGTGAGAACAGCAAATGACCTCAAAATGCTTTTAATACAGGACATCTCAGCTTCTTCGGGTGTAAGCATTAGAACTCTTGTACAAATGACCCTTCTGAGTGGCATCTGAAAGACAATCACTGCAGTATGGGCATACATGTCAACCCTCCTCAGACCTCCACCATCATTCAAACCAAGGTCTAACATGATAGGAACAGGATGTTTGGGCCCTTGCCCCCTCTATGGGGATGGGATGCAAACAAACTTTCAGCCGTGCTAAACCCTTTAGAAAGGTGTTTCCCTTTGCAATATTTTATCTGATATGTGGACAACTCCAAGCAATACAAGGACTGGTTTCTGACCCTAGAATATGGGTAGATAATTGGAAGTGGTGGCCCAGTGAACTTGTTGCAGAAATTTCTCACATCATAGTTTAAGGCTGACAGGTGGAAAGCATTCTGTACAAACAAGAGAATGTGGCAGAGGTCAATTCTGTTGGCGTCTGTACACGGAAGTCACAGACCGATGATATCCATAATACTTGGCTAGCGCAGTCCAGTATTTTGATTTAAACATCTTCAGATGGGTATGGGCTCTTAAACAGTATTTCGTGCTCAGTCCCTGTGGACTTTTGAAACCTCATCCCAAACCCCAGCTTCTTTAACTCGAAGGTGACCATTGAGTTCAGTGTGCTATGGTTGATACGGTCCCTCCAACTCCACTCCATAGCTAGAATCCACTTCTATGTAAAAATGAGGCCCTTTGCATGCCTTTAGGAACCTAAGTTGTATCAGGGGCTGGGAGACATTACAAATATGAAAACAAAGTACAAGCTGTGTGACTAACTTTTTCATCTCTTTTCTTCTCCCTACAGTCCAGACCCTTTAGCCCACCCATACATTCTTCTAGCCCTCCTCCGATAGCACCCTTAGCCCGGGCTGAAAGCACTTCTTCAATATCGTCAACCAATTCCCTGAGCGCAGCCACCACACCCACAGTTGGTAAAAAGAAAATTATATCCTCTTTTCATCTGTTTGTGGGTTTTGACTGGCTAAATTTTATGATCTGAATTTCCCCCCGTAGCCCCATGTTTCTGGTCAAGTTGTTTTGCTGTATGTCTTGCTACTATCACCTGACTCCTTTTACAAGCACTTTCTCAACAAAGGAGGTAAAGCATTTTACCTCCACAAATGAATACAAACACCCGCCAACACCTGTGTTTTCCAGGGACTGGCTTATGCTCCTCCAGACAGAGCTATTCACAAAAAGTAAAGAGAAACCAACAGGGAAGGCCCTGTAACTTAGATATTTCTTCTAATAAAAATCATCTCCTTTGAGGGGGAAAATGTTTCCATTCTAACTGTGCCATGTTAGAAATCAAAGTTGAGAACTTTGTTTTCTCGAAGCTTTCATTTGTCATTTTTGTTTGTCCTGAGGTTGACAAATGGTAGAAACATTGGCATCGGGAGACTCAAAATTTGACATTTTTCTCCTAGTGCTTTTCAGTGTGGTCATTTTTTCCCAGAAAAATAAGTCATTACTGGCATTTTCAGTGAACGCCTTTGTCTCTTTCCTTACCCGATGATGAAAAAAACTTGAGAATGGCTGCTCAGCCGATGGTTCCCAGGGTGGAAATGCTTCCTCTAGCATCTTCCCTCTTCCCAAGGCTGGTCTCTCTTCCCACCTTCCCAAAGCTCCTGCTGCCTCTCTCCTGTATTGCATGGTGCCCTGACCGGGGCGCTCCCTTTCCTCTTTTCCCATGGTCAGCCTCCCTTCTTTGTGTCCTCCTTTGCTCTCTGAACTTAAGTTCTTCCATATATAAATCAGCTGGCCCATCCCGCACGGCTCAGGAGTATCACTAACCAAAGCTAAATAAATCCCTCCTGCTGCTGAAGGACAGGCACACTGCAGATTTGCCCATGTAAGGCGTAGCTTGATCAAAGCCTGGGGCTTTTAAGACCTATTTTCCCAGAGAAATAGGTTAAGGTATGCCCCTGAAGGCCCTCTAAAGGAATTTTAACTATCACATGCAAATATTTTAAATCAGACAATCCCCCAAAAAAAACCTTTAAACTTGGTGAGAATGTAGCCAGTTATTCAATTTCATGAGATTGGTTAAAAGACATTTCCCTTTATGTATATAGCCACATCTGTTCCTCGTCTGTATGAATTAGGGCAATTTGGTGCTTCCTGCCTTTCAATTCCTATTTTCTCATTGGTTTTGTTTTTTAACTATCTCTGCTCTCCTGACTGCTGCAGCCACCCCACCCCCACGCCAGCTCCTGCCATACTGTTTTGTTTCTGAAGATCATTTGTTCAACCCGCTCCACGTGACTTGCCTTGTTGGTTAGAGGAAAGTAAAAGCAAACTGTCACTCGAAAGCAGCCCCCCAGTGGCCTCAGATGAACCACCTACCATGTTCTTTCAGCTAACTGTGAATCATAGAGAAACCTCCACCCGGGGAATTTGAACTGTGTTCCTGTTTTGGATAATGTGTTTCAATACTCCTCCCCTGCAGAAATCTCCAGTCCTGGACAGCAACTTTGGTTCTTAACATATCTAGTATGAATTCTTTCAAGATGAACCACAGAGGGGTTAAAACAAATTGTCACATAAGAGAATGGTCACGTTTCTTCAGGGCTGAAGAGCACACTGATTTCATCTGTTGGGGGTTGTTATTTTTATTTGGTTTCATCTGCCCACTGAATTCCTCACCCTCCTGTTCTTTATTTCTTCCTGCTGCGGGTCACCTGACAGCCACTTCTCTGAAGTAAATACATTAGACTACTGACCAGCAGCTTCTTGTGTGTCGCTGTTTCTCTTTCTGGGCAGGATGTGCTTTGGCTGTTCAGCACCAAGGGGCCTAGCCCTGGCTGACCTGGAATGTCGACTTAGTATAGTCACATGGCTGGGAGTTGGGGGAGGTGAACATTTCAGCTGCAAATTTCCTGACATTGGTGGCTCAACATTTCCCTCCAGTGAGCCAAGCTTAGAGTTGTTCAAGAACCAGAGCCAAGTCTAAACTTTCTACACAATTTATATAATAGAATACATCTAACGGGCCTCCTTTCTGGATGCTGTGACCAGTTTACAGAGACATTAAGCCATTACCACAGCTTTGAGTATGAAATGTTTTCATAAGAGCTGTGGTTTTAAAGTAGTAAATCTGATAACATGAAAAAATAGAACTTTCTGTGTGTTGTCACAGAAATTCAAATTATAAAGGACTTCTACACAGCTGTATGTTAACGCATTTAAGACATTCTCAATTTTAAAATGCACCATTTTATGTGACCTTGAAAGAAAAGAAAGCTGTCAGCTAAGGTGCTTTCTTACCATATTATAAAACACATTCCACTTTTAAGCAGAATGTGAAAAATGCTCTTAGAATCAATGGAATACAGTAAATTATTTGTACTAGAAAGATTATAGGACCTGTACTATGATTTTTCAGAGGATAGGGTGTTTAAAGTTATTCTAAGAAACAAATACCTAGACAGAATGAAAGAACCATAGAGAAAATGGAGAGTTATCTCTAATAGTAAATATCCCATTTTTATTGTTTCTTATTTCTGTAGGTGTTTGGGGAGTTTTTTAATTTGCAAAATCTACCCTAGGATACCACTGCAAAAAAAAAAAAAAAGCCACAAGATAGATCCTGTTAATATTACTGTTAATCATATATTACATATTTTAAATTGCATTTGCATCTCTAATATCCCAGAAATCTGTAATGAGTGAAAAGTAACCAACCCTGGGCACCAAAGGAAGCATCAGATGGATTTTGATGCTTATCTTGGTCCAGAACTTTGAGCCAAAGAAATTTTATTTGGTAATGAAAACATATCACTTAAAAGTCTAAAATACCCCCCTCCAAGGTGGGTACCAAGTCTAAATCATAAGCTTTCTAAAAAAAAAAAAAAGACCTGTATGAATGCTAATTATTCTGCACAAAAAATAAAGGATAAGCCTTGCACATATGGTAAGAAGCCCATTACCTGCATTTGTTAGATGGTGAGGAGAGACTGTAAGGGTATGAAACAGTTGAGGCCCAGAGCATCCATTCTGAATGTTGTTACCAATTTACAAAGACATTTAGCCACAGCTGGGTACCATAGCCAAAGATGGAATTCAAAATTAACAGTCCTTAACTATCAAAAGCAGGTGCAAGGCAAATTGAATTTGGATTCTGATGAGGCTGAAATGGGATAGTTCGTGCAGAGACCTTGGATTTAAACTGTTGCTTTTTATGGTCATGCTAAAAACTAGTTTCTTTCTGAGAAGAGTGAGCATGTCAGGGCTCTGTCAGGAGGCTCCTGTTGATGGACATATGTCTGGCCACTTGAGAATTGCATTGAAGTGAAATACGCTTGCCTACGTCAATTATAAATGATGGTGCCTTTCACAACTCTGAGAAGGTGGGGCATGACTTCTTCCCTTGCATTGACTTCTGCCAAAGTCAGAAATTAAAACCTGACATTTTTTAAATTTTTAATTTCTCTTCATAGACTCAAATACGCACATCACTTTCTGGAGCTTAATCACAACCCCAGTGTCTTAAGTTGTTTCCTTTTTCCATGAAAATCATTCCTGAGTTTCAATCAGTTTAAGTGTGCTGTTTGACTTCATTTGGGACTTGTATTCGTGTTTTTGTTTTCCATTCGTTTATGTTTCTTTGGTTCGTAGTGTCAGAAGATGATGTTTTTTATGACAAACTGCCCTCGTTTGAAAGGCGCTGTGACACGCCTGCAGGTATGGTGCTAGCTGAGTGACCTCTAGATGCTTAGATTTTAAAAATCCAAGCCATTATCCATCCGAATGCTAGAAACTCCATGGACATGCTCCTCACCTCATGAGTGTCCAGTGCCTCTCAGATGCACCCTGTACGTTTACTGTTCATCTTGGAACTCATGCCACCAAAACGTATTTAAGTGGACGTATTTAAAAGCAGCAGGTTGCATGACAGTTTCTCAGTGAAAAGGTTCAAAAAAGGTGAGATGCCATTGCTTTGTGACTTTTCAAAGGAAGGAATAATTTAACTGCCCAGAATTACACAGCCAAGAACCGCTTTTAATTTACAACACAACAGAGCAACATTTCATAATCTTGTGTCTTTTGGGTACAGAGGCAAAAGGTGGTTTGTATCTGGATGCCCAAGGTCATTCCAGCAGAGGGGATGGAAGATCTGTGACATCTCCCATGAACTTTAAGTTGATACGCACTGCTGTTGTCTTTGGAAAGCCAAGCTTGTGTTTCATACAACTCATAACTCCGAGTTTATCTTTTTGGAAATGCAGAAGGGAATGACATTAAAGACAAGACAGATAGAGCAATGACAGTTTGCCCAAATTAGTGCAGTTAAAATATGCTGACAGCCCTGCATGGCCAGGAAGACTTCTGCTCCATGCATACAAGCACCAGGTCTCGAGCTACCAACAACCTTACCATCCCTTAGGCCTCCATAGCTTTGCTTTGCTTCCTGTCTCCTCAACTAAAAATAAAAATAAAAAAAAAAACAGATTGCCAGCCTCCCCATCCTCCCCCCACCCGGCCCGCACGCTAATGGCATGCTGTGCCTCCGCCCTTCCCCATAGTGAGATTAATGACCTGCTCTGTAACTCATATTGTGTCCTTCTCTCTCCCTCTCCTTAACCTTCCCCATCCCGCTTCAACTCCTGGCCATACAGAGAATGAACAGCCTTCCCTCGTTTGGTTTGACAGAGGAAAGTTTTATTTGACTTTTGAAGGTAAGTAGTACATAGCATACCAGATTCTAATTTATACTCTCCTCGTCCTTTCTCCCCCATCGGCATTTCAAAATCTGTTCTCTCCAATTGTTCTGGCCTTGCTTTCTACATAAAAAAAAAAAAAAAAATGCTATGGCTACTTAGAAAATATAGACTACTAAAGAGACTATTACATGAATTTGGTTTGTATGTGATCTTCAATTTTTCATGATGAACAAATTAAAGCGAATTTGCAGCTAAAAACTGAAACAGCACTTTTCTCAGCCAAGGAACTTAACTCTGTCAACCAGGGCTCTTTCCTAACTTTTTTTTTTTTTTTTTTGCAAATGCAATGCAACAAACATAAGGATATTTTGGTTGGTATTGTTTAACTTGTATTCAATAATTAACATTCCAGTTACAGCATCCATTACTGAGAATTGTAAATATGTATGTAAATATATTATGACTAGGTATACTGAACAAGAGATCAGAAAAACTTGGAAGAGTATTTCAATAGGTTTGATCTTTATTTCCTGAAATTGCAATGGAACGACTTCAGTAAAATGGGCAACTATCATTGAACTTACCATTACAGAAAATTAATGAAAATATGCATAAACATAATGTGAACTTACTGAGCTCAGTGTTTGGTTATTTCCTATATGCTGCATTAAGGATCATTCTTCTGTTTCACATTTAAGTTCTAAATCATCTTAACTGACCAGCTATTTGACAAAATGGCCCCCTTAAACTAGTTGTGGGGGAAAATAATTTAGCTAATTAGAGGACCATCTTACATGTAAATTTACTGCAGAAGCCCCTAGTTTTCTAAGATTTTAAATGTTTAAGTTTATCCTAGGGTTAAAAGTTGGCCCAGAAGTATTCTACTTTAGAAATGAATCTTTAATTAAACTTGTGTGGAATGACAGTAACAATAACTTTCCTAACTTGGATGTATGATTTAACTAGAATAGCTGATATGTAGTTGTATGCTTGTGGCTGTTTCTCTCCAGTGAATTTTGTTTGCAAAATGACCCTGGATATGAAAGCCCTTAGCTCAGAGTATGGATAGCTGCTTGAAAGATGGGTTGATTTCAATTTCTAAATACCTTGAAGCCTTTTCTTGGTTTAGATAGGACAGATGACTATGGAGTCTTCGTGGAAGGATGCATATTTTCCACATGAAATCAAGGGCTTTATTGCCTTAAGCCATTAATTTTATAATAAACAAAATGCAGAGTCCACAAACTTGTGGCCTGCTGAACTTTTCCTTTGAGTCAGATAGAAATTAAAATATGCCTGGCCATCTTTTTATGAATCAGCACATCTCAAGGAAGAAGCTACAACTGGATAAACTGGTAATCCTGAAATACTCCAAGCACCTAAAACTGCAAAAGACCTTTCTCTGGTTCAGTATGGTCATGGCATTTATTTATTTTATTTATTTATTATTATTATTTTTTTTTTGGTGGTACTGGGGTTCCTGGAAGCCCTTCTACCTCCGGACTACACTCCCAGACCTACTTTTTATACTTTTTATTTGGAAACAGGATCTCCTAAGCCAGTGCGCAGCTGCGGCTGGCTTCGAACCTGCGCGATCCTCCTGTCTCTGCCTCCCAAGCACCGGGATTACAAGCGTGCGCCACCACGCCCAGCCCATTTATCCTGTTTTAATGAGGCAATTAAGTATTACACTAAGACAACCTTCAAGTAACTCTGGGCTCCTACAAAGCAACTCTGATCACTTGGGTTTGGTGATTTTCTTTCTGTGGTTTTTGTTTATTTTGGCCTTAGAGCATGTTTTCTGTTTTGCTTCAGTTTTCTTATGTCTCTTTTTGGACAGAGACTTTTATTTGCAGGTCTGGGGTTGGAACCCAGGGGCATTTGACCACCGAGCTACACCCCCTGCCCTATTTTTTATTCTTTATTTTGAAACCAGGCCTCACTGAGTTTCAGAGGGCCTCACTAAATAGCTGAGGCTGTCCGCAAAACGTGATCCTCCAGATCTCAGCCTCCCGAATGCTGGTTTGCAAGGGTGTGCCACCACGCTCGGCTGACGGACCTTTTTTGAAGATACCAATAGAGACATTTATCAGTCAACTATAAGCATCCCAGAGCTATGCCGAACAACATTACATCATTTAAGTGTGTAATGTCTGTCAGTATATCTGTGGAGATCTAAAATCCTAGTGTCGCTGTTCTCATAAGCAAAGTCCAGTTCCTTCAGCATCTCAATATGGGCCAAGAGAAGTCATGCAAGAAAGAATTTCAAAGGAAATTAATTGGAACATCTAGCACTATGTTATTGGCATCTGAATATAGTTTGGAAAAAGTATGGGTGAGGCTTCCTGGGGCCACATGAACACCATAGCATCAATGTGTGCATCTCTGTTTACCTCACTGAGAAATGCCCAAGATAGATGTTAAACCTTACACCAAGAAAAGCTTTAGGAATAACTAAACATGACACATTGCCCCGAGCAAGAACGTCTGCTTTAAGAATGGAGGTTTGTTTTCATCATTTATATAGTCTGATATTTTAGCCAGTGCAAGCTGGAATTTGTTTTAATTTTATACAGTAATGAAAAATGGCATAAGATGGCCACCTTTAAAAATACTTGAGAATGATGCCCCATCTCTACCTCCAACAACTCATTCCACATGTTTTATTAAGTAGCATTTCTGACTTTTCCTGGGACGCTGTGGTTTTTACCCACATTTGTTATTAGTAGCATTGATCATTATTTCTAGTGCTTCATTCAGGGAATGTAAAAGATGAAAATATTCACTTATTCTAAATAACTTTTCAATTACTATTAATTTCTAAATGCATTCTTATAGTGTTCAAAATTTTAGCGTGGGTCAGGCATGATGGCTGAGGCAGGAGAATCTCAGGTTCAACTTAGCAAGCCGCTCAGCTAAAACTTAGTGGAATCTTTGTGTGTTTTGTTTTGTTTTTGCGGGTCTGAGGATGGAACCCAGAGGCATTCAACTTCCGAGCTACGCCCCCTACCCTATTTTCCTATTTTTTATTTTGAAACAGGGTCCCACTAAGTTGCCGAGGGCCTCACTAAGCTGAGGCTGTCCATAAATCGCGGTCCTCCGGTCTCAGCCTCCCGAATGCTGGGATTACACCTGTGCACCACCACGCCCGGCTTGAGACCGTTTTCAAATAAATATATGACTGGGAGTGTAGCTTGGAGGTAGAATGACCCCTGAATTCCCAGTAGCGCACATACAAGCACACAAAAATATCTTTAGCCTGCCTTGTTCTTTTTGTTCCTACCGTGATTTAGACATTATAGTCATTCAATATATGAGCCACCAACCAACCAATCCACTAGTGAACATTGGCTTGTGAGTTTATTTCCATCTAACATGATACTTTAAGCTTCCAAACTTAATGGGTTATAGTACCAGACACTGTGGTGTATACCCATAAACCCAGCAATTCCAGAGGCTGAGGCAGAAGGATTGCAGACTAGAGGCCAGGCTAGGCAATGAAATGAAAACTATCTCAGAAGACCTTGGTACAAATGGCAATGGCATTTTAAACACACAAGGGTATATCTTATTGAAGCTATCAAGTATTCTAAGTGGGAGGAAAAGATATTTCCATGACAAATAGAGTATGTGACTGTTAGACCTTGGCACATTCCTCCACATTTAACTATAGGCTGGCAGCTTCCTCTCTTCTGCGCTGCCTCCCTGCCGAGTATTATCCACAACACAGGTTCTGTGTGGATGCCCTATCCAGTCCATGGGCTCCGAGGCCTCGACTTCTTTACCTCCAACCAATATTCACTGGGTGTCCTACACCTCTAGCCACATCTTGGAAGTGGTTCCCATTGGCAATGTCACTTCTGCTGTTTCATGGTGAGCAATGTGTCACCCTTTTATACCAGGGACTATATTAAGCAGTGCATCTTTCATTCACCAGGTAGTTACTGAGTATTTCTTGTACACCAGCCCTGTCCTGAGCACTCTCCAATAGTGAACAGGAGAAATCTATGACACAGTAAATGAAGATAAATGAGATGTAGTATGCAAACAATAAAGAACGGGGCATCTTAAGAGACCTGGAGAAATCACAATAAGTAATGGTCACTAACATCTGAGTACTTCACATCTGTGATCTCACTTCATCAGCTCAGCTCATTGATGAAAACAGATTCTGGTAACCAAAGTAACCGTCACAGGGTCACACAGCCAGGCAGAGGCAGAGTGAGGCGTAAACTCAGGCCCCTGGCTGGTGAGCACTCTGCTCTCCCTGAGCAACTGTGCCTCCATGATCTCATTCAGCCTTTGCAATAGCAGTGGCGTTCCCTCGTCTCCTAGCCTTCCAGCTCTCACTTCCTGCCACTTGCCTTTGACTCTGCTGGGACACCTGTTCTCATGTCCTTTCCATTCTCACTCCGCCAGGCCCACACCAAGTTCTTTTCTCTATTCAGATTAGACCTGAGTGGAAAGATAAGTTTCTGGAAGAGCCTTAATATGAGCTGCATTGTTTTCTCTGAAATTATGTTGTCTCTCTGAAGAGCATTTTAAACATCTGACCTCCTTAAGCAAGTTATTTGTAAGCTTCAAGCAGGGTACTTAGTTATTAGTTACAATCACAGAAAACTTTCTCTACACTGACAGTGAAAATCCTTTAAGATGTGTACAGGTCAAGTTATTCACACCACAACGATACTAATTTGCTGGAGCCAGCCAGCAGAAGTACGAGTTCTGAAGAGAGGTGCGAGGATGAAGATTTTAAGAATTTGATTCTCAGAATTATTTTTTTTAACTCTAATGGTGGGGGGCGCCAGCCTACTATTTCTACTGGCCAATCCCTGAGCCTGGGTCAATATTTCCTACTGGTCGATGACTACTCCTCTGTCAGTCTTCTCTATTGCGCTGACGCTGGGTTTGTTTTTCCAGAGGTATTTATACAGTCACAGGTCAGTCAACATCCTCGTGCTACCAACACCAAAATACAATAAAGACCAATACAAAACATTACAGATAGGTCAGTTAGTACCCTTGTGCCATCACCATCTGATCCTCTCGGACCCTTTATTCTAAACTTTCCATGACCCCAAGCCTTGTTGACTCTGTGTGAAGGACAGTCAGCCGAGTCAGAAACATCTAGAAGAAAGCCTTAATGGCTCTTGACAATTCCCCCTTTCTACTTATATTCAAAGAAGACTGTGCCTGCCTTAGGTTGTTTCCTTCAGGTATCAAGGATTACCCGTCTTTGGATAATACAGAGCTAAGCTGTATATCCTGTCTTAGGTTTCCTTGTCCCAAGGAAATCTTACCCGACATTGGCTACCAGCCTCTTAAATGGGGGTGCCTTTCAAAGGCAAATTGTGCACTTCTGCTGAAAAAATGTTCTCACTTGTCCTGACATCACACTTTGTCCCGAGTCTCTAACAAGGTATTGGGAGTATCATGTAAAAGGTATTTCAGTAAGACATTTTCTCCAGTTAACACTGATTTTTACATGTTGAATCAGTTTTGAGTAAACAAATTATTAGTGGGCTAACATTTTTATCTCCTTTCCCTGGGTAACCAGGGCCCCACAAGACCAAGCCTTCAATAGCAGTTACTACTTGTCTAAAACCACGGGTGTCAACTGCAGACATCCCATCTTGACATCCCTAGGAAAACGTAAGAGTGTACCAGTTCTTTGTCCAAAATACAGTTACTATCAGTCTTTGTACTATCAGGTCCCGATTTTTTGTGGTTGGAAGTGGATTTCTTGTACAGTTTTCCATTATAATGCTGCAGCCATAGCTAATCCCTGTGTATATGCAGGTCCTATATTGGAACATCACTGAATGTAATCAGGCAAGTCTCTTCTTTCTAAAAGGGCGTAAGGCAGTTTAACACTATTAGCATTCTCAAAGGCTAATTACTTTACGAGCAACAGCCCTGCTTCACTGTCGCTTATCAATTGACTAGCAGTTTGTAATAACCTGGCTACAAACTCCTGATATGGCTCATCTGGTCCTTGTCTTATTTTTGAAAGATCTTCAGTTTGTTTTCCTAGAGTAAACAACTTGTTCCTTTCTTGACGTGCAGCATCATTGGTCTGAGCATAAGAAACTAGACTAAATTTTAATTTGAGCAGTCTCCCTATATTTTTCTTCTCCTGCTAACATCAAAGTTTATGGGTATTCCCTGAGCTATGTTTAAATCTGCTGTGGATTGGCATTGTTCTACGAATTCAGACTTCCACAATAAAAAAAAAATCACCCCTGATAAACAAGCTCAGGCTGTTTCCAATCAGAAGGACAAAGCTTCCACAGAGAGATTCTAACATGGCTTGAATAAAAGGTGCTGTTGGCCCATATTGAGCACAAGCTGTTTTTAATTCTTTTAATCACTTGGAAGGAAAGGGCCTATATCCTCTTAACACCTCCTTGACCATTAGAATCTTCAGTAACCAGAAAAACTGAATCCTAGTATCTTCTGTTCTCTGCAGCCTATTTATAGCTGCTTGAAATGGTGATGTTAAAGATAAAGGACTTTTTCATTGCCTTGTTTAGCAAATGCTACAGTGGGAGAATCATTAGTTTTTTTTTGTTGTTTTTGTTTTGTTTTGGTGGTACTGGGGTTCCTGGAAGCCCTTCTACGTCTGGGCTACACTCCCAGACCTATTTTTACATTTTTTATTTGGAAACGGTCTCCTAAGCCAGCGCACGGCTGGCTTCGAACCTGCGCGATCCTCCTGTCTCTGCCTAAGCGCGGGGATTACAAGCGTGCGCCACCACGCCCGGCCTTTTTCACTATTTGAAACAGCTTTTGCTTTAAGATTCTTCAATACCACTAAGAAATGAACCTCGGATGTGTCACACCTGCGGAAGTAGATTATAGAACAGAATTTCTCATCTGCCTGGGTTACCAAATGGGGAAAACAAGAACAGCACAAAGATTTCAGCTCCAAGGTCTGGAGGCACACACTTGTCCCAGCATTCGGGAGGCTGAAACAGGAGAACTGGGGTTTGCAGCCAGCCTCAGCTACTTAGTGAGGCCCTGTTTCAAAATACAAAGTAAAAGTGGAGGAGATAGAATACCCCTGGAGGTTCCATCCTCAGTACCGGGGGGGGGGGGGGAGGAAAATATTTCAGCTCCAAAAGACAGGGTTGCTATGTGTAGAGGAGTTTGAAAACTGAAGTTAAATACTTCTCTAGAACAGGAAAAGAGCAGTAAAGTTGAAGATTAGATTTTCTTATTCTTTCATTCGGTGGCTCAGAACTATGCCATGAGTTCTTCTTAGCTACAAGTGGAGGTAAAAGTGGCTTCTGCATTCTAGGAATTTATAGGAAATAACAGCATTTAGCACTTCCTATGACAAACGTTCTGTAGCAAATGCCATGGTAGAATTTCAAGAATATTGTAGAGAAGGATAAAAGGTTTTTAATGGAGAAGAGTCTCTGGCTAGCTTCCTGGAAAAAGAGGGATATGAACTGTCTGACATTAAAGGACAGAGACATTAAAGGAAAGCTGAAAGTGCCTCTGTTTAAAGAAACAGCTTGAATGAAGGCTTAGATTCAGCCTCTAGGGGAAAGGATGTCTAGGTTGTACTCAGGGATAATAAAGCTGACAAGGCAACAAATGTTTAAAGACCTCAAAAGGTAAGTAGAGCTCATATCTAAAGGACTTCAAATTCTAAGAGAAGGGATTTGAGTAGAAATTCCCACACAACGCTGAATTTTGAGAATTTTGAGATAGAAAGTGCTATGACCATCTTTGATTTCTAAGATTAGAGGGAGGAAGAAAGCCGGAGACAGTCAGCAAAAGCACGAGTTCTGAAGAGAGGCGTGAGGAAGAAGAATTCAACTCCTAGAACTTGATTCTTAGAATTTTTTAATTCTAACATGGGGTGGGGGGGCGCCGCCAGCCTACTCTCTTTACTGGCCCACCCCTGCTTCTGGGTCAATATCTCTACTGGTCGATGACTACTCCCGGGTCAGTCTTCCCTATTGCGACGGCACGAGGTTTGTTTTTCTAGAGGTATTTATACAGTTACGGGCCAATCAATATCCTCGTGCTACCACCACCAGAATACAATAAAGACCAATCCAAAGCACATATCTTACAGATAGGTTAATCAGTACCCTTGTGCCATCACCACCTGATCTTCTCTCAGAACTTTTACTTTGACCATCACCACCTGATCTTTTCTCAAACCTTTTACTCTGAACTTTCCATAACCCCGAACCTTGTTGACTCTGGGCAAAGGACAGTCAGCTGAGTCAGAAATATTCTTTTAGGGGAAAGCCTTAATGGCTCCCTGCAGAAGAAATTTGAGGACTTACTGAAGCAGTCCAGGAGAAGTATAAAGGGAATGGCCAAATACCATTGTCAGGAGGAACATCTAACAGAATGTGGGTAGAAGAGAGGCTGACTCTGAAGCTTCCATCCTGAAATAGAGGGTGAAAGGTGCTATTGTGAATCAGGAGAAATAAATTTCCAGGAGTCGACAATTTGGTCAGGAAGAAGGATTTGCACTGGAGACCTCTCAGGTTTGAGGTTCCTGCACACCGATCACATAGTATGAGTCCAAGAGTAAACGGACTGTGGAAATTTGGAGTCATCCACTTGGAGTTAAGGGCTGGATCCAAGCCAGTCATGGTAGCACACGCTTGTAATCCCAGTACTTGGGAGGCTGAGAGAGGAGGAGGTTTGTGGTAAGGTTTATGGCCATCCTCAGCAACTTAGCAAGACCCTCTGTAACTTAGTGAGAACCTGTTTCAAAATAAATGAAATAGGGTTAGAGATGTGGCTCAGAAGTAGAATGCTCCTGGGTTCAATCATACACACACACACACACACACACACACACACACACCTGAATCCATAGATGTTCCATAGAGTTTAACATTGGGGCATGCATGTATTTAGCAACTGTTTTATTTTATGTATTTATTTATTTATTTATTTATTTATTTATTTTTGGTGGTACTAGGGTTCCTGGAAACCCTTCTACCTTCAGGCTACACTCCCAGACCTATTTTACACTTTTTATTTGAAAACAGGGTCTCTCGCAGCTGGCTTCGAACCTGCGCGATCCTCCTGTCTCTGCCTCCCAAGCGCGGGGATTACAAGCATGCCCCACCACGCCTGGCTCAGAAACTGTTTTAGAAAAAGAAAAAAGAACACATTGCAACTTAGAACTTGTTTTTTTTTTTCTTTAAATAGCCACACAAATATTAGGGATTATTTTGAATGTGATAATCAATGGTTATGTTTTTGGCATATATTAATGTCCTAGATGCCTTTATAACCTGTTGTGTCTTAGTTGTTCATGTCTGATATAATGCCTAACGGATGGGCTAACCCAGTGGCACTCTGAGTATCTCCTACCTTAGTAGGAAAATTGCAGATGTCATGGCTAGAAGAAAATACCAGCTGCTCCAAAGCTATTATTGCAAAACTGGTTAACATAGAGATAATGCTCTGCTTCTTTTTCCTGCCTGCTGGTCATCAAAGTCTTTTGTCCTTTCTTGGGTTGATACCTTTCTCAACTATTTTGTATTCTTTTTTTCTTTCTTCTTTTTCTTCTTCCTAACACTCAGATATGAACACATAAAACCGAGTATGAGGCTGAAGAAAGTTTTATTTTTTAAAACACAACAAATAAAAATTAACTCATATATAAGCTTTAAAAATAATTGGTAAGCCGGGTGTGGTGGTGCACGCTTGTAATCCCCGCGCTTGGGAGGCAGAGACAGGAGGATCGCACAGGTTCGAAGCCAGCCTCGCTGGCTTAAGAGACTTTGTTTTCAAATAAAATATAAAATAGGTCTGGGAGTGTAGCCCAGAGGTAGAAGGGTTTCCAGGAACCCCAGTACCACCAAAAAAACAAAATTGGATAACAAATTTGGCATTCCTTTGCTTATGATTAGAAATTTATTTTATAAAATATTTTATTTTCCTTTTTCCACATAGTAGGAGCACTTGAGAAATTCTTTAAATTTACTGCCTATCCCCACAGTAATCTTAGATATAAGTCAAATTCAAAATAAGATATTAATTGTCTCATTATGATTACTATAAAGCTTCACTTAAAATACTCACTGTAGGTACAGTATACGTATGCCTAGACATGATTATATTGCTAATATTCTTTAGAAGGAGGCAAATCGTCTTTATTTTTTTATATGTATGTGTGCAAAATCAATTATGATGGATGCACAGCAAAATGCTAAGATTGCCCATACTAACTCAGCAATACATGGATATCTGGTAGGGAAAACAATGAGCAAATATGTCGAATGAGGCCTTGAAAATATTGCTACCAGGACTGATCATTTATGACTGCATTTATTCAGTCAATGAGTGGTTATTGTTTGCTATGTGCATAGTACTATGAAAGGTATTAGGGTATAGCAGTGTACAAAAACAAAGACATGTTCCTGCCTTTAGGGGCATAGAAATCTGACATTAAGCAAACAGTTACAATATTGTATACATAAATATATATATATATATATATATATATATATATATATATATTATAATTAAGGAGATAGGGTGCAAGGTGTGAAGGTATTCAATTATAGCACTTGGGAGGTCAAAACAGGAAAATCACAGGTTCAAGGCCAGTCTCAGCAACTTAGCAAGAGCCTGTTAAAAAAATATTTGTTTTGGTACTGGGGATTGAATCCAGGAGCATCTACCTCCAAGCTACACCCCAAACCCTATTTTTTATTCTTTATTTTGAAACGGGGTCTCACTAAATTGCAGAGAGACTCACTAAATAGCCGAGGCTGGCCTCAAACCTGTAATCCTCCTGTTTCCGCCTCCAAAGTACCGGATTACAAGCATGCACCACCACACCTGGGTTAAAAAATGTTTTTAGAGCCAGGCGTGGTGGCACACGCTTGTAATCCCTGCGCCTGGGAGGCTGAGACAGGAGGATTGCACAGGTTCGAAGCCAGCCTCAGCTACTTAGTGAGGCTCTCAGCAACTTAGTGAGACCCTTTTTCCAAATAAAATATAAAATGGGTCTGGGAGTATACCCGGAGGTAGAAAGCCTCTGGGTTCCACCCCCAGTACCACCCAAAAAAAAAAAAAAGTTTTTAAAGGGATGGGGGATGTAGCTTGGAGGTAGAATGTCCCTGGGTCTAACTCTCAGTACCAAAAAAAAAAAAAAGATAGTGTGCTTTGGTGGCATACAAGAAGGAGTCCTAAACTGGCCTAGAAGTTAGAGTGATGAGAGAAATTAGAGTGACATTTAAGTTTAGGTAAAGTCTTCTTTGAAACCATGTGAAATGTTGCTGGGTTAGAATACTAATATAAAATCTTACATGACATGTAAATGTGACCCTAAAGGCATATGGAGTTTTGTCTTAGATATTAGAGCTAGAGTCCCCAATTAGTTAATATTGATTTACTCTCTATACATACACACACACACACACACACACACACACACACACACACGTATATGTGAATAAAATGAAAAATATGTGGAGCATATATTTATATCAGAAAGAGGTGTGTGTGTGTGTGTGTGTGTGTGTGTGTGTGTGTGTGTGTGTGTGCGCCTTCTGGATCTGAGCCTCAGCACTGTGCTTAACTTTAGGCAAGTTACTTCGGGACTCTACATTTTACTTTCTTCCTCTGGAATTGGAATAACAATGGCATCTGTTTTATAGGGTTAAGATTAAAGTCAAGCCCCGAGTTCAGTACATAAAAGCACTCAACCAATCTTAGCTTTTACGCCTATGATCCAATTTCACACATGCCTTGCTTATAAGATAGCTGTGTCCAGTGTAATTCTCGCCTGCTTTGGAGAAGTTTGAATTGTAGTATTCTAGTTTTCTTCCACATAGAACAGTCGACAACACGGTCTTCTGTGAATAGCTACGTGGCCTCCCTCCTTGTTAACAACAAGCAATCTTTTCTTTGCTGCTTATGAAGTGAGAATGATTTGGGAGCACAGCACCACCTCCCTGCTGCACGTCTCACCGCCACGAGAGCCCTTTATTCAAGCTGACTTGTTGAGACTAATGATCGGCCTGGTGGGACACTCCTCAGGGTTCTGGGTAAATGCTGGTGGGAGACATACAAGAAAATCTGTTACCATTTCTTTCATTAAAGGGATTGTAAAGCATGGCATTTCGGCAGATTTGACAAGTAATTTCAAACTTTCCAAGAAAAGAATGGAAAAGCTGAGAATCCCAAAGGTAACTACACCTTTGGATGATTCCGAGCCTTTGTTATATAGTAGCTGGCTGATGAGCTCGGTAACTTTTGTTTTTATTATGAGTCTTTTTAGAAGAGCTATCCACAGACTTAGACTGCATACTCCATTGCAAAATTCTCTTGTTATAGGCTGAGGTATCGCTCAGTAGTAGAGCCTATGTGCTTAGTATGCATGAGGCTCTGGGTTGGCTCCCCAGCAATACACACACACACACATACACACACACACACACACACACACACACACACACACACACCACATGCTTTTTATGAACTTCTGGCTATCCCAAGAAAGATAGCTGATATAAATGAACCAAGAAGATATTCTTGTGATTCCAAGATGATATCAAGACTCAGGAGAATCTCTTGTTGCTAAGCCCATATAAAACAGAGTCTGGAATAGATATATTTGGTTGACATCACATATAAACCCAAACAGATCTTGGATAGTTGCATATTAATGGCCTTTTCAAATTATAATATACCACAAAAATATAATCATTTTCTAAAATAATTATTAACATTAGTAAATACCTAATATGAGCTAGGGCCTGTGCTAGGAATTTTACATAAACCTCTTCATTTGTTAAATCAAAGATTGATTTAAGGTCACTAAAATGAGGCATGAAGATAAATCATTGCTAGTAGGACCTTGACTCTTGTGTCTCCAGCTCTTTTGCGCCATGTGAGACCATCCTTTCTGCCAGAGCACAGACTGTCAGCTGACAGGAGATTTCAGAGACTTGCTCCTCTTTTCTGTGGGCCCTGCTGGACTTAGTCACCAAAAATCAAGAAAATATGGTCTTGAGGCTTCTTTTCCTGCTGGCACACAGCTACACAGGTAGGATGTGCCATTCAGAATTTCTATACAGTGTAATGATAACATGGCCTCCCTTAGCTGACACAGGGACTCAAAACATGCCTCCAAGCAAACACAAAGGCTATCCTGGGAGCTGGTCGCAAGGGAGCAGGGGCAATGCTAATCTTTCAAAATGTTCAAATAGAGTTACAATCATCATTGTGAATAGTGGGTGCAGGAAGAGGAAGAATGAGACATTTAATATTAGTTACTCCTTTCCTTAGATTTTGCCCTTTTCAGATTGGACCCACATCCCACTCACCATGAAACTATCAGCTCACATAGCAGGCTTTTGGCATGCCCACCATGGCAGGCAGCATTCTTCCTGTTTCTTCATATATAGATATTTGCCCCTTTAGAAGAACAACTTTCAGTAATTTTCAAAATTACCAGCATCCATTTTTATTTTATTTATTTTTTGTGTGTGTGGTACTAGGGGTGGAACCCAGGGGCTTTCTACCTCCAGGCTATACTCCCAGACCTATTTTATATTTTTATTTGGAAACGGTCTCACTAAGTTGCTGAGAGCCTCACTAAGTAGCTGAGGCTGGCTTCGAACCTGTGCGATCCTCCTGTCTCAGCCTCCTAAGTGCTGGGATTACAAGCATGTGCCACCACGCCCAGCCAGGATCCATTTTTAAATAGAAGGCACCATTCAAGAAATTAAGGAGAAATATAAAAACCTTGATGTTATTTAAAATTACAAAATAATTCTGTCTGATATAAATATTTTAACATGATACTAAAATAATGCATGTATATTATTTTTCAAAAGTTAGAAAACAGAAAAGCACAAATTGAATAATCTATAAGCTAATAAACATAGATAAGCACCATTATCATTTTAGTATTTTATTTTGTTTTATTTTATTTGCGGGTCTGGGGATGGAACTCGGGCATTTGACCTCCAAGCTATACTCTCTGCCCTATTTTTTATTCTTTATTTGTAAACAGGGTCTCACTAATTTGCAAAGGGCCTCACTAAGTAGCTGAGGCTGTCCGTGAACCACGATCCTCAGGTCTCAGCCTCTCGAATGCTGTGATTACAAGTGTGTGCCACCATGCCCGGCTCATTTTGGTATATTTTAATTCTAAGGTTTTTCATGTGAATGGCTGTGTGTGTTTGTGTGTGTGTGTATGTGTGTGTGTGTGTGTGTGTGTGTGTAGTTTATGTTATCAAACATTATATAATGATGCATCCTTTTCTTTTAATATACGATAGTATCTTTTTTACCATCATAAGGTATTTGAAAATACCTCATAGTTTGCTTTATTCTAATTATGATATTGATTTAAGCCCATTACTTTAAATTTTTCAAATATGAAGAGTATAAATAAAAAGTAAATATCACCCCAAAATCACACTATCTAGAGATTAGTATAAATAACATTCTTAATCTTTGGGTGAAAATTCTTGAAAAGCCTCTCTGTACACACACACACACACACACACACACACACACACACACGATGTGCTATACTTACTTACTCCCAATAATCCATCCGAGGAAATGGATGATCCAATGGCTTAAAACTTTTTCAGGTTCAAAGTAAACTTTGTTAAGTACAGAAAAGCATTCTTTTTCTAACCAATGACAAAGTATAAACCACTATCTTCCATATAATTACCAAAAATAGAATCTAAACCCATTTCATACTCAGAATCTATGAATCACATCTAGCTATTAACAGTTATATATCATATCTCAGTGGCTTGACTTTTTTTTTCCTTTCCTTTTTTTTTTTGTGGTACTGGGGATGGAACCCAGGGGCATGCTACCTCTGAGCTACACTCTCAGCCCTATTTTTAATTCTTTATTTTGAAACAGGGTCTCACTGAGTTGCAAAGGTCCTCACTAAGCAGTAGCTAAGTGGCTTGACATTTTAATACCACATGTTTATTTTATTTTATTTTATTATTTTATTTTATTTTATTTTATTGTGGTCCTGGGGATAGAACCCAGGGGCCTCTACCTTTGGGCTATACCCCTGACCTATTTTATATTTTATTTTGAAACAGGATCTCACTAAGTTGCTGAGAGCCTCACTAAGTAGCTGAGGCTGGCTTTGAACCTGTGCGATCCTCCTGTTTCAGCCGCCCAAGTACTGGGATTACAAGCATGTGCCACCACACCCGGCTTCTATACCACATGTTTATAAACTTGACCTCTTTATTCTCTTTTGATTGATAGTTTATTTTTGCAACACAGCAAAAATTCCAGAATGTGTGTCTGCATTCATTTCCAGACTTTATTTATAAATTTCTGCTAAGTAAACCGTTTTTCTGAAAGTCGACTAGAAGTTTCTGACAGTTTTAGCACCTGAGTATTCTGCCATCATACGTAAGTCAGTCATAACCTGCTTGTCCCATCTTGCAAAATTCTGCAGTTCAGATGCCAACAAACATGGCAGTTTCTCCTACCCATAGTTACACAGCCAGGTGTATGGGAGTTAATATCCTATGGACAAGTAACTCTTCATTTTCTTACTGAATCAGAGTAGAATCTTTTCTTCTTTTCTCCAAATGTAAGAGTTCACATGAATGAAGTAGCTCAAACTCACTGAGGAGAACATGAAATAAGCTAGTAGCTTCTACTTGTGGCTATAGTGCAGAGACCATAACAGCATGGTCTCTGCTTATGTGTGTGGGACTATAGCCACAAGCTATAGTCTATAAATAGCCACTGCGGGTTATAAGCACATCCACTGTTAGCAGCTGCCAGGTTTCTTTTGACATTGTATACAGCAAGATGCAGCCCAATTAAAAATGTTAAAATGCTTTCAAGCATATGTTTTATAATAAAGGAAATATAGATATTAATGGAAATAAAATCTATAACCAGATCGGTGACCTTCAGTCCACAGTAGGCATTTAAATTTACACCATAGAGTGAATGTGTATAAGCGAGTGTACATATATATACAAATCTAATTATTCTCACAATTGATATTATAATTTATAGAAAAAGCAACCTGAAATAACAGGATTTTATAAAGAATGGTAGATAAACAGGTGCAACTTAAAAGGTAAATGCAAAATAAAGAGGCAAAACCTACAAGCATGTTATCTTCGGGAGACAGTGCAATTCTCTGCAGCAGTGATTCTATCCAAGACACAAACGCAGCTCCATCCCACACGAAGGTCTCAGGTTTGCTTTCCGAGCTCACTGTGCCCATTTCAAGCAATTGCAGAATAAAAAACCGAGAAGTGGCACTGAATACTGGTAAAGGTCTCCATGTTCCACTTGATGGCATAGTTGGAGTCAAAGCTTAGAGTCTGAATATTTGTTTTATATTAAAAAGGACCCTTATGCCGGGCGTGGTGGCGCACGCTTGTAATCCCCGCGCTTGGGAGGCAGAGACAGGAGGATGGCGCAGGTTCGAAGCCAGCTGCGCGTGCTGGCTTAGGAGACCCTGTTTCCAAGTTTTAAAAAAAATGTAAAAATAGGTCTGGGAGTGTAGCCCGGAGGTAGAAGGGCTTCCAGGAACCCCAGTGCCACCAAAAATAAATAAATTAATTAATTAATTAAATAAAAAGGACCCTTTGGAAAACCACTTGCAAATACATCCGTCCTCCCTGGGCTTATTTCACACTGCATTTGCAAACCTGCGCAAATTAGATACCACACTTTCTTCTTGAAATTTAGTTTAAAATGACATTGGCCATCACATATTGTATAGTAATTCCAGATGTCTACCTTCTTGACTCTCTTGGTTGTCTTTTTTTTTCAATCTCTTTCCTCTATTGGGAGAAACCATGGAATAATCTAAACTGACAGGTTTGAACATTGTCTCCTTCGTCTTTCTCCAACTCCTTAATGCATGTAATCACTTTAATCAGTCCATAGCATTATGTTATATAAATATACCTATCTTTTCTTAATGGATATTTAGGTTTTGTACCTTTCTTTTCTAACATGTGAAGTGGCATAACGGGAAGCCTTTAACCTGTGGCTTTATGTACTCATCTGAATGCACCCTAAAGATAGATCACTAAAACTGAGATTGCTGTGTGAAAGGATATGCACATTTATATTACTATACACTGGCAAATATCCCTCTAAAATGTCCATCATGACATTATGAATAACAAGTTTTTTTATGTCTTCATCAGCACAGTTCTATTAGTATTGCCTTTTGTATATGTGTGTGTATGTGTGTTAGTTCTAGGGCTTGAACCACCCAGGGACATTCTACTACTGAACAACACCCCCAACCCTTTTTATTTTATTTGAAGCAGATCTCAATAAGTTACTGCATGCTGGTCTTGAACCTGCAATCCTCCTGTCCAGCTGCCCAAGTACTGAGGCTACCATACCCTACTGGCCTTTAGGGAAAAAAGCAATATGTAATATGTAACACAGACATACTAAAAAATTTTTAATTTCTACATCATACCCCATAAAGTCACTAGTCATGATTTGTTTTACCCACCTCCATTATTAGATATTTAAATTGTTTCAAGTTTTTCCATATGCAATGCATATCTTTGCACTTGATTCTTTGACCTTAAGATATTTTCCTAGAATAGATTTTGAAATTTTAATTTATGGTTTAAAACTATAAAACTTCTAAAATTTTATGATACACATTGCCAAATAGATTTTTAGAAAAATTATGCAAAATTTTACTTTCACCAGCATACTACAGAAGTGCCTATTTCAATACATTCTCAGAAGTGCACATTATTCATTTTTCAGATCCTTTCTGACCTAAAAATTGTTTCTTCCTGCTTTATTTTTTTATTATAAGTGAAGCTGAAGACATTTTAATACTTTTTAGCCATTTAGTGTCCTTCAGTGAATGTTCTTTTTGTATGTCCTAATGTTTCTCAATTCTATTTAAGAAAGACTTTAACAGACTGATAATGAGCTAGGGTGTCAGTCCAAGATAGAGCCTTCAAGAAGCCACCACTTCTCTGAAAACGCCTACCAGACATTTTACAGAGAAATGCTCTACCTGTTTAACATTCTTGGATATTTCCTTCCTTCTTTTCTTTCTTCTTTTCTTTCCTTTTTCTTTTTCTTTATCTTTATATATATATATATATATATATATATATATATATATATATATATATACACTGGGGATGGAACCCAGGGGCAGTCTACCTCTAAGCTACAGCCCCAGCCCTATTTTTTATTCTTTATTTTGAAACAGGGTCTCACTGAGTTGCAAAGGGCCTCACTAAGTAGCTGAGGCTGTCTGCAAACCATGATCCTCCTGTTTCAGCCTCCCAAATGCCGGGATTACAAGCGTGCGCCACCACGCCCTCCTTTTTCTAAAACCTCTAATATTCCCTATCTTTAACTGGATCCTTGTTTTTTTCCCTCAGAGCTCCTGGACCTGTGTCGTTGTCTCCCTACCTGTATTCTGACCTTGTTCCCATGTGCATGAAGCCCGGCCCACGCTCTCTCTGGTTTCTCACTCCTCAATCCCCTGGCTCTACTCCTTCCCAATGAAGTTAAGAAACTTACTCCATTGCCCATGGGAAAACACCTCTCCTGGCTTGACCAGGCCCTCGAGCCTCCCTTTCCTGTGCTTCATTCCTTTGTAAAGTCTTTACTAGATTTTCCCCCTAAGGATCTTGACTAGACCACAGATAACCATGGCAATATCAATGTCATTCATTCAGTGCTAAATCTGAAGAAAGGGAAAAATTATTGTCCTTAAAAAAAGACTCAGTTTTTCTCTAAGTAAGTTATGAAATTTTACAAAAACATTCCCATCCTTGGCCCTTTTAAGCCTATGGATGAGTGCTTCTCAAATCGATTCATTTTGGTGTGTGTGTGTGTGTGTGTGTGTGTGTGTGTTGAATCCTACTTCCTTTACCCAGGGAGCCTTTTATAGAACTTTGTTTACTTCTAATCATTCCCCAGTAGAATTTTAGTACCACAAATGTACTGTATGTCCCATTATGTACTGGATGTATCTCTGTGTGCTTTGTATAGTTCAAAAGTAAGATTGCTTTCACCTTCCTTTGAGAAGTAATTTTCACCTCCTTTGTGGTGACACCGCCCCCATTGAGAACGCATGCCGTCATGCAGAGGTTCTACAGCTAGTGCGTTCAGCAAAGCTCACTAGCACTTGAGTGCCAACCTTCACAATACAGGGCCCAGTTCAAGAATACAATTGAAGTTACATCTGGCCTTTAGTCTCAGCGCAGCTACTTACTGTAAAAAAAAAAAAAAAGTTAACTAGAGCAAATCTTTTGATTTTGCTTAGCTTTAATTTCCTACATGTAAAAGCATGAGGCTTTAATAAGGTAATGCATATGAAACATTTAGTGTAGTCCCTGAATTTTAGAGAGTCTATTCTCACTTTATCTCCCATCACAGCCTTATTATTAGGTTAAATAATAGCAATAATAATAAATAATAGCAATAACAATAAATAATAGACTAGTAAATCTCCCAAGAATATATTATATGTATAGATTTTTATATGCAACACACACATACACTTACATGTATATGAGACATGTTTTCTACAATTTAAACCAATTACAATCACAAAATTCCAAGATGTAAGGAAAATTAAAATTTATATGTAATAAATTTTCTTTATCCAAGCATCATGGCACATGGCCTATAGTCCCAGTACTTGGAGGCTGAGACCAGTGGATCTCAGGTTCAAAACCAGCCTCAACAACTTCGTGAGGATCTCAGCAATTTAGCAAGACCTTGTTTCCAAATAAAAAATAAAAAGGGCTGGAGGTATAGCTTAAAGATAGTATTCCCCCTGGGTTTTATCCCCAATACCACACACACCAAAAAAATTTTCTTTGACTTCTTTTCTCCCAAATCCATCCTATTTTTTTTTTAATGAAACTGCTATGATTTCCTTTATGTTGCTTTACTCTTTTCTTTTTTTCTTTTTTCTTTTTTTCTTTTTTTTGCAGGTCTGGAGGATGGAACCCAGGGACATTCAACCTCTGAGCTACACCCCCAGCCCTATTTTTTATTCTTTATTTGAAACAGGGTCTCACTAAGTTGCGCAGGGCCTCACTAAGTAGCTGAGGCTACCCAAGAACCGCGATCCTCTGGTCTCAGCCTCCCGAATGCTGGGATTACAAGTGTGCGCCACCACGCCTGGCTTAAGTTGCATTATTAATCATCACTTCGCCTCATAAGGTTGCATGAATGTACTCACTTTTTCAGTTTAAGCTCTTTTTACTGACCTAGGAAGAACCTCTAAGCTTCTCTTTGTACTTCTCTCATATGGTAAATCCACATGGCAGTGAGGGTGGCCTGAAACAATGCATCTCATGTCATGACTTCTGGTGAATTCTTCTTCCTCACTGCTAGAGGTAATGGCAAACAAAGTATTGAGTACTGTGTGCCAACTACAGAAGTTTACACACACTGGTAACTCTCCTTACCCAAGGGTTTAGAATTGGTGACCCTAAGGTTACTAAAGGCAAGCAAAGACCATGATGCCATGAAAATATTTGCTTCTAACATTTGTCTTCATTCCAGTATCCATTTTCACAAATTAACACTGCTGTGTATTTCTGTCCACTACTTCAAATGCAGAGCCAGTAGTTTTTCCATAAAAGTCAGATCTTACAAACAATAGCTATATTATGAAAGTGTGGTGCATATGTATTACTAAGCAAAATTGCTAATCTTAGGATGGATGCAGGGTTCTATGAAGTCAGTAAAAGTGACTATGTAAATCTGCTTTAATCACACCCAAAGTCATTGTCCATTGAGAGTTTGACAGAAATTTAACTATTTCTGCTTATTTTTTATATCATAGCTACCTTAAAAGAAAATTAAGAAATTGAGACTCGTAAGAGAATTTATAAAACTAATAATTCAGTAATGATGTCTTTATTTATGATCATGAATCAAAGCCAAACCTCAACTCGAATGGTGTGGAGAACAATAATACAATTTTATTAGAAACCTATGCCCTTTCTTTAAATAGAAGCAAAAATCATCTTTGTTCATTCTATGGACTCATTGGTTAGCATTTTAATCTTGATTTTGTTAATAAAAATCTTCCAACAAGTTTGGATTATGACAAGAATCCAAACAACCTTTCCATCTGTATATACCATAAAATTTTAGTACCCATTTTATTTTTCTTAATTTCTTTTTTTGTACTGGGGCTGGAACCCAGGGGCAGTCGACCTCTGAGCTACATACACAGCCCCATTTTTAATTCTTTATTTTTTGAAACAGAGTCTCACTGAGTTGCAGAGGGCCTCACTAAGTAGCTGAGGCTATCTGCGAACCCAGATCCTCCTGTCTCAGCCTCCCAACTGCTGGGATTACAAGCGTGCACCACCATGCCTGACTTGGTACCCATTTTAAATACATTAATTGTAAGTGGCTTCTCTGGTATTGGCTACTCTCAGATAACAAGGACATCCTATATTATATTTAATCCTTATAATATCTGTGAAAGGGACTTATCTCCATGAAGTTTTTCATTTGTGTCTTATTCCTAAAAGTCTATGTATGTGTGTCCCCACCACTATCTTGTATGTGGTAGAAACTAAGTACATAGGACAGATCCCCTCAAACCTCCAGTGAAGGGACACTCTTTTCAGGAAGTTTATTTCTTTGTGAGAAAGCCGTCTTTACTATAAAAATGTTAAGTGCCTATAAACAACTTAAAATCAGAGGATTTTAGATCAGAAAGTCTGCAATCTTTTGCCTTCATTTCACGGTTGAGAGAACCTAAGGTTAATTGACTTCCCTCAGGTCACAAGGCTATTAACTTGCAGGTGCATGGCACTGGCCTCTGGTCTCCTGAGTCACTGCCTGGTAATATTATTTCAGATATGAGAAAACATTCTCCAGGACCCTCATTTGGTCCTCTTGGGCCATAGGCTTGGATTTCTCACCATCTTGGACATTTTCCCAGTTTTAGCCCAGTTTTCTAATTATCCTATTAAACAAAGATCCTGAGATTCTATGGGGAAATATAAGCATTCATTTATTACTAATAGCATTTTCATTAAGTATAATCATGTAAAATACCCTAGCATTCTGAAAACGGTCTGCTGATTGGTCACTCCACTTCGTTAGAATAAAGAAATTACCAAGGAAATAATTAAAAAGGAAAAAAGATTTATTCGCACAAAGATACATTTAGATTACTACCTAAAAATGGCCCAAGATTTGGAAAATATTTGCAGAGTAATAAACAGTTGTGGGAAATGATTAATAGAGACCAGATAGCAGTGAGGAAAACTATGTAATAAGTAGGAAAAGGTAAAATATAAATGGCTTACTATTGCAATATGAAGAAATTAGAGTTATAAACTGTGGCTCTTTTAAGGTAAAAGGTTCTTTGTGTTTATTATTCTGTGTGTTTCTGCTTTTCTGGCATTGTAATTAAGTCCACAGTGAGGACCACAGACCTAGAGGAAGGCATAACCAGGTTATAGGACTCTGGGAGGACAAAGGTCTTGAAAGGTAGATCTCAGATGTCTAACTGATAGCCTTGCACATCATTCCATTCAAGAGTTTGGTCTTTATGTGGTAGATAAAGTTTTCCAACATCCAGCTAGTGAGTTTTTCAACAAAACAAAGAGCAGAAAAATCATCCCTTTCTAGTAACTTATTGCTTATCTATTGATACAGCCCAAGTAGCATAGGTGTTTGGAGCCCAAAAATAGAAAGCTGATCAACTAAAACCTCCAGATGTTTTCCCCTACATATTCTTCCACCAAGTCAGTTTTCCTCAAAACACTATTACCTAATTTTTAATCTTGATATATATGAATTTAACATTTATTTTGCTCATTTTTGTATCAATACCAGATAACTGTCCCTAAAAATTTTGAGAAAATTTTGAGCAGTCTTGATGAGTCTGTCACTATTTAAGATAACTACTATATTATTTTAGATTATGATAATCATCATAAAAATAGTCTTCATAGAGTGCTTACTGAGAACCAAATGCTGCACTAAATGATTTGCCTTATATTAGTCCTAGAACAGGCCTACAAAGCGAACATAATTACATCATTTCCACAAAAGATTATTTATATAACAAGGGTAAGAGAATCAATCACAGATGTCTGATGACAAATCCCACACTCTAAGCCACTACATTGTTATACTTCTGAGCATATTTTTTAGTCTTATCTAAGGCATTAAAGAGCCCAGACTGAGGACCAATCTCAGATAATTCACCACAGAGCTCCTCAGTAAACATAGAACCACTGATTCATGTTCATTGAATATTATGATCCATCTAATTGTCAGTTTCCTGACTATTATTCATATTACTTTCACTATTTTATTCACAAAAATATTGGAAAGACTATTAAATACTTTGTAGACTTGAAAAATAAAATCCCCATGGCATTTTTTTTCTACAAACATCTTTCTCACCCATTTTATCTTTTTCTTCCTAAGAAATCTCTTCATCTACATTATTGTCTCCCTCACTGAATTATTCACCACACTATCGCTGATGTGATCTATATTAAAGCTTACTGAGAACTGCCCCCTCACGTATTTCAAATTCTTCAGCAGCCTCTTATTTTCTTTTATTTGTGGGTCTAGGGATGGAACCCAGGGGCATTTGACCTCCAAGCTAGATCCTGTGCCCTATTTTTTATTCTTTATTTTGAAACAGGATCTCACTAAGTAGCTGAGGCGGTCCACAAACCACAAACCTCCGTTCTCAGCCTCTCAAATGCTGGGATTACAAGTGTGCGCCACCACGCCCAGCTACTTCAGCAGCCTCTTATTTTCTATAGGAGGCATTCTAATCTCAGTTTCAGGATTCCCAAGGAATTCAAGAAATTTATAATTGTACTTAAAATTATATAAATATTGGACATGCATGCAGTTTATTCAGAGAAGTATTCATTAATTTTTATAAAAATTTTAAAAAGGAACTATGATTTTAATATCTATAAATTTCTTATGAAATAAAGATAAATTCCCCAAAATAGTTATACAAAACTCTTCATGACCTAATTCCTAACCACCCAAGCCTCATCTTCTTCCATGTCTCATGTTTTGGTATCCATCATACTCACCTACCCAACAACAGGCTTCCTGAGATTTCTCATCAGTACATGTGTCTATCAACTCCACATATACATGCAAGCTGGGCTTTAATCCTTCTCATCATGAAATCTTATTCATCTTCAAGTACCAGCTGCAACACCATCTTCTCAGTGGAATTTTAAATTTTTTGTATGCCAGCTGTGCAAGACTGAGCCAATTGTACAAACTCTTTGAGCCTGGGTTTCTGTATTAGTCTGTTTTCCATCACTGTGCCAAAATACCTTAGATTATTAAAAAAATCTTTAAAAAGGAAAGGTTTATTTTGGCTCATATTTGTAGCTATTGCTTTTGGCCTGTGACAGCAAAGTACATCATGGAGGGAGCAAGTGGAGGAAAAGGTTTGTTCACTTCATAGTGGCAGGAAACAAAGAGAAGAGCTGATATCCCAACATCCTTTTCAAGGGCATGGCCCCAATGACTTACTTTCTTCCACTAGACCCTCACATCCTAAAGGCTCTACTACCTCCTAATAGTGTCACAGGCTGGAGACCAAACCCTGAACACATGGGCCTTTGGAGAAGACTGAAGATCTAAACTATAGCAGCTTCCAACGGAAGATAATGCTTACTTCCTTCAGAAAACACAGAGTAAAGGCAACAAATAACTGTGGTGGGGGTAATGCTGGTAGTGAAGGTTGTTGCTAATGATGATGGCAACGAGTTTGCAGCTGCTGAGGAGGAGGAGGAGGAGGAGGAGGAGGAGGAGGAGGAGGAGGAGGAGGAGGAGGAGGAGGAGGACGGCACATCTAACTAATTCCTTGAAGACAAAGACCATGTTTAATATATCTTGGAATTCTTAGAACCTACAATAGTGCCTGATACATAGTAGATATTAAATGTTTGTTAAATAGATGATGAATTAGCAAGTCTAATGCATTGAGAGCCAAGAGAGGACAGAAAAGTAAGGGATACGTATAAACTAGAATGCTTAAGGAAAAGCTTTATTGAAGAAGGAAGCATACAAGGGGTAGTTTTTTTATAGCTGGAAAAGAAGACAGAAATTACTGAAGGCAAAAGAAAACAGTCATAACATCAGAGTATATAGTCTATGTGGGGAGTGGCCAGCTTTTCTATTTGTTAGGAAAGGGAAGTAGTGAGCTTGTGACATAAATACATTTTACATTACTGTTTAGCACCAAATCTAGAGATTTGATCCTTTGGGAAACTACGTGTCATAGCAAAAATGACGCAGTGGTGTTTTATATAGACAAACTGTGGCATTATGCTGGAAACATTAGCATCCCAGGAAGGCAAATTTAGGTTTGAAATTTTGTCTTACTACTGAACTTAGGATAGTATCTTGGGCAAGTTACTTACCTTCTGAACCTCAGTTCTCTCTTCCATAAAATGGGAGTTACCATGCCTATCCCGCAGGGTGAAGGTGGAGATTGAAGGAAATAATTCATATGTGGTGCCCAGTGCCATGCCTGATATTCAGTAGGTGTTCAATAAACATGAGAGTTGCTGATTTTTTAATAGTGTGAATGGATATATTTATGTGCTTTTGCTAAGTCAATATATGCATTTTGGTTGTATATGTTTTTAAACATGTAAATTTGAGCTTACTTGATATGAGTAATTGTACTTTTTAAAATGATACTGATCCAGGAAAGGATATTGAGTGGCATGATACTGCTTGGCTGTCTCTTCCAAATAAAGAAATGCAAAAGGCTTTGAGTATGAGCAGTTTATTGGGTTGAATGCTCAAATAGGAAAGTCATAATTTTATTTACTTACCACCTGCTGCACAAACTGTCATGCAAATACTGCCTCATTCTTCTTGCAAAACATTTGAAAACCCCTGTGACTTTGTTTTTCTGCTTGGATTTTCTTTTCTGTAGTGAAATACATAATTGAATTAATTTCAAGTATGTTTGTCTGTAAACCAGCCAAATATTTCCTTTCAAATACTTGAGCTCTGTGTTGAATATACATACATAGTTTTGGTTAGTAGAACATTTTTTTGTTAGTAATAGATCTTATCCCTTAGTCTTTTAATGGGCTTTTTGTTCCACATATGCTCGATGTCTCATGCCCATAATAAATGAAAGCTTTTCATTTCATGCAGGTTCTTCCAGGGGACCCAGCCCCCTAACCATGGGAGCCCAGGACACCCTCCCTGTTGCAGCAGCATTCACGGAAACAGTCAATGCCTACTTCAAAGGAGCAGATCCAAGCAAGTAAGCCTAGCACGCGGTCCACTCATTCTCTGAGCTCTAGCCTATCTAATGGGGGACACCCTAAATGTAACTTTTCCTTCCTTATCTTAAAACCAAAAATAATTTAGTTAATAATAGGTAGCATACCTAGACTAGAGGATAAATTTTAATTAGCAATATTAAGTCATTGCTTTTTTAAAAGGTAGCAAGAGATCTAATATTATAATATCTTACTGTCTAGAAATTTCTGATTCAGTTTTGATTGTAAGTAACAAAAATCCATATCAAATTCTATCCACAATGAGAAAATTTATTGTCTCACAAAAGTAATATCTAGATTGTGTCTTTTATCATTTTAGTCTTTCTTAGACAAGAATCATCCCATCCACATATAACTTGAAACAATGGATTAGAATGATAACATGGAAGGGAAAAAAACCTTTCCTCAAACACCTAGACTAGCACCTTGCTAGGAAGAAAGACCTGTCCAAAATGAAAAGAAAATAAAAAATTAAATCACAGTAAAGTAAGAATTCTAGGAAAAAATATACAACCCTTTATTTATATAAGCCTGGTTTGATTTATATTACTACATATTGACAACAGACTTGGCCTGAATGCATGTGTGATATGAATAAACATTTTACCTATTAATAAGGAGTTCAATGAATAGAATTCAAAAAGTTTATGTATTTTCAGAAATTATATTGTATATCTTATCTCCGCATTTTTATTTCAAGAGACTGTAGCACTCATCACTTATAAAAAATGATTCATGACCCCAAAATAGCATTAAGAGTGACTGAAAACTAAATACCTAAGTCAAACTTACTTTTAAATGTGTCATTAGTATAATTCCATATCTGAATTTGAGTGACAAAGGGGAGGCATGGGAATGGAAAGATTGCTCTTGGTTTTTCTACATATAAAGACCAGGCCTGGGAATACTTTACTATCAATGACAAAAAGGATAAAATAAAAAAATTAAATGTGCATAGAGACTACATTATACAATTTTTAAAACAGTGATAATTGACTATAATTAGAAGTTGGATCACCACATATATTTCAAGTGGTAATTTCTATGACTAAGTGTGAATCCTCTTTACAGTCCAGAAACACTGTTGTTTTTTTTTTAAGTCTAACCCTAACAATATTATAGTGGAAAAACTAATATATAATTAATAATCTCACCTTTAAGTGTCATGCCCAGACACTGGGAACTATCAGTCTCCCCAAATGTCATGTCTCTTTCAACAACATCTAGGTTTTATTCTGGGCCCATGTATATTAGTCAGCTCTTCATCACTGTGACCAGAATACCTGACACTGATGACTTGGAGGTAGAAGACATCCTGGCTCACAGTTTCAGTCCATGGACAGCTGGCCCCATACTGTGGAAGGCCCTAATGATCAGCTCATGGCAACTAGAAGCAGAGAGAGAGGAAGGGGCAAGGTACAAGATACAGTCTCCAGGGACACACTCTGAGTGACCTATTGCCTCCAACCATGCCCCACCTGCCTACAGTTTCCACCTCCTTCCAGTAGTCCATTCAGATTGTGAATCCATTAAGTGGTTTCACCCACCAATGAGGTCAGAGCCTTCAGGGTCCAACCGCTTCCCAAAAGCCCCACCTCTGGACTTTTGCCACATGGGGGACTGAGCCTTCAACTCATGACCTTTGGGGGACATATCATATCCAGACCTTAATAGCACAGAATATTACAGAGAAACAAACTCTGTTGACTCTGATCTCTCTCCTGTTCTTCCTTCATCTTCAGAGCATGAAGGCCATTTGCCACTTCAACAGTATCAATAGAAATTAAAATCTACCTCATATAGGACATGTAAACACCATTTATTCACATGCACACACATACATATACACATACCATCTTGTATGATTATATATATATGTATATATATGTATGTATATATATACATATATATATATATGCTGGTTCCATAAAATATTGTTTGTACAGAAAAATGAAACAATTCTATCATACCATTTCTAAAAATCATTTATCACTGACCAACCTATACCTTAAAAATTCAGGTTGGCCCAAACTGAAAAAATTAAAGACAAAAACACACATTTAAAAAATGAGAAATGGGCCAAGGCATGGTGGTACGTGCCTGTAATCACAGTACTTGGGAGGCTGAGAAAGATTGCCGGTTAGAGACCAGCCTCTGCAGCTTAGCAAGCCTCTCAGCAACCTAGCAAGACACTGTTTCAAAACAAAACGAAAAAAGGGATATGGGGTAGGTCAGAGGTAGAACGCCCTTGGATTCAATTTCTGTACCCACAAAAAAAAAAGACAGAGAGAAATGAAAGTATGGAGAAAACATATACACTGGAGTAAAAACAGCTGGGAATCATACAAGAATGAATTCTTTTCTGTCTGCTTCCTAACTGGCTTTCAGTCATTCACTAATTCATTCAGAGAACTCTAACTGGTCTCTCCACATACACTTTTGGCTTTCTAAATTTATTTCATGTCATTGCTCTGCTCAAACCCCTCCTATCCTGCTCAAAGTGAATGCACAATGCTTCCTAATGGTTTGTAAATCTCTAGAGTGCTCTGTCCTTATAGACCCTGCTGGCTGTGATCTTCCTTCTCTGCTCCCTTCCTCATCTCTGACCTTTTGTCCTTCCCTTTCCTCCTTATCACTCCACAGAAGCCACACAGGCCTCGTGGCTGCTTCTCATCACCCCAAAGCCATCAGCACCTTGGGGTCTTTCTGCTTTAGTGAAGTTTTCTCCTACATGTCTGAGTGATTGGTGTTCTCACTTTCTTTATGAATCTTCAGCAAATTTATCAAAAAGAACTTCAGTCCACCCCATATAAGATAACAACACTCCCTCCTGACCCAATACTGTCTTCCTCTGCACCCCACTTTCTCTTTGTCATAGCACAATTCTCCTAACTCTGTGCATGTCTTTTCCTATGGCCTGTTAAATATCTTCCTCCACTGGAATCTAAGTTCCAAAAGAGCTGGATTTTGCCTCTTTTATCCAACACTGAACCCTTACCACCTAAAAGGGCTGGCATGGAGTACCTATATATTTACTAAACAAGTTTAGCTGAATTTCTCACCTAACACTTACAGAATGGCTGCTGTGTGTCTGCCATTGTGCTAGACAGAAAGTAGTTAGGTTATGAAGACAACCGGAATGGAAATAAGACTGTGCGCAAGTATAATACAAATCCATCATGGAATTGGTATAGATATGCTGCGATCAGAGACAAGAACCCCTTAATAATATATATATTTTTTAATCCCAAGAAGTAGTCCTATGGGCCTGTTACAATACTAGCCAGGTTTTGCATCCTAGTTCAGTTTCCCCAGCACACTATGACAAGCATGTGGGGAGTCCTGCATTTGTGAGCCAATTGTTCATCACCTGAGCATTCCAATAATGTAGCACTTGAGGGTTTTGGGGTACAGTGGTGAGAGAGAGAGAGAGAGAGAGAGAGAGAGAGAGAGAGAGAGAGAGAGAGAGAGAGAGAGAGAGAGAGAATGAGAATAAATGAGAATACTAGGACTGCAAGCATGTGCCACCATGCCTGGCTCAACTCAATTAATACTAATGCTCTTCCTACATCTTTCAAAAATTAACATAACCTTTAACTTGTGAATATGTATTCAATCTGTTTTCAATGATATTGCCACAAATCATTGCAGTACATCCTATATGCTGGTTGATGGGAAATTCCATGTATCTCTTGAGATCTGAAATTTATGAACAGATCATGAAGTGACATCTTTCTACATTTAATTCCATATCCAGTCAGTGAATCATCTTATTCATTCTTCCTTTGTTATTTACTTTCAAGGAAATACCTCGAATTCTATATTCAGGTAGAAATAAAGTCAACCACCATCCTGTATCAAAGTCATTTATTTCAGACCATGCACTAGAAACAGAAATCTACTGCTTTAATTATTATATGCAATGATATGATATATAATCCATTAAAATATAGTTACATTCATTCCCTGAATATTGATAGCACCTGAAACAGGTACTCTGACTTTCTCAATATTTCACAGGCAGGGAATTTTTTGATCTTTGACTACCGGCTGGGGAAATACATCTTCCCTTTCTAGCTCCTGTTTGAACAGATTTGGTGCTAAAAGATAAGGACCAAAGATTAATTCTCTAATCCCTTAGAAAAATTTTTTCAACTCTATCCTACCCTTCTCTTATCATCAAATTTTAATTATTTATTCTGCATCTGTCTCCTGTTTCAGCTGGAAGCCTTCACAGTGCTCTGTTCTATTTGTTGCTACCAATTCTAGTGTATTACATGGGGCCTGGTATATTGTATACAGGTACCAAATGTATAATTATTTGATGTATGAATTTATTTTTATAAAATTTTATTTCACTCCTACCTCATTATATATTCTACATTGTATACCTTTGCCTTCCCAGAACCTAAGACACAATCGTTGCCTTCACAATAAGAGATAAGAAGTGCAGGAAAATACAAGAGTTTCTTAAAAGTGGCCTGCACATGTATTCAAGGGATGCTAGAGAAAGGAAAATGAAGGAGGGCTCAATGCAGAAGGTAGTAAGGAAGGCTTCAGAGAGGGCTTTCTTAGTTTGAGTTCTTTAATGTGAAATGGATTTTTCTTATTACAGAAATCAGTGAAAGGGGATTGATTATAAGGCCGGGCATGGTGACACATGCCTGTAATCATAGTACTTGGAAGACTAAGTCAGGAGGATTGAAGGTTCAAAGCCAGCCTGAGCAACTGGGCAAGGCTCTGGACAACTAAGCAAGACCCTATTTCCAAATAAAAATAAAATAGGGCTGAGGGTGTAGTTCAGAGGTAGAATAAATACCCCTGGCTTCTATCCCCAGTACCACAAAATAAATTAAAAGAAAGGGGATTATAGATTTAAAAAAAAAAAAGGCAAGCTGCACGTGTGCGGCTGTGCTCTTAGAAAGAGATCTGCGGGCTTATTCAACACAGTACATGAAAGTTATATTTTACGGAAGAGAAGAATTTCTGGTGGCCTCACATAATTCTAATTTCGCATTCTCCCACCAAAACTGGCCCGCATTTCTGCATCCCCACTTGTGAACGTGGTTCACCTGTGGCAATAGAAAGAAATCAAGGTATCCATCACTTGCAACTGGATTTTGAAAGCTTGCCATTCTTGATTTTGTTGAGGGCAGGACCAACAGGCAGGGAGCCAGAAGCGTGTGTCGGGCAGCCATTATTGATAGATGTTTTCATTTGTGAGGATTCACCTGACTTCAGATTTTATTCATAAGGCAAGAATTTATTTATATTTCCATTAAGTTCCATAATTCAAACTCATACGAAGTATCGCCATACTGCCTACCGATAGGAATAATAATCAAAGTCAAAAGTGACTTTCTTTTAGTGAATATGAAAAATATAAAACTTTAATATTTTGTGTATCTGTGATGCTAGGGGTTGAACTCAGGGGACTTCTACATCTAAGCTATAACCCCAAGCCCTATTTTATTTTTTATTTGGAAACAGTTTCACTAAATTGTTGAAGCTAGCCAGGCGTGGTGGCACATGCTTGTAACCCAAGCATTTTGGGAGGACAGACGATCACGGTTCACGGACAGCCTCAGCTACTTAGTGAGGCCCTCTACAACTTACTGAGACCCAGTTTCAAAATAAGAAAAAATAGGGCAAGAGGTATATGCCCCTGGTTTCATCCCAAAAACGCACACACAAAAAAAAAATAGTATTGAGGCTAGCTTCAAACTTGTGATCCTCCTGTGTCAGCCTCCCAACTACTGGGATCACAGGTGTAGTATGCTACCACACCCAGCAAATATTAAATTTTTATATAAAAATTTTCAGATCCTCTTAGATACTGGGTGAATGATGAGCCAGCAAAGGTCTGATTCTGAGATTGGGGATGCAGAAATAGGATTAAGGGGCATCAGTATTTCTTATGCTGGAATATATGGACTATCTCTGTTACCCAATACTATAAGCCTTTTGAGGGAAGAAGCTGATTTGCTCTGTTTTAACTGCCTTCTGCTCAAAATAATAATAATTTGTATAGTAATGGAGGGAATGATGTTTATTAATTCAATAAATATCACATCCTCCCTTCTCTGGCTTGCCTTCAAACGAGTACCTTTATTACCTGTCACATCAGCTCTTAGATCTCCTTTGACCAACCTGAAAAGGAAACTGAGAAGACCCTCTACCACTTCAAAACACTTGGGTCACCATTAACAACAATATACTGAGTGATGTTAGGTGCTGATTTCTAAGTTAGCAGGTGCTCCGACTAATTGTTGTTATCTTCCAGAACTGCCAAACAATATTCTGCATGTTCATATACTGAAAAACATCAAGCAGACTCAGCTTGAGTGAGCCTAGGCTCAGCACCAATTAAGCACCAGCAATCAAAGAAGGTTAATGGATCTAAAAAGTAGAGGAGGCAGACAGCAATCCACACCCATATTGGGAAATAGCAATATTCTCTAAGAGAGATGGAAACACAGACTTCTAGAAACCAAGAAATTCTCATTCAGAACAGCACAAAATTATGGATAACATCCAAGCAAGGGAGAAATTCATGGCAATTTTAGGAAGTTTGCCTTCTCCCTACTAAATCCCAAACCGTATGCATCTAAAGTTATAGCAGTTCTTCCCAAAGGCTTTTTTGAATATGTACCAGCAACCACCTCACCTGAGCTACGTGTGTCCCATCAATCGCCAAGTTATTTAGTACTCTAAGTAACTTTGGGGAAAAATTGAATCACCTGTGCTCAAATGTGAGCAAATTTTTTATTAACCTTGATTTCTCTAGAAATTAAATTCCTGAGTGTGTAGCTGAAGTGGTACATGAGCCAGTTATCCACATGTATGGGAAGTCTCAGAGAAGCTCACTCATTTTATTTTTAATATATATATATATATATATATATATAGTGTGTGTGTGTGTGTGTGTGTGTGTGTGTGTGTGTGTGTGTGTGTATTTTTTTTGGGTGGTGGTACTGGGGTTCCTGGAAGCCCTTATACCTCCGGGCTACACTCCCAGACCTATTTTGTACTTTTTATTTGGAAACAGAGTCTCTTAAGCCAGCAAGGCTGGCTTCGAACCTGCCCTGCGCGATCCTCCTGTCTCTGCCTCCAAAGCAGGGATTACAACTGTGCACCACCACGCCCAGCAAGCTCACTCATTTTAAACACAGTCATCTCTCAGTATGGGGGATAGGGTTGAGGACCTCCCATGGATACCAAAATCTGCAGATGTTCAAGACATTTGTATAAAATGACATATTTGCCCATAACATACATACATCCTCCCATATGCTGTAAGTCATCTCTAGATTACATAGAACACCTAATGTACATGCTGTGTAAATAGTTGTTATAGTCCATCGCTTAGAGAAAAATGACAAGAAAAAGAAATCTGTACAAATTCAGCACGGACATATTTTTTCTGAATATTTTCCATCTGTAGTTATATTTTGAATCCGCAGATGCCGAGAACTGGCTGTATTTACTATTTTCAGTCTTTTGAGATGTCCACTTCTGTCCAAGGTGGAGTAGCAAAACCAATTTACCCTCCCATCAAAAAAATAAATTAAAAAAAAAAAACAGGCGAAATGAAACAATGATTTGCAAGACCCTGGTCCCCAGGTGAAGGACAGTACTGCCTGAGAGGTGGGGGAGGTGTTCCAGGCAACTGCTCCGCCTTCCATTTTCAAGTGTCTGAGCGTGGCACAGGCAGACCCTGCAGACTCCTCGCAGTTTTGGGGGGAGTGTCTCACTGAGGCACTCCACTACAAATCTGGCTGAGAGAGGTGCCACTGCAGAAGCCAGCCCAGAAGACGGTGCACACGTAGCAGGAGCCTGGAGCCCGAAATCCCACCTGCTTTACAAGATTGGGGCACTGGGGCAGCCCATCCACTTGGAGTACAGGAGCCAGGTGATGGGAAGCTTCCTGTTATTGGGCACTGGCAAAGCCACATGGATGCAAAACCCACCCTCTGGGGATGCCACAGGCACTGCAGGATCGTGGCTCTAGAAAAGCTGTGCACATTGCAGGAACCTCATTCAAACCCAAAGGGAAAATTTCTTCTTCTTGCGTTGTCTGTCCAGCGCCCTCTACTGACAAAACCTAATGCGGTGCTTACTGGCAAAATAGAGAGAAAAGGGCCGTTATTAATCTTCTCGGGGTAGACAGTAAAGGGTGAATTGGAACTGAGAGGCAATTACATGAATTTATGTTGAAATTAACACAGTGGTTCTAAATTTAGTTTATAAATGCAAAGAACTTCCAACAGCCAAAACAACATGGAAAGATAACAAAGTTGGATGCCTCATATTACTTCATTTCAGAATTGTTAAAAAGCTACAGTAGTCAAGATGGTGTTGTTTTAAAGGTAGAAAAAGTAGATTAATGGAACAGAACAGTAATTCAGCAATAGACCCGCACATATGAAGGCAAATGAATTTCAACAAAACTGCCAAGGTAGTACAGTGGAGAAATGATAGTGTTTTCTCAATAAATGATGCTGATACAATTGGATATTGGATATTCATACACACACCAAAAAAAAATTTAAATCTATAGTAGGGCTGGGCGTGGTGGTGCACGCATGTAATCCCAGCACTTGGGAGGCTGAGACAGGAGGATCGCGCAGGTTCGAAGCCAGCCTCAGCTACTGAGTGAGGCTCTCAGCAATTTAGTGAGACCCTGTTTCCAAATAAAATATAAAATGGGTCTGGGAGTATAGCCCAGAGGTAGAAAGCCTCTGGGTTCCACCCCCAGTACCACCAAAAAATAAATAAATAAAAATAAAAAATAAAAAAATAAATCTATAGTAGGTAACTGATGACAAGCCCCTAAAAAAATGCTTAAGATCGTTAACAAAGTTATGAAGTTTAACATTACTCACCAATTAGAATGGCTAAAACCAAAACGACAAATTCTACCAAGTATTGTGTGATGATGTGAAGAAACTTTCACATTCAGCTGTATTGTCCACTTTGGGAAACAGTTGGGCAATTTCTTTAAAAGTGAGAGGGACAGCTACCAGGCAGCCCAGTGATTCCACTCATATACTTAAAAAGAGAAAAGAGAACATACAGCCTGGCTTAATGGCACATGGTTCTAATCCCAGTACTTGAGAGGCTGAGACAGGAGGATGGCAAGTTTGTGGCCAGCCTCAGCAACTTAGTGAGGCCATCTGCAACTAAAACCCTGTTTCCAGATAAAAGAATAAGAGGTCTGGGGGTATAGCTTGGAGGAAGACGCCCCTAGGTTCCACTCCTAGTATTACCAAAAAAGAAAAGAAAACATACTTCCATGCAAAGACCTGTATGCACAGATTCTTCACACCTTTGCAATAGATAAAAACCGGAAAGAACCCAGATGTACTTGAAGGTGAATAAATATTTTAAAGTTGTGGTACAGCCATACAACACACCGCAACTGATGAGCACCTCTACATGGACAAATCTCAAAATAATTATTCTGAGGAAAAGAATCGTGGTTCCCTCTAAAGGCTCATGTTGTATAATTCTGTTATATAAAACCCTAGAAAGTGCAAACTAATGTAGGGCGACAGAAAAGATATTGGCAATTGTCTAGCGGGGGAGTGGAAATTTGAGAGAGAGACTACATAAAGGGAATACAAAGAGGCAGGAGTAAGTTTTAGAGATGATAGAAATGGTCATTTTCATCATGTAATGATTTCACATTGTACAAATACACGGGATTTCACACTGTAAGCATAGTTTGTTTTATGTTAATTGTATCTCCACAAAGCCTTTTAAACAAAGAATTATTCCTCCTTCCAAGTTATCATTTTATTGTGTTAATTTCAATGGCTGATTTTAAAATCGTGACCAAATAGGTAAGTGAATCGAATAAAGAACAAATTAAGTAGGAAGCAAGGACTTTACTTCATGAGTACATAAAGGACTCTACTCAAGGCATTAACCCTATCACTCAAAGAACTAAAATCCCAGTAAGTGTGATAGTATTATGCAATTCCTTATCTTCAACTATGGTGACAAAAATTCAGAGTGCAAGAGCATCTCAAGAAAAGATTATTCTATTTGTGAGGCCCACCTATAGACTACACTTTTCTTCTCACAGTTCCAAACATATTCAACAAAACCTCCACTGGTTAAAATGAGTTTTGAGCATCAAGGATCACATACGATAGAAATGGCTTAGTAGTTGGGAGTGGAATTAGAAAAGCATGCCTTTCACCTCCTTTGCTGTTTTGCGTTGCTACACAAATCTTTGCTTCTGCGCAGCTGTTTTGGTTCACAGCACGTTGACCCGGGTTTCCTCTCTTTCCTCTCGTGTGTTTTGATATCCAGATGTATCGTGAAGATTACCGGAGAAATGGTGTTGTCCTTTCCTGCTGGCATCACCAGACACTTTGCCAACAACCCATCACCAGCTGCTCTGACTTTTCGGGTGATAAATTTCAGCAGGTTAGAACACGTCCTGCCAAATCCCCAACTTCTCTGCTGGTAAATATGATTTTGCATAATTTTTTAGAGATGTGTGTGGTGTAGCAAGAGAAGAGCACTTTAGCTAGGTTAGCACTATTCAGATCTGCTTATAGATTCAGACGAGCCATTCAAGTTTGCTGTGGCTCACTCCCCGCGTATGCAGCTGAATATTCAGCTGAATATTTTAATGGTCAACTCTCTAAAGTGGTTAAAGAGACACTTGGAGTAATAAAATCTGTCTTACAATTTATTCATTGTCTGCTTTACTTATTATCAGTAGACAATGGATGAGGATAATGGTCAATAAACCCAGTAATAGGAAAATTATTTTATTATACTAACATATTTTCAAATTAAATAATATTTGAACAGTGAGCCACCCTTCACATGAACTTAAAAAATTTTTTGTGTGAAACATAGTTTCATTATAATGGAAAGTGTTTTGATGTAACTTTACATATGTGCCATCAAATAACTGTACACAAAATTGTTTATATAAAATTTTCTAGCAGAGCATAGTGGCAAATGACTGTAATACCAGTACTTGAAAAGCTGAGACAGGAGGAAGACAGGTTTGGTGCCAGACTCAGCAACTTGCCAAGACCCTGTTTCAAAACAAACAAAAAAAATAAAAGGGCTGTAGCTGTAGCTTGGAGTTAGAATGCCCTTGGGTTCAGTCCGCAGTGCCACGGAATAAATAAGTTAACTAATTAATATATTTCCATTTTCTGTTAAATCTGAAATGCCTTTATTATGCATATACACATGTATAGCCACACAAACACATAAATATACATGCTATCAAAATGATCAGCTGTATCAAGTTACTTATTTGCAATGTATAAGAGAAAAGGAATCATTCTTGACAGCTTCCTCTCCATCACTAAATCCTGATGTTCCATCAAAATACCTCCCTCTGAAGTGGCTACTTTTTTTTTTTAACTGCAACTTCCCTAAGCAAGTAATCACTGTCCTTTCCCTGGACCACAGCAATTGCTTCCCTTCCTGAATCCAATCCTGTTCTACTACAATACATTTAATCCTCATATTTGGGAGGCTGAGACAGGAGGATCACAGGTTAGATGCCAGCCTTTGCAACTTAGCAAGGTCCTATTTATAATAATAATAATAATAATTATAATAATAATAATAATAATAACATCAATAGTAATAATAATAAAAGTGCTGAGGGTATAGCTCAGAGGTAGAATTCCTCTGGGTTCAATTCCCAGGACCTAAATAAGTGAAAATAAAAGCCAAATGATGGTTTATGAGATCACCCAGGACATCTTTGCTTATAGCCCTTCGATGGCGTCAAGTTGCACCTGTTCCAGAATCTAACCACATCGCCCTTGCCTCTGAGTCTCCCATCGTCCACCCTTGCTGCCTCTCCATCCTCACTGCTCACAGTCCTGCCTCCCAGGTCCTCTCGCCCAACCAGACCTGCCAATCACACACGGGCTGACTCCTTCCCCACATGTGGCTTTCCTGTGCTTGTTCCTCTGCCTGGAAAACTAGTCTTCCCTTCTTTGCCTGACTCCTACTGGTCTCAGAACCACTCGGCCTTCCCCGATCATCCTCTAACTCTCTCCTCCACCGCCCAGAGTCCAAACTAAATGACATTAGTTTGGTATACCATCAGTATTGTGTCTGAAGGTACTTCCTTCCCTTCTCATGTTGCTCTCACTACCATTAATAATTCCAAACCTACTTGTGCTTCCTCATTCACTCATCTCCCCCAACACAGTACAGTCCAGAAGAGAATGGAACACCGCCCTTCACCACTGTCTCCTCAGTACCTTCCCCTGTGCCTGGCATCTAATAAGAGCCTGAGTAATGTTGATTACATAAGTGAAAAACTCAGCCATAATTTAAAGAATTTAGTCAGCCGGGCCCAGTGGTGCGTGTCTGTAATCTCGGTACTTGGGAGGCTGAGACAGGAGAATCGCAGGTTCGACAACTTAGTGAGATCCTCAGGAACCAATCGGGGCCCTGTTTCCAAATAAAAATAAAATAGGTGTAGCTCAAAGGTAGACCCCCCCCCCCACGGCTTCAATCCTTAGCACAATTTTTTAAAAAAGAATTTAGTCAAATCAGATGTTTTCATAGAAATAGCTCACAGATGTTGGTATCTGGAATTTGGGGACCAATATATTCAGTTTTTGACTGAATGAGACTTTTAATTCTAGTGGTAATAAAGCAGTCACAGTCACAGGTTTTTTGGGTGATGACTAGCAAGGGCATTATTGGCAAACTTGGCTCTAGGTTTAAAAGTGTTAAGAGTGCTCACTTTGGCAGCACATTTTACTAAAACTGGAATGATACAGAAAAGATTAGCATAGCCCCTGTGCTTGGATGACACACAAATTTGTGAAGTGTTCCATATTTTTTAGAGTAAACCAAACAAAAATTTTCTATGAAGATTTTCTTTTTAAAGACAATAAACTTATTGACCAAGCAGATAAGAAAAAGCGCAAAAGAGGCTGGGCGTGGTGGTAGTGATGCATGCTTGTAATCCCAAGACTTGGGAGGCTGAAACAGGAGGATCTCAGGTTCGAAGCCTACCTCAGCTACTTAGGCCGTTTGCAACTTAATGAGAACGTGTTTCAAAACAAGAATAAAAAATAGGCCTGGCTGTGTAGAATGCCCCAGAGGTAGAATGCCCCTGGGTTCAATTCTCAGTACTACAGAAAAAATAAAATAAATAAAAGTGTAAAAGAAATCACAATGACCAAGATTGGAAATCAGCAAATCTTCAGTTACCCTTTGTGGATTTTATTTTTGTTTTATTTTTTGAGACTGCAGATTGAACCCAGAAGCATTCTGCTTCCGAGCTAAATCCCAGCCCTATTTTATTTTTTATTTTGAAACAAGATCTTGCTAAACTGCTGAGAATCTCACTAAATTGCTGAAACTTGCCTTGAACCTGTGATCCTACTGTCTCCGCATCTGAAGTACTATGATTATAGGCATGCACCACCACACCGAGCTCCCTCTATGTTTTTATATGCATGTTGAGCCAATTGATTTTTTTAGGTTTCTCCATATAAAATTAGGAGTTGCATACCATAATCAGTTGGTAAACGTGCTTGATATGATAGTTGGAGCTTTCATTGTATTTTTAGGCAGTTATATTGCCAAGCTCTTGGTCATGTGTGCAAAAGTTGTATAGTTATATTAATACATCAATCTTAGGAATTGAATTACATGTCACTCAAAATGTTTTTGCTAGACAAAACATTATAGAGATCCTTATATTATTATTTGCTAAACAATAATCTTTTAAGAATCCCCATTAATACTTGACTATCGTGACAGGGCATGGGTTACCTTGCAAACAGTGGCAGTGGTTGGTTTTGTTATGCCTTGCTCCTTCACCACCAATACCACCCCTAGTTTTTGAGACAGTGGTGATTCATGTTTTTCCACATTGCAGTAAAAGTCTCTTGACATCTGTCTTCTTCCACTCTGCCAATTCTCTCATTTCTCTTTCTTTTAAGATTTCATTCAAGTTTGCAACATGGCCCCTGGAGACATTTAGGTTTAGAATGACAGGGACCAAATTGAAGTTTACTTCTCTTTTCCTCTTGGGATATTCAAGAAAAATCGTCAGCCCAAAGATAAGACTGAAAAACTCCTGGAACTTGTTGAGCATTGAAGAATTCTGTCTCTGTGTGGGCATTTGATGGGCAAAGTTTTCTGGAATATTTATTAAAGCGGGTCCTCTGAGAAATTGTCATAGACATATGACTTAGCTTATTTTGTCGTTAAACTGAGCAAAAGCATTTCTTCAAAAAATATATAATTAATATCTTCCCAATTCTTTCAGATCTACTTACTATAAATGCATGGCATGTTGCTAGATATTCATTCCAAACCTCTGTTATGGTCCAGTGGGAAATTCTGACCTGCGAGACTGACCAGGGTTAGAATTCAGATCTTGCTCCTTATTAGCTGTGTGACCTTAAGCAGATGACTTAGTCCCACTGGCCCTCTATTGTTCTTCTTTCCTGCCTCCTTTTGTACACAGGTGGCTCCGAAAGCTTGGAGTGACTAAGATGCCTTATAGTCAAAGAAGCATGGACTGCCTGATGAGCATCCCTCACCAGCTTGGCCAGGGCACAGTTTCAAGGGCCAGGACTCTCGCCCATCCTCCTTATCTGTTCCCAGAGTCAAAGAGCTTTCCTTTGTCCCACATGGCTTCAAATGGCAGAACCACTGGGTCACACTGAGACTTGGCCTTTCCCCTCCTAGATGCCACTATACATCCTACAGTCCAGTGGTTTTTGTAACTCACTTTCTTGGTTTGTTTACCTTCTGGGGCTGACTCACGGCAACTCACTCTCTACCTCCCTTCATCACTTTTTCACATTATCACCCTTCTTTCTTTTTAACCACTAATTTTCTCTTTTTTTCCTAAGTTTACTCATCTTTAAAGATGAGGATAATAATTCTTCCTTTGCAAGATAGAGTCAGTGAAAATAGTCTTAAATGGATCTAGAGGAGTGCCTAGCGCATAATGGGTGCTTAAGAAATTATAGCAACAATTATTGAGTTATAGAGAATATTCTGAAAGTGAAGTGCCAGTAGATGAGTTGTGTGTCAAGGGACTGACTCATTTGGCCTCAGATTCCTCAGTACGTGGGAAGTGAACAAAGGCTTTGTACACCTTTGCTCATTCCTTCTTACTGGGAAAGCATCTTCAAGATAGATCGGGTGAGTGGTCTTAGGCCAGGCCTCTGAGCAAAGCTACGGATTCTCCCAGGGATGCCAAACCCCTAATGTCCTCCAAACAACTCTCAGCTTCTTTACTGTAACTACCATGACAACTATCATTTAAACTCACCCAATTCTCTTCCATTGGTAGTAAAGACCATATTTGCACTTGACCAAATCTTAAACTGGATAATCTCCAAAAACTAATGGTTGAGTCAATTCAGTCTACTCAGGCCCCTAATAGCATGAACTAATTTAGACAGAACGGGAAAGAGTTATTAAGTTTGAGTTAATAAATAATCCAATCTTTAAGGTGACCAGTTATCATCATGATTAGTTAAAGTTACTGGATAGACCCTGCAATTTATAGCAATACAGTAGCTCCTCCCTATTGGTATTAATCTGTTTAGATTATATCACTCAGAACTGTATTTGTACTAAAAAAAAAAACTGCACTACTGCAAATAATATAATCTCTACCAGTCATCAAAGACTAATATAGAAACCAGATGACAATTTGCTAATACGCATCTCGTGTGGATGATATTTGTCAGAAGCTTCTACTTAATATTTTTTTCCTCAATTAAATAGTGATAATACACAAAATGATGCCAATACCAAGGAATTCTGGGTAAACATGCCAAATTTGATGACTCATCTAAAGAAAGTGTCTGAACAAAAACCCCAGGCTACATATTACAATGTCGACATGCTCAAATATCAGGTAAGCCTATTTATAAGGTCAGAATGTCTCATTTATATTACAAATTTATATTCTAAAATATCTAATATTTTTAAAAATTCAGTAAAGTGATATTTCTTTGAATATCATAAAAAGCTATAATTGTAAGAAATGGAATCCTCCAATATTGGTGACTAGTGACAAGAATATTCTTATATATCCTGAGTTTAAACTTACAAGCAAAATATTTTATTTAAAGATTACAAAAATATGCCATAAACATGAAGTTGCAAAAAATCATACCAGTTGAGATTGAAAATATTGATAAATTAGATCACTGTAATCTTAAGAGCATTACTATTCTAAAACTTCTTACTTTAAATGACTAAATGTAAACAATCCAAGTTTTTGTTAGTGCCACAGTCTATGAAACAGCACTAATAAAATTTACTTTAATAATTCAATAGCAAAAGAATATTTGATACAACACAGTATTGTATATGAGAACTTTCTTTTTGTGCATAGGATTGCCCTTAACTAAAATTATTACTGATCTAGTAAATAATCTATCTCAAGCAACACTGCATTCAAACTATATTCTAACATAATGGATATTCTGTGGTATCCACTTGGTTCCCCAGCCCCTCAGTCTCCTAGATTTTCCGCTCAGGGATGGGATCTGACCCAGAAACTTGAGCATAATAAGCAAGCACTCTACCACCGTACCAGCCCCTCCAATAATGTTTTTAATAATTAAAATTTGTATTAAATATATAAAAATTCTTTTTCTTCAGATGAAAAAAATTGTATTTTAATGAAAATCAGTACATCTTCAACACTGACTGCATCGTTCAATCACCAGAGAACTAATGATGAAAGGAAAAATGTACATGGAAATTAGAGATAGATAATGTATCTTAGATGTGGTTATGATACCCCCTGACACCTGAGCTGTCTCAGGATACAACTCAAGTATCTATACTTTGGATAAGGCTTCAGGTGATCCTCATGTACCTTATAATTTGAAAAACTAAAGTGTTGCAAAGAAACCATTGTACATTTTGCATAAATACAAACAAATGTAATGCTTTTCCTATGAGAATAGTATCGTCTAAGCTTTGGACATTATGTTGAAAATATATGCTTGTGCTGCAACAAGCTTGTGAAAAGGGGTAAGAAATGGAAATTACAGATGTGAAATTTCCCCTAAATGAGATACTATCTTTGGCGAAGATATATGTGATTCTCATGCTCAAGTGTAAAAATAAACTTGTAGTTATTTCCCTTTATGAATCTACTAACAAACACTTCATCCACGATTTCATTTCAGATAAAAAAAATTTAAAACACTTAAATTCTGTGGGATGCCAGGCTTGGTGGAAGATCACATATTCTCATGCCCAAGTACAAAAATAAACTTGTAGTTATTTCCCTTTATGAATCTACTAACAAACACTTCATCTACAGTTTCATTTCAGATAAAAAAAAATTTAACACTTAAATTCTGTGGGAGGCCAGGCATGGTGGAGGATCACAGATTCAAGGACAGCCTCAGCAATATAACAAGACTCTCAGCAACCTAGCAAGATCCCATTTCAAAGTTTAAAAAAAAGGGGGCTGGGGCTGTAGCTCTGAGATATAATGTTCCTGGGTTCAATCCTCATTACCACAAAAACAAAAATAATTCCTATAGAATATTTTTAGTCTCCATATTTGTTATTAAGTGAACTGAAAGAATTCACATTTCAATAAGGGCTTTGTGTAAAGTACAAAGTGTAGGCAAGAGATTGGATTCTGGAATTAAATAGACTTCTGAATACCTCTGGCCTTGGGCATTTCATCTTCCAGAACCTCAGTTTTTATTGTTTTTCAACAGTGCAAGGAACTGGGGGTGGGGGTGCAGCTAACATTTATGGGGTTGCCCTCAAATTGTGGCATGCTGAGTTTCCGGTCACCAATAGTATCTCCTAGAAACTGGGACAATCAAAAACACACTTTCACATATGCAGCAAGCACCTCCCAGGTAGAGAAACTGTCATGGAGTTGAAAAGAATTATGAAGAACAGTGGGCAGAAAGTGGATGGAGGAGGAAGAGGCGGCTCTGTTTATGTTTTTGATCTACTTTAGAGAATAGATTTTTAATAAAATTCATTTTAGAAAAGATTCCATTACTAACAGTAAGGTTTGAAACTATTATAATGGATAGCTGGCTAAAATTGTCATCAATCTGTCATCTTATAAAAGGAGATGGGTGAGGGTAGTGTAGAATAATGGGAGGTGGATACGGTCAAAGTATATTATTTGCATGCACAAATATGCCACAATGAAACCCATTATTTGGTATGATTAAAACGCACTAATAAAAACAGTTTAAGAACCCATTTTGTTTCTGCAACAGCCACTTTTGCCTTGTGAGGGCCACCCTCAGTGCAGGCATTTCCTAAAGAGTTGTGTGTATTCTGTAAAAAACACCAGCGCTCCTACTCCATGGATAAAAATCCATGGCAGAACACCACCCACATGGTCCCTGCAGTGTAGAAGAAATCACCAGAGGGCAATCTCCTAACATATACTCACCATCACCATGAACAATCAAAAATTATAACACTGATTTTTTTCATTGTGGACCCAGAATTCAAAATTATATTATTGTCTTTAGATAAGACAAAATTCCGTCAATTCTTCAAACTTGGATTCTGCTTGGTCTAATGCATGGTTGGTTCAAACTGCAGTGTAGTGCTTTCAGTTAGAGGACTTGGGTTAAGTTCTTACTTTGGCAATCACAAGGAGGTAATGATAGCCTACCTTGTCTACCTCAGTGGTTCATTGTGCAAATTAAATGTGGTGAGAATATAAATAGGTAACACTTATTAACAGTGACCACTTTGCCATGTGCTAGACTCTATGCTGATTCAATTCCTTCAGTCTTCTAGACAACCCTAAGAGTAAATATTGCAGTTATCATTTCCATTTGGCAGATGAGGAAACAACAGAGGCTCTTTAAGGTTTAGTGACTTGTGCAAGATCACTCAGCTAGTAAGAATCAGAGCTCACACCCAGAGCTGCCTAGCTTTGTGACCTGAGCTCTGAGTCACTGTGCTACCCTACCCCCTAACTGGCAGAAAACACAACTCAAAAGTTCTATAGAAATTTTTTTAATTGGTGCATTGTAATCACACATCATGATGAAGTTCAGAGTGATAGAGACATATGTGCACCCAGCGCTCAGTGAGCCCTCCCCCGCCCCTCCCCCGCTCCCTCTTCCTCCTCCTGCAATGCACAACACCGAGATTGGCACTGATAATTTTGTGCATAAACATGGTGACCATTTAAGGGTTTCCTTTATCTAATCTCCCCCACACCCACATCCCATCCCTAGCCCCTCTCCACCTCTCCAGGAGGGTTTCTCTTCCTTTGTTTAGAGTTCCTTGTATCTCAATTTCCTCTTAGCTTTCCTATATGAGGGAAAGCATCTGACCTTTCGTGTGTGTGTGTGTGTGTGCACATGTGTATGTGTATGTGTGATTTAGGTGAATAAATTATAAAATTATGGGATATGCACACAATTGAATTCTGCTTGGTGATAACAATAAAAATTTGTCATTTGCAAGAAAATAGAACTAGAGAATATTATGCTACAGGAATTTTAGTAGTTGACATCATGCTTTTTAATCTGTAACACTCTACCTGAAGCACTCAGCTCCCTCTCACTCAGCACCTTTTATGGTGCTGTTCACTGAGTGCTCATTTGTGAGCAGCACCATCAGGTTGACATTTTGGTATCTGAAACCATTCTCTGGAGAGGTGATCACAGCTCCTGGTTTTGTCTCAGGTTAACGGTGGGTCGAGTCTTAAAACATTCTCTTTCCTGTCTTTGGCAAGGTGTCTGCCCAGGGCATTCAGTCCACACCTTTGAACCTGGCAGTGAACTGGCGGTGTGAGCCCACGAGCACTGACCTGCGCATAGACTACAAATACAACACGGACGCCATGGCCACCGCGGTGGCCCTCAACAATGTGCAGTTCCTAGTGCCCATAGACGGAGGAGTCACCAAGCTCCAGGCCGTGCTCCCACCTGCAGTCTGGTAAGAAACCCTTCCTCCCCTCCCTCCTCACCACAGGGCTCCTGGGGAAGAGGCCACAGACTTTGTAGCATTTGTGTTTCCTGTGACAGGTCACAGCAGGCTTGGAGGAGAGAGTACAGAGCTGGAAACTGAAAACCACTGTAGCTATTTTAAGCAAAAGATGATGTGACTATTTTAAGTAGAAAATGATATAACACTGGGATTTCAATCCTTACACAATGGTAGAAATGCTAGAAGAAAAGGCTTTAGGCTGGACCTCCAAGATAGCTTCCCAGAACACCAAAGAACTAGCCCATCAGGGGACGCCCTGCTTCTACCCCAGCCTGGGAAGGAGAGAAAGTGGAAAGTTTCCCGTGCAATCACCAGTTTCAAAAACCCATGACTGTCACTGGTCCAAGGATCAGAGAGCACTGATGGCGCCTTAACAGCTCCCCCTGCACAGAACTGGAAATTACACTGCACCCCTGCATCGAGAGATCCCACCTCTCCCTGAGATCGCTGGCCAGAAGAGAAGGATGGACGACAGCTGGAGAAGAGCCTCGGCCTCCTTCCCTCGGTCCACATCTCACACCCGGCCTGTGATTGGTGGGACCTGATTTCCATCTAAGACCCCAACTCCAGGGGAGTCTGGAAAATGTAGTGTCCCATTTTCTATCCTCTAAACTATAAAAAAGCACAGCAGTGAAGGTGTGAAGGTGTGGGACTACACACTGAATATATACTGAATGCCACAAACATCTGTGATAACGGATCGGTTCTAAAAAGAACTCTCCAGTTTTCCATATGACTGCCAGAAGCAAAAAAGTACAACCGGTTTTAAAAAATGGAAGTCAGCCAGGTGACAGCTCCCATTTACATCCCTGAATTAATCGTTTTCATTTATTCTTACAGTACATGTGTTCACAAACTTTTCTCTGAACTTTGTGTTGTCCTCTAAAATGTTTACCTCACAGTGTGATGGCAAGTTAGAATCTGGAAAAGAGAGAAATCAGATGTGTGTGGGTACAAAAATATAGTAAATGTAATTTTATTAATTAAAATAAATTTAAATAGAAGTAAAATCAAATACGGTTTTTAAATTGTAGCTAAACTTTTTCAACATTTATTTTTAAAAATTAATACTATCTGAAAAAAATGATATCCATTAAACAAAAACCCTTGCATATGGAAAAGCCTCTTTTTTTTTCTTTTTAGGAATTCTGAACAACAAAGAATATTGTGGAAGATTCCTGATATCTCTCAGAAGTCAGAAAATGGAGGTAATAAAATCACGAGCTCACTCTATTTAGTATGTACAGCTAAAATCACATCACTTGTAGATATTGGCCAACTCTGAACCGAAATACATGAAACATTAAAAATAAGTGGAATATTTAATGTCATTTTTGCATCTACCTATTTCAGTCAATAAGAACAAATAATTCTTCAGTGAACCTCTTCTTCCCCTTCCCCACCAAGACTCCACCTCGCAGACCTTCCCGTCAGCAGACAGCGACTCTTACGGAGGCAGGTCCCTGTCCTCTACTAGATCCCACCCTCCCGGAGTAGATATTTTTATTTTCCTTTGATATTAATCAGAGTTTGGAAAATGGGTGGCTTACCATGCATCATGCCCTCACATTTTGAAGCACTGTTTTGCTGAATACACTTCCACAACTTGAGGTCAAATCCTTTATAATATTCAGTGGTATATTGTATTCATTTTAAGTTTGTCACTGAAGCATATGCAGTTTCCTAGTAAGTCCAGTTTTGTAGGTTAACTTCCTAATACAACTTCCAAAATTATATTCAAAATGTTGTGTTGACTGTTATCTTGCAATACTTTTTTTTTTCCCTTAGGGGTGGGTTCCTTGTTGGCAAGATTTCAGTTATCTGAAGGCCCGAGCAAGCCCTCCCCGCTGGTGGTGCAGTTCACAAGTGAAGGAAGCACTCTTTCAGGCTGTGACATTGAACTCGTTGGAGCAGGGTACCGATTTTCACTCATCAAGAAAAGGTTTGCTGCAGGTAATCACGTGGCCATCATGAGTTCTACTTGCAAAAATAAGGTTTTAGCTACTCTCTCTGAAGAAAGAATAGGTTCTGATTTTCTTGTCACTTTCCTCTCCTTCTTCCTCACTCCCAACCCCATCCCAATTCAAAAGCAAACCAACTGTTAGATGAACTACAAAGGCCTGGCGATCAGGAAGGCTCTGGCTACATCCTGGCTATCAGGATGACTCTGGCTACTTATCCCGGCTCTGTTTCTAATGTCGGACTGATCAGCCTGTTCCCATAATACAGATGTGTACATGGAGGCCAGTGGAGTAAATCCTCCTTTCATTAAGTTGGTGAAGAGGATAAATGCTGCATACTTTTGAATTTCCCCTCACCTAGACTTTTTTTTTCAGTATTGGGGATGGAACCCAGGGGCATTCTACTTCAGAGCTACACACCCAGCCCTATTTTTATTTCATTATTTTGAAACAGAGTCTCACTGAGTTGCAAAGGGCCTCACTAAGTAGTAGCTGAGGCTGTCTGCAATCCCGGATCCTCCTGTAATCCCAAATGCTGGGATTACAAACGTGGACCACCACACCCGGCAGACACTTTTTTAAATAGAAAAAAGAAGGCCGGGTGTGGTGGCGCACGCTTTGTAATCCCCACACTTGGGAGGTGGAGACAGGAGGATCACGCTGGTTCGGAGCCAGCCTCACTGGCTTAAGAGACCCTGTTTCCACATAAAAAAAAAAAAAAAAAGTTAAAAAATAGGTCTGGGAGTGGAGCCCGTGGGAGTGTATCCCAGAGCTAGAAGGGCTTCCAGGAACCCCAGTACCACCAAAAAATAAAAATAAAAATAGAAAAAAGAAACAAAAAAATGTATTACATTCCTAAGACATGAGAGTATTAGATTCTTTGAAAACCCTTTTTTCTCCAACAGAACTGAGGCCTAGGAGGATCCATTTTTTTTTTCACTTTAATAACAATGTTAAAGAATCTAGGCTACAAATCACAACTATTTACCCATGAACTGAACATGGCCAAGAGACAGGTTTTATTTGGCACAAGTGAAATTTAGAGGTGAAGAGTTCCCCAATATACTTGTCGGTAATTTGCTAGGCTAAATCTTGTCTTTTTTTCTTTTTTTCTTCTTCTTCAGTGTTAGGAATCGAAACCAGGGCCTTGTACATGCTTAAAAAAAGCACTCTAACACTCAGCTTTACTCCTAGGCTCTATGTCTTGTCTTTCCTGCCTGCTGTACCGTTATGTTGACATTGTTGTTAAATGTTATCTCTTTCATTCTCAAAAATGACCCAAGTTGGAAATAAATTATATGAGCACCCTAATTAAAGTTGGATTCTCACATGCAGGAAAAAAAGTTCCCGAACATATTCTTAGCAAAACCCAAACCTTTGAACATTGTTGATCTTTGGAAGTGTGAAAAGCCAATTAGGTGATGTGGAATTGAAAGCTTAGGAACCTTGACATGTTTTGTTTTAGTATGTGGCCATTGGCTCCAAGGGAAGGGCAGAAGGAATAGAAATGTTACTCTTATCCAGGCAGAGTGACACACACCTGAAACCCCAGTACCTGGGAGGCTGGGACCAGAGGATTGCAAGGTCAAGTCGCATCAATAACTTAAGCAACTTAGTGAGATGCTAAAAATAAAAAATAAAATAAAAAAGAGGGCTGCAGGTGGAGCTCAGTAGTAGAATGTCCCTTAGTTCTATCCAAAAATAGAAAGTAATTACATCAAAATAGCAGATAACCCATTAATATGTTGTTTTGTTTTACAGGAAAATACCTGGCGGATAACTAATAAAAATCTTATGCAAGCATTTGGAGAATTCATATAGTGGAGAACTATTGTATGAGAAACAGGTTTTCATTCTGGTCCCAGTATCTGCACTTGGGATATATCGGCTGGGAAGTCCGTGGCTTTCCACAGCGATGTCCCTCACACAGGACCATGATGACCAGTCCTACAGTATTTACTTCTAGGTGTAATATTGTTAATGGTTTTAAAATGTAATTATTGTATTTGTAAATTGTACTCTCATTCCAGTAAGGCAGTTAGACACTTGAGTTTTAGCATTTTACCATTCTTGAAACGGATGTAATTTAAACTGTGGTATGTAAATTTAATAGTAGTACTGTTGAATGGCACAATGCTTACAGAGGTAGATTGCATTTTGTCAATATATAAATTTTAAATATAATATTGATAGCTGTCATAAAGGGGGTGCCACATTTAAAGAAGCTTCAATGGAACCAGAAGAAAAAAAAATGAACTTACTTTTCTTCAATCCTTAGTATGGTTTATTCTAGTGCTAAATAAAAATTCTAACTTCAGATGTTTAATGGGTTAAATTCAGAAACTATTTCAGAAAAAAATTCTAGGGTTACAGCATATTCAAAGAAAAAGCATTAATTACCACTTTTTAAAAAGCTTTTTTTTCAAACTGCAAATTTCATAAAAATGCAAACTGTGTAAACAGGGCCTCTTATTTTTATAACTTGTGTAAAAAGGGAAAGCAATTCATATTTAAAGTTTAAGCATATTAAATTATAATCAAGAGTAAAGAAGATGTTGAAATCTTAACTACTTCCCCCCTCTTTCTCTGCAGTTTAGCAAATGTGGAGATTGCTGAAAACCAGTCAGACTAAAAACCAAAATTGTGATTTCAAGATTTCAAGACTTTCCATAGTTGGTTAACAAGCTTTTTCACAATTACTCTGAGCAGATGATCTCTCTCAAGCAGCACGGGGGAATGATACTTGGTGTCTTCCTCTTTAGCTCTAGGAATCAAAACATTGAGAATAAAATGTCTTGAAACAAAAAATTTAGTTCACTGTTTAGATCCAGCAGGAGAATTTTAATTGCCATCATTTATATTGTTTGGGAAGGAACAACTAAGCCTTACAAATGAAATTCTGTTCACATCATTATGCAATAAATTTCCTTTAGGATGACTAATATGTGTAAAACTGATAATCATCGCCATTCTTGGAGAATCAAGAGCAGAGGCCCCCAAGTTATCTCACTGTTACAAGATATAATAAGAACTGTAATTCCCAGGTCTGGGTTCCCCGACTGAGGATTCGGAGAGAGTGTCCTCAGCAGTCCCTGCTGTAAAACTTTCCCCTTAAGATGTGCAAACACTGGTCTTCCTTTAAGTCATAGAACTTAAACAGAAACCAACTTCTCTACTAGGTTAAATAACTAAAATTAAGTTTTAATAGTTATCATTAGTTGCTAAATTTCATTTTATATTCACTCCAATTTGACAAAGAATCTTCAGCCCCTTTAAATTCTAGAATGAAATTAAAATTTTTAAATCTTACTTTTAAAATGAGCTTGTCACTGGCAGTTATTTATAGTGGAACTTTTTTAATTAACATTTGTACTTGTCAATCAATGCTTGCTTCCAAGAGAATGTTCAAAATGATCTGTGTTCACATGGAAGAATTCTTACTATTTGAACAAACTCTCAATTTCCCAAATCACTGTGATGTTAAAGTTTTTTTTTTCTTTGACAAGCTAATTAATACTATTGTTTTAGTAAAGATATTCAATCTGGTATTGAAACCAAAGTAAAAAATGCAAACTACTAAATCCCATGAAACATAGGGAAATTTAGAACACTAAACCCAATAGACAGCAAGCAGCAGAAATTTGAAAATTACCCATCATATGAGTATAAAAATGTGATTTTAAATAATCAGTTCATGAAAAAACATTGAATATTAACGCAAAGTATATTAAAAATGTATAAATATCACAAGTTCTCATGTCTTTATCTTTATATTTCATTTTATATAGATTTAGAATGAATTAGTAATTAAACACAAGGTTTTTTTCCCAAAGAATAATTTTGTTAATATTGTAAAAATGTAATTAAAAACATAGATTTCAATAGTCTCTAACATTATTCAAATGTTTCCATGAACTAAATCCGAAACTGTGGAGAAATCCTATGACCCCTAAATTAGTCTTTATAAAACTTAATGGGAGTCAGTGATTTCAAAATTATTAAACCTTGAGTAACCAGAACCTCAATAGAGAATATATTTCTTCCACTCTCAGAAAGTAGATCAAATAAGTACACGATAAGCTCGTATCAGGGATTTAGAGTTTGGTGTTTTGTTTTTTAATATTGTAGGTTATAATCTCCTGTTGAACCTGTATCCACAGTACTGTAGAATAAAAATTCATGTTCTGAAAAGTGATCCTAGACAATGCAGAAGTCTCTGTTATCAAGACATATTATGTCAGATTCATATCAGTTCCTATGTCAGAGCAAAGCAAGATAGTTCATATTGTGATCATCTTCAGTACAAGGGGTTAAAAGAAAAAGTTTTAGTTAGCCAGAACGCTATTTCCTGAACATTAGGATCTATAAAGGTTCTGCTCTGGCAAGATGGAAAGTATAAATGATACTGCTTTATTTTGGCAACATGGAAAGTATACTGTTGACTTCAAATAAATCCCATATTTTCATGAAATTCTTCAAAATTAATTCTTATTATTAGTTTGAACTTTATCATAGTTGAAATGTATAATTACTAAGAGTTAAATTGTAAATTGATAAAGCTCTGTTCTCTACATCTAGAGCCAAAATGAAAATTGACTCTGTAGGATTTGGGAATATATTTTACCTGTAAAGAAAGAATGCCCACAGTTCAGATGGTCTTGAATTCTGAGGAATCTCTCAGAAATCAAAAAGATAGATGCTCTTTTTGTTGTTGTTGTTGTTGTTTTTATATTTTAACCCAATTTCAACCTTCAAAGTGTTTGAGCCATAATTATACACATTTCCATTTTAAAAGTTTCTTTTCAAAGAAGATAATACATCAGCTCTCTCACTAACTCCTGCTGTGTGACCCTGGATAAGTCACTTCCCTTTCGAGTTTCTCATCTTTAGACTGAGGGGTTAGAACTGCTGGTGGATTTCAAGCTTTTCTTAGTAGAACTTTTTTCTAATAAAACTGTACATGGAAGCCAGGCATGGTGGCACAAGCTTGTAATCCCAGTACTTGGGAGGCTGAGACAGGAGAATCCAGGTTCCAGGCCAGCCTCAGCTACTTAGTGAGGCCCTCTGCAACTTACTGAGACCCTGGTTCAATATAAAGAATAAAAAATGGGGCTGGGAGTATACCTCAGAGGTAGAATGCCCCTGGCTTCAATCTCCAGTAGCACACGCACACAAATAAAATGAATTGTACATGGAATTCTATTAGGCAAAACATCTCAAAACAATGAAGGCATTTCTTTAGCAGTTTGATTTAAACACCCTCACAATACATAAATGAAGTATAAAGCATCTTTCTACTCCTAAATTCTACAATTCTACTTTATTCAAGTCAACCACCTTTTAAGGGTTTATAAGGAAACCTGCACAATGACAGTGATCTGCTGATTCACAGTAAAAATGGATATATACTTGAGTGTTTATGTACCAATATCCATATATATTACCTCATTTAATCCTTATAAAAATCCAAAATTTCTAAGCATTTTTTTTCAATTTGTGTCTTGCCAATGATGACTCTGAAGATTGGATTAATTGATTTGCTCAAAATGACACCATAGCTAGAGTTTTCAGTTACCTTAACTGCAAAGGTGGCTCTCCTTGAGCCATTCTGCTTTTTCCATTGTAGAGAGGAAAACTCTTCTATTTCACTATATCCACTCCATTTTAGTGCCAACCGAAGAGGCACTATGAGGAGCTGGCATTGAAATAAGGATAATTCCAACAACAAAATTGCTGAAAGAATCAGGGTTTCTCAAAGTAGATATGTAGACCACTTACATATTTTCATAAGAGGACAATGATTTAGACTGTCTTCACTATAACCCCAGATCCTGGAATCTACCAGGCATCAGTATATTTTTATTGAGTTGATAAATTTCTAGGAATGGGACTTTGGAATATATATTTTGATAAGCACCCAGTTTGAGAATCATTACCTTTACACATCTCTAAAGTCCTTTTCAATTCTGACATTATACCAGATTTTAAGCATTAAATTCTAAACTGAATACCATTTTTCTATTGAATTTGTTTTTGATTCAGTCTACTTTCTCTAAGCATAGGGAAGAAAATAGTTTTTAAATTTTTTTCTAGGAAAATCCCTATATTTTTTAGGGTTTTCCCATTATGCTATCACAGCCTCAAAGGCAGCCTGAAATGTATTGTCTTGTTTTAATAAGTCTGTCTCTGTCTTTAGTGTCCTATAAGGCTTGAGGTCGTAGAAAAAATGTAAGCATCACTCATTCCCAAGACAAAGTTCTAATAAATGTCTCCTCCCTTGTAAGGGACACCCAGACTCCAAGTTGTGGGCTGGATTTATTTATTTTGTAGGCTTTTGACTTCACAGGCAGTTTTTAAAACGAATCACAAGTTGTGTATTAAAGTTGAGTGGTGCGGCAACATGTGCAGATATCTACTAAGGAGATGAGAGTATCTATGGTTGTTGGGTTTTCTCTTCCCCCAAAAAAAAGTGTGCCTTTGAACAATACCCCCTTCTGTCTGGATGTACTCGTTTTGCAATGTGATTTTTCTGATCAACTTATGACAAAAATGAAACAAGAATTTTTAATAATATCAAGATGGGGGTTTACGCTGAATATCTCTTTAGAAGTTAGTATAAATATGTTTCCATTAAATAAACAAGTCAAAACAATGAGTTAAATAAAATTGTCAATAAGAACAAATAAACCCAAATGAAAGAGATTTCAGCTAACCTATCCCACCACTCACCCTTGACTGTTCAATCTCAATTTCAGTCTCTCTCTCTCCTCCTCCTCCTCCTCCTCCTCCTCCTCCTCTTCCTCCTCCTCTTCTTCCTCCTCCTCCTCCTCCTCCTCCACCCCGACCATCTTCTTTTCTTCTCCTCCTCCTCCTCCTCCTCTTCCTCCACCCTGACCATCTTCTTTTCTTCTCCTCCTCCTCCTCCTCTTCCTCCTCCTTCTTTTCTTCTTCTTCATTGCATTTTCCCTGCTCCTTTCATTTCATTTTATTTGGCAAATAGGTATCTAAATGCCACTCTCTCGCCCATTAATTCAACATGGCTATTTTTACATTCTTTTTGTCCATGGAAAATGAGGGGAAATGAAATATAAGTATATTGCTTAAGTCTCTAAATATTAAAAGCAAATGAAAAAGCCCCTGCATCTTGGGCCATTGCTTTGACATTCAGTCATTTTCCATAGGCTGATTTTAGACTATTATAATACTTCTGGTTTCCTCTTTCTGTCCCTAGAGTGCATTGCCTGTCCTAAATACATCTTTAGAAGGAAAGATCTTACATCTTTCTTGTAATAAAATGTTTTGATGAAATGCAAATATAGTTTTGAATGTCTCTATGCTTTAGAGAAGAGACATGAAGTATATTTGAAGTATATTTAAACTCTATCAATATTCCAGTTTGTATTCAGGTTTTCTTGCTTGGAAAATGTTCATTCTGTAAACGTTGACAATAAATGTTAGTGTTTTCATGAATTCCAGAAAGAACTGGATGAGGAGAAAACTTTTTATTACTAAACATATCTTGAAAAGGCTCTGGGAAAGTTTCTTTTTAATACTAACTTATATATCTTTCCATAGCAGCAACTAATATAACCAGGAATGCTTTGAAAACATGCTTTCAATTTTTTTTTAACTGTAAGGTAATTCCTGCCATTTCGAATTATTAGGTGTTTTCACTAGGAACTCTAGTGAATTAATTATCTAAAGTATTCAAAACAAAACAATGAAACTTTTTTGACTTTTTAAGCATTATCTTCAAAAACTACACCTATAAGTGGCACCTAGGCCCCCCCTGTTGAATATCTTCCAAATTCTTGGTGGTATGGAATTAATGCTAATGAATAACCCTCAGTAATGTTTTACCAAACAGCTTTATAAAACTGAATCATACCAGGCCAGGCCAGGCATGGTGGTGCACACTTGTAATCCTAGTACTTGGGCAGCTAAAAAAGGAGGACCATAGGTTTGAAGCCAGCCTCAACAACTTAGTGAGACTCTGTCAGAGGTAAAATGCCTCTGGATTCAATCCCCAATGCCACACACACACACACACACACACACACAAAAGAACTGAATTATACTAGATCAAGATTGATGGGATTTTTATATGGGTTGTTGGAAATTATATGAAAAGCATTTTAAAAGCAGTACAATGTTTAGCATAGATTTTGTTGGACCTTACATTCTTATAATGAGAATTTCCCAGTTCTTTTTTGCTTTGCTTATTTTTCTAGAATGTATCTATATGTATATGTATATACACATAGATATGTATATAAATAAAATCAACAAGATTCCTTCAAAAAATCTTAGTACATTGTATGTCATCAAATACAAAAAAGTAAAGCTGATTCACTTTATCTCTAAAGCTCCATTTTTAAACTTCAGTTTGTGAATCAGCTGATAGACCATAAGCCATCTATAAATTCCAAAATGGTCCACTGAATGAGTATATCATGAAAATGTTCATTGCTCCTTATTAAGTTTCATATACTTTACTAACATTTTCTCGCAAAAAAAATGTGTAATGTTACTCATACATTATCACCTTACAGTGTTATAAATAATGCACCAAATGATTGTCACAGGGATTACTGTCCCAAGATCCAAAGCTAATTTGTTTTCTTTTCTGAATGAGTTGCTAGTATGACGATGCTTAGAGTGCTGGTTTTGCAGATCAGTATTTAGTTCTTGCTTTGCTAAATGAACCCAGAGGAGAGATATAAAAGACTGACTACTGATTCTCAGTCATGCTTTTTGTCTTCCTCCTTTCATTTCATTCCTTCACCCTCTTTCTCTAAAGGAAATGAGAAATTGCTGCTAAATAATTTTTCTAGAAAAGCCAAGAGTTAGTATAACAATGTGTTGATCTGACCTATGAGCAGAGCTTCATTGCAGACCAAAAGCAATTTACAGAGCTGGTTCTCTGAACACTGTTTTTGTTCAGTTAAGAAAGATTTTTATTTGTTTTTCCAAAAACAAATAAAAAATAGATATTTTGTATAGAAAAATATCTGCATGAATGCAGTGCTTAATTTTTAATTTATATTCCTACCGAGTGGCACAATGTAAGGCGTTCCTTTTTTTAACTTGTACAATTTGAAACTAGGCAGGAAATTTCAAAGAAATTTTGTTGCAGTCTAAAGGTAATGCAATTCAGTCGATTATGAATAATGTTGACAGTCTGTGCTTTGATTTGATGGTAGATTTTCCTTAGAGTTCTTTATGATCTAGGTAGCAGCAGGACACTGAATTTCTCAATAACCTTGTACTGGGTATAAAATTTCACAAAAAATATCTTGAGTATAAAATATACTTGAAAGGAGTTGTGGATTAAAATACACAAGACACATTTTGAATTTGGCCAAAATATTGATGCCTCACCTTTCTCACCACCTGCCCAACTCTGGAGTACTCGATCCTGGTATAAGCTCGCCAGGGCTCTGTGGCGCTCAAAGGAAACCAACAAAGCTGCAGAGGCCATTCCCTTGCAGAGCTGGGCAAAACTCTCTGCTAAAGAAATGGGATACAAATGTGGAGCATTGACTTGATGAAGATAATAGTGAGACCATCTTAGCGTTACTTGCCTTATATTTTAGGAAAAGTGTGGATATCACTTTTTTTGTAAATAGTGATTTTTACAAATTTTTTTCTTCATGATTTCTTCAATCACCCATTTCAAAAAATCTTGAATATGCAATTATTTATCATGACACATTACTGCAAATAAGGTTCCCATTTCAGAATGAAGTTTAATCCTACGTGTAAGTTGTTCTCGAAATGTGATTTTTTTCGTGAAAATATGACAATAAATTGAGTTGTGAACCTCTTTCATTGCCAGCCTCTTAAACACTTTACTTGAATTTCTGGGGAAACTTCATTGCATGTTTGGGTTGGGGATGGTAGACTGAAGGAAGGCTTAGCAAAAGTCGGGGCCATAGAGTTAGACAAATCCCAGTTCCGTGTGTGTGTGTGTGTGTGTGTGTGTGTGTGTGTGTGTGTGTGTGTTGCTAATGATTGAACCCAGGACCATCCTACCTCTGAACTACACTCCCAGCCCTGTTTCTTCTGTTTTGTTTGGAAACAGGGTCTTACCAGGTGCTAAGAGTCTCACTATGTTGCTGAGGCTGTCCTCCAACCTGCAATCCTCCTGTCTCAGCCTCCAAGCACTGGGATTACAAGCATGTGCCACCATGCCCAGCTAGCCATAATTTAACTGTATGGTGAAACATGTCACTCAATAATTCTCCATTTCCTATCTTAAAAATAGAATAATATGATGCCCAGATCAACTGAGATACTACTAATCAGTCACATGTCAGTTCCTGGCTAGTTCAGGGTGGTTTTTCAATAAACAGACCTTTCCTGGTGTTATCTTTCTGTAAATAGGGTTTGGGATGACCCAGAAAACTTCCATGATTTTCTTCCAAAACAATCTTAACTCTGTTCTCTACTTGATCTCAATGAAAATTACTATGATCAGCTAACACTAAGGCAGTGGACGCTCATCAAAAGTCTGCACGTGTCGGGTGTGGTGGCACATGCTTGTAATCCCAGTACTTGGGAGGCTGAGACAGGAGGATCCCGGTTTGCGGACAGCCTCAGCTACTTAGTGAGGCCCTTTGCAACTCAGTGAGACTATGTTTAAAAATAAAGACTAAAAAATAGAGCTGAGGGTATAGCTCAGAGGTAGAATGCCCCTGGGTTCCATCTCCAGTATCACCCCCCCCCCAAAAAAAAAGTCTGCACGTAATTTTATTCTTACTTATTGCTAAGTAGAATTCCATTGTGTGTATTTCCCATAATTTTACAATCCATTCATCCGTTGATGGACACCTAGGTTGGTTCCACAGTTTGGCTATTGTGAATTATGTGGCTATGAACATGGGTAAGATATCCAGGAGTGATATAGCCAGACCATATAGTGGATTCATTCCCAGTTTTCTAAGGAATCTCCACACTGATCTCAATAGCAGATGGACTAGTTTGCAACCCCACCAACAGTGTAAAAGAGTTTCTATTTCCTCACATCCTCACCAACATTTACTGTTATTTGGCTTCTTTATGCTTGACATTCTGATTGGAGTTAGATGGAATCTCAGTGTAGTCTTGATTTGCATCTCCCTGATTGTTAATGATATTGAACATGTTTTCGTGCATCTATTGGCCATTTGTATCTCTTCTTTTGAGAAGTGTCTATTCAATTCAGTTGCCCATTTCTTGATTGGGTTATTTGTTTTGGGGTTTATTTTTGATTGGATTATTTGTTCTGATTATTTGTTATTTTTCATTTGCAAGAAGATGGAAGGACTTGGAAAACATTATGTTAAGTGAGATTAGTAGAGCACAGAAAGAGAAGGGGCATATGTTTTCTCTAATATGCATAAGCTAGGGAGTACATGGGATATCAGAGGGATTTCAAATGGAGGAGAACCTTAGTGGAGCCAGGGAGGGAGGGCAGGGGTGGAGAAAGACTGAAGTTCATTAATGAAAATACTTCCATCAAGTATATGTATACATGTGAATATACCATTGTCAATCTGGGCACTTGGTATTGGGAGGGAGGAAGATGGGGAGGCAGTGGGGGGACATCAAGTACTGTGTGCACGTATGCCATTGCCAACATGATTTACATTATGACAGACCATAATGCACCAATTAAAGCAAAAAAAAAAAAAAAATGTGTAGTAGACTAGGTGCTCTTCCGCCACAAACTACCCTCTACTGCAGGCCTACAGAGTTTGTTTGCTTGCTTGCTGCTTCGAGAGGGCCAATGGGCTTAGGGAAGAGATGGTTACTAAAGCTTAGAAAGGACCTGTTAGCAATGGCAGCCATGCCCACCCCTAGCAGATGAGGGGGGAGGGGGAGGGAGAGGGAGAGGGAGAGGGGGAGAGAGAGAGAGAGACAGACAGACAGACAGACAGACAGACAGACTTATTTTTAAAAGTGAAGGAGCCCAGCCCTGTTTGCAGTGAACAGAGGTTAAGACCTTGTGTTCCTGGGCCCTAGGCATGCTATTTGACATCAAAGAATCTCAGTTTCCTAAATCTTTGAAATTAGAACAGTCCTTTCTGGACAGAGCTTTTGAGACAACTGGAAAAAAAAAAAAAACCAAACTAACAGTTTCTGGCAAAGGTAAACTCTCAGTTCTGCCTGTAGTCAACCATGCGTGTCTTAAAAGATGGCCTGGACGGTTTGGAAACCGCAGCATTTCCCACTCCTATCCCTGAAGCTGGAAAGAGAGCAGGAAGGCCCCCTGGGAGCAGTAGGTCTGGGATCCCTTACACCCTCTGAGGGGCTCCAATGGCCACAGAGCGACTGATTGTGCCTGGAGGGCAGAGGGTGATGTTTGAGGAGGTCGCCCTGGAGACAGCCTCGGAGTCCTGGGAGTGCGCGGAAGGCAGAGGGAGGCGGGACAGCGAGCCAGGCCACTCTGTGTCTGCGGTGAAGGCGCAGGAGATCCAGGTGGCCCCCAGCGAAACTGCCCTCGCCATTCCTTCCAGGCTACAGATAGGTAAGTTCGCTCCCCTGACTGTGCGTATTGTCCACCGGGGAGGAAACCGGGTGGAGAAGCGGGTCATCCTGTGTTGAGAAATGGCCCTTCTTGACCCAGATCTCTCCCCCCACTTACAAATACGAAAAGGTGGCCCCAGATTTGGGGACTGGGAGTGAGTCGGGGTCTCAGGCCCCAGCCCCCTGCGCTGCTTTTCGAGGAGCTGGCGGAGGCCCCCTTTTGGAGCCGAGCAGCGCGCATCCCAGGCAGTCTGCCTGCAGCCTCCGCACCCTGGGGGCCTCCAGGTCCCAGTGACCGCCTTCCTAGGTTGGGAACCCCAGGGCAGCTCGGGAATCGCGGGGACCCGGAGGTCTGACTGGGGACTGTGGAGCAGAACCCCAATGACTCGCATCATCAGGCTGTGTTCAATAGACCCATTCGACCTCGTTCCCACACGGGACATCTCGCAGGCACACACCCAGGGGCATGCCGAGGCACACGCTTGCACAAGTACACACACACAACCACACACCACGGCTCCCTCCCCAGAGCAGGGCCGCCCCTTCCCTGCGCTTCGCCTGCCTAGGGCCTGACACTGGAGACACAGGATTTTGGGGTGTGCTCTCCTCAACTCTTCACACCCGCCCTCTAACTCCTTGAAGGCAGGCTCTCCGGATTTTAGTTCTCTTTTAATGTCTAGCACAGAGTCTCCTTGTGAGGGCTCTCATGTACAGGTGATGGGATAATGTAGTTGAATACCTAAATGTATTAATAGGTGGTGAGGGTGTTAGAGAGATAGTCCAAGCACTGGGAAGCTCATTGCTTCCAGCTTTTGTAGAAAAAAAAATATATACATGTTTCATACATATAAATTTTATAAAATATTTATATACATATAAAATTATATAGGTATATATAACTTTAGTGGGGCATTGTAATTCTCCATTATAATGAGCTTCAAAATGAAACATTCAGAGGTGCTTCTAGCTTTTTAACAAGCATTTGTGAAAAGGAATTAGGTTTCCCAATAAATTCTCTAAAGCACATGATATACTTAAACATATCAAAGTCAATCACTGAGCCAAGCATGGGAAGGAGGGGTGAGGAGGGAATGGGGTGGGGACCGGGTAAGAGCTAAAAAGCGCACCCAATGGTGAGGTGCGCATGTATGTCTCCACCATCTTTTATCCCATTGAGATGTATGACCTCAATGCACCAATTATAAAAAGTTACTCCATTAAGAGTTAAGTTCTGACTGCCCTTTACAAAGTAAATCACTGTTGCTTGGGGATGGGAGAAAACTTAGAAGAAAATAGTTAATTTTTAAAGTAACAGCAAGCTGGGCTTGATAATGCAAACCTATAATCCCAGAACTTGGGAGGCTAATACAGGAGGATCAGAGCTTCGAGGATAGTTTCAGCAACTTATCAAGACTCTTAATGACTTATAGAGACCCCATTTCAAAGCAAAATAAAAAATAAAAAGGGCTGAGGGTGTAGCTCAGAGGTAGCCCCCCCATTCAGTACCCAGTATCACACACACGATTAAATATGGGAAGGCAATAAAAGTCCTGGTTTCTGGTTTGGGGCCGCATGTGTCTTGTCTTTGTTTAGTCGCTCTCTCCCTTTTGAACCAACAGTTACTCGGTTTGGTACAGTTTAATATCTGCTTGTGTGAATTATACTGTTGCATACATAAAAAGCTTTCAGTTATAGTTCTGATTCGACTGAACAGAATAATAACATATTCTAGGTATAGCTCAAGGGGAAACCCTACTTCCCCATCCCACAAGGGTAAAGATAGTATCTGTGCACTGTATGTTGGGTGTCTCCATTAAACTAAAAGATTTTCAGGTTTTTTGTTTGTTTTACTCTACAAAACTCTCCCATAGTTATGATGACGGACATGGCTAAAGGCAGAGCCGCTCATTCACTGAAGACAAGAGGGAGCACGCTGTCCCCCAGTGGTCTCGAGTCCCGAAGGAAGGAAATGCAGAGGCGCTCTAAGGAGTGAGTAATTGTTGTCTAATGACTTAAATTTACCTATCGGACAAACAGGTTTATTATCTGGAGAAACATTTCCTTGGGGATGGATAGAAGAGAAGAGAAAACTGGCAAGTTCCAAGGTCAGTTGCTCTTGGAGGCTATACTGAGAAAAAGGAGAAAGCTTAAGTGATACGTTAATCCTAGTGGGATTTTTATTGTTTTAAAGATTTCCCAGGGAGAAAAAAAAAACTTGTACTCAAGATAAATGCCACATGTAATCATCTACTCTTAAAGGTCCTTTGAATTCTTCCTCTTGATGTTACATAATTACATAGATTGTACATTTTTATAATATATATATGTAGTGTGCTAACATTAATACAAGTTTTGTACTATATTTTCAGTCTTCATATCCTAATAGCTGTATAATATTTATTAATTTATAATTCTGGACTAGTTTACTCTCCTTGAACTATCAAGCATTCTTTCTTCATTTTTTTTTAAGTGTTGGGGATGGAAACCAGGGGCATTCTACCTTCGAGCTACACCCCCAATCTTATTTTTTATTATTTTGAAACAGTTGCTGAGGCTGGCCACAAACCTGGATCCTCCTGTCTCAGCCTCCCAAATGCTGTGATTACAAGCATGTGTGAAGTTATTATAAAGTGAACCCAGCTTCTTCACTTTATAATAACTCTCTGCTTGGTTATTTCTTTGCAGTATAATTAGTCCATCAAAGAGTAAGAACTTTTTTCCCCTTGCTATATATTGCATTTGTTCTTCTAAAGAGATGAATCCCTTTTTAATACTTTTTTCATAGTTATTAGTCAGAAAACAAATTATCTGATTTAGTAGCAGCCAATTAACTCATATAATAAAGTTTCCTTCTTAATAGTCTCCACAAGGTTAAAGGATATGGTATATTAATCTCCATGGTGGGAAGCAGGAGTATCATGCTTTGTCAAACGGACACCAGAAAAATTGGGATCATTAGAATTCTGAAACCAGAACCTTTCTATTCTCAAAGTCTATTAATGCACTTAAAACTTCACTTTCCAGACCTGGAAGTTTGTGTATTTTGAGTGCAATCTCCCTTTTTCACAGATAGAAAAATGGATATAAAGGAGTAGCAATCCCAGCATATGTCTTAAGTAAAGGTCAAGAGCTGGGCGTGGTGGCACAGACTAGTAATCTCAGTAAAGAGGGGGCTGAGACTAGAGGATCACAGGTTTGAGGCCAGCCTCTGCAATTTAGTGAGGCTCTATTTTCAAATAAAAAATAAAATAAAATAGGGCTAGGGGTGTAGCTCGGAGGTAGAATGTCCCTGGGTTCAATCCCCAGTACCACAAGAAAAGGAGGAGTGGGGGTGGGAGGAGAGGAGGAGGCAGAGGTGGAGACGAAGGAGGAGGAGGAGGAGGAGAAGGTCAAGAATAATTAACTCTGACTTTTTATTCTGACTCTCTCTTTTGCTTTGACCCTAAGCCATTCTGGCTGCTATCTCTAATATTTAAGTATACAAGATCCCTTTAAAATCATTTTAAGAGCTGGGCATGGTGGCGCATACTTGTAATCCCAGCATTCAGGAGGCTGAGACTGGAGGATCGCAGTTCGTAGACAGCCTCAGCTACTTAGTGAGGCCCTCTGCAACTCAGTGAGACCCTGTTTCAAAATAAATAATAAAAAATAGGGGTGGGGGTGTAGCTCGGAGGTGAATGTCCCTGGGTTCCATCCCCAGACCCACGCACACACAAAAAAAATTCAACTTACCTTTTCCAAGAAACTATTCAAACAATAACCTGACACAAACAACATCTTCCTAACTAAAACAAAAACACCCCAAAAAGTCCTCATTCAAAGACAAACCTGACATCTGTTTACACACACTTCATTGACTTTATCTACCTCTTCATTTTCAAAACAAATCAAAAGTTTATACAGTCAGGGGCTTGGTGAAACTTGAAAAATTAATCACTTTTAACCTATTATTGATCTTGTATAAATAAAAGATTTTAAATAACATACAAAAATCATTTTTCTCAACACATTAGATTTTTCACTAGCCACTCCATTTCAGTGGTGATTGAACAAAACATTCAGAACAGCGCTCCCATTTACGCTTTTAAACACAAATGAAGAGCTTCCGGGTCCCCTTCCAAGGCAGAGACAGCTCAGGAGGTAGCCGCCCAGCACTCCCTCCACTGCTTCACGCCGCCTGGTGCAGGCGATTCTCCTTCAGGATAGTTTTCAACCTGTAGAAAAATTCTGAAAGTTTGGTGGCCATCAAATGCAGGCATTATCTGAAATTGTTGTAGTATATAATGGGTATGGAAAAGCATACTCCTTTTATTTGAAAAGTATTTAAATGGATAAATATCAATAGTATAAAGTATATTCTAAAGTATATTGCTTGTGGGGTGTGTGTGTTACTGGGGACTGAACCCAAGGGCATTATACCTCCAAGCTACACCCTCAGCCCTTTTATTTTTTGTTGTTGTTTATTTTGTTTTGAAATAGGGTATCACTAGTTGGCTAGTTGACCCTAGCCAACTTGTTAAATCTTGCTATTTGCTGAGGCTGGCCTCAAACCTATGCTCCTCCAGTTTCACTCTCCCCAGTACTGGGATTACAGGTGTGCGCCACTATGCCTGGCTTTCCTCCATTAATCTGAATTCTATTTGCTTTTCACTCATAGATAAGTCATTTATAATGGCAGCAGCTGACATGTGTTGAGCCCTTACTGTGGATCTCCTGTGTGCCTCACAGAAGATCTGTAACGGGCTGGTAAACTATGGCCTAGGGCCAAGCGCAGTCTGCCACCTGTTCTGGTACGCTGTCCCAGCTAGATATAGTCTTTATATATTTGAAAAACAAGTTGAAAGGAGAATCACATTTTGTGTTGTATGACAATATAATACACTTGACTTTCAGTGTCCATAAATAAAATGTACCAGGACACGGCTCTGCCTGCTTCCTTAGGCTCTGTCTCCAGGTGCTTTCACGCTGCATGGGGAAGTTTCAATAAACCCCACAAGGCCTAAAGAACCAACAGTACCCAGTATCTGGCTTCTTAGAGAAATGTTTGCCAACTCCTAATCTATAAGGATAGGTGCTATGAACACTCCCATTTTACAAAAGAGGCAGAAGCTTAGAAAGTTTGAGGCTGCAGAGCTACGAAATTAGCAAGTAGCAAAACTTTATTAGTCGAGTATTTTCACTCCCTGAAAATGTGACAATCTGAGTGTCATTTGCATTAATGAAATTGCTCTACTGATTTGCCAGAATCTGCTGTTTTCCATCCCTGGGACAGAACAAATGTTTATAGTAATGTCTTTCTTGCTGGAGGCTCAGCCTTAGCTGACTGAACAGTGTTTGGACAGATGTGTCTCTCTCATGTTCTCCAAGTGGAAACAGAAACTCTGAGGTCATGTTACTTTCCTGGGATAATGTGACAAGATACCCAGGCCTATTATCTCTGACGCTAATAGTTTCACTAGTTGATTAGGGCAAAAGTTGGAGACCAGAGTCTGTCATTTGCATGGAACGAAGGTTACAGTGATACCATGCAACCTTTCTGTACAGAACCCACCAGTCTCCTCTTGAACGTTCTGATAGTGTGTAAAAACACTAGCTTGGCCGCACTATGTGTGTGTTTTCACTTTTACTCAGGACTTCGTGAGTTTCTATGTACTGATTATTGTGCCACATGTTAAGCGTGCAGGTGAATAACTGCAGAGTTCTATCCAAGAGAAACTCTTTTCTAGTACACTGAGAATTACCTGGTAACTTTTCACAGTAGGCTGTCTTAACAGTAAAAATGATTTGTGTTCATTACTTCATAAGAACTCTGCAGAAACAATTCCTGCTCTGATAGAGTGTACAATCTGGTGGGAAAAACAGTGAACAAATAATTTTAAATGTGATGGATTTGTTCTATGAGTCCAACTGTACTACAGAAAGCTGTCTTCGGGTGATTAAAAATATTGGCAGGCCTGTTCCCTCTTTTTGATGCCTGAAGGTCAAGGCTAAAGGTTAGAAGATCAGAGTGAAGGGACATGTTTTATTTTGTTTTATATTAAACAAAAGCCCCAATGAGACCATCTGGAGATGCAGCTTCCCCGGCAGAGAGAAGCCTGGGCAAAATGCGGGGGTCATGCCTCCAAATCAAACCACAGTAATAGCTAGCATTGTTTTTTACAGGTTTTTAAACCATTTACTTCATACACAATATAAATGTACTTCCTATAGAAACTGTGGGTTAGAGAAGATATTTATATTCTTCCTTATTTGTTTTTATAAATGGAGAAATGACAGATCTTTTCATGGACTGTACTGGGGAAAACTAGCTCACTATACAGAGGAGAATGAAGCTGGCCTCTTACCATATGTCATTTGTATTGTTAGATGAAATCCTGCAGGATGGGAGACGAAGGGAGGCATTGGAGGGAGGCGTGAGAGAATGTTTGCATTCTAGGAATGAGGAAAGCTGTCTTAAACAAAATCCCAACATGAAAAACCAAACCATAAAGCAAAAGAAAAAGTCTGGTAAATATAACTATAATAAAACTTAGCATTTAGGTTTATCAAGGATGCAGTAGGTGCCATTATTAGGTAATATACATGCCTACATACATGCATATCTTTTAAATCTTGCATGTTAACATTAAAGAGGGAAACCAATTAACCAATTTTTTAAAATTTTTTATTGGTACATTGTATTCATACATCATAATGGGGTAAAAGAAATCTGTATGGACATACATGTACACATCGCCCATTTAGCCCCTCAATTAACCAATTGTAAATACAGTCACAAGAGATAGCAGTTTTCAGAAACAAAGCCCGAAGGACTAATCAAAATGTGAAGAGCTGCTCAAGCATACTTGAAACAGAAGAGTGTAAATTAGAACAAGACACCATTTTGCACCCATCCAAGTAGCAAGCCATAAGAAGAGAGTCGTACCAAATATTTGCAAGGCAAGTGAGAATAAAAATGAGGTAACTATTCAGCAAAGAAATCTAGCAGTATCTAGGACATATAGGTATCTGTAGCATTCTCTTGACTCTACTTTCTTAGAGTAAAAGTCTGTTTTCACCATGGCACAGAAAACCCACCGTGACCTGGCTGCCTGATACCTCTGTAACTCATCTGTAGCTCTCCTGGCCTCCGACACCCCAGGAGGCCTCCTGTCTCCATGTCTCTGCAAGCGCTGTCCTCTGTCTGGGGTGTGCTTGTCCTTCCCCATGGCTCATTTCCTCACCTCTTTCAATTCTTTGCCCACAGAGGCTTATCTGGACCAGTGTACTTAAAATTGCACCAGAACCCTCCCCCTCCCTCACTTACAAACTCCCTTAACTTGTTCTACTTTTCCTTTTCTCCACAGTAGTTATCTCTTTGTACAATATTACTTGTTTAGTATTTTGTTGTTTACCATCTTTCTTTCCTCACCAAAATATAAGCTCCATGAGAGTAGAGACAGTAATCTCAAAGTCCTAGTCCGTTGCCTGGTACCTCATGGTCCCTCAATAAATACTTCTGATCACTGAATGAGTAAGTTTTGCATTATATTAATTACTGAACAAGCCAGTTCTTTTGCTCACAAAAAGTGAGATTCCTTGGTCTGTGTGGGCCTTAAGTCCAGGGTGACTACAAGCTTTCATCTAGGGCAAAAGATGTATATAAAGTAAACAAAAAAGTGCATGTTCAAAGGGGTAATAAAAGATACACTTTTGCCTTCTTGCTGAAATATTCCATCATGAATTTATTTAAAAAGAAGGACAGCTGGGCGTGGTGGTGCACGCATATAATCCCAGCATTTGGGAGGCTGAGACCTGAGGATCACGGTTCGCGGACAGTCTCAGCTACTTAGTGAGGGCCTCCACAACTTAGTGAGACCCTGTTTCAAAATAAAGAATATAAAAAATAGGGCAGGGGTGTAGCTCTGAGGTTGAATGCCCCTGGGTTCTATCCCCAGACCCGCAAAAAAAAAAAAAAGAACAGTTTCATTTGTGTTGAAAATCTATTATGATAGGCCATATCCCCACTTGATGTAGAGGTAACCATGACACCCACACTCCCAGCACCACTCCCCCAAAATTGCTGAGGACAGAGTGCCTTTGAACCTAGGCACTCTTCCCAGGTTTGAGCTGCGCAGCTTTCTTATCTGCCCTGGGTGCCGGAGCCAGCCAGCAAAAGTACGGGTTCTGAAGAGAGGCGTGAGGATGAAGAATTTTTAATTCTAACGTGGGGGAGCCACCAACCTACTATCTCTACTGGCCAGCCCCTGGTCCTGGGTCAATATTTCCTACTTGTCGACAACTATGCCTGGGTCAGTATTCTCTATTGCACCGACGCTCCTGGCTGACGCCTACTTCTGGGTCAATCTCATCTTTATTGCGCCAACGCCGGGTTTGTTTTTCCAGAGGTATTTATTCACAGCCACAGGTTAATCAACATTCTCTTGCCATCACCACCGGAATACAATACAGACCAATCCAAAGCACATACATTACAGATAGATCAATCAGTACCCTCGTGCCATCACCAACTGATCTTCTCCCAGAACTTTTTGAACTTTCCATAACCCCAAACCTTGTTGACTCTGGGTGAAGGACAGTCAGCTGAGTCAGAAACATTAATCTAGGGGAAAGCCTTAATGGCTCCCCACACCTGGGCCATCACCTCACCTTCTCTGGACGAGCTTTGGCTCAGCACACTTCAGATGCTAGTTCTGATCTTTCACCTGCACTCATTATTATATCCTGTCATTCACCATTCCTGGATCACCTCCAGTCACGCCAGAGCTGGGCTTTCCACATGATGTGTGGTTTATTCTGTGTCTTTCAGAATCACTTCTACTATTCAAAAATATACCCTACAAGACCATAGCACTTGTCAGCTTTTAACCTCTTTTTTCTTCTTTTTTTCTATCACTTGGAAGTGAGCCCAGGAGCATTCTAGCTTGGAGCTACACGTCAGCCCTATTTTATTTTTTTTTCTGAAACATGTTCTCACTAAGTTGCTGAGGCTGGCCTTCAGCCTGAAATCCTCCTGTCTAAGCCTCCCAAGTACTATGATTTCAGGCATGTGCCTCCATGCCAGAACATTTCTTTCACTTTTGAAAGTTATTTTAACTTATCATTTCCTTTTACTAGTAAGATGGGGGTCAATATTTAGAGCAAAATACTTCAAAACTATATTAAAATCTAGCAACTTACTCTGAAATAAACGGACACAAAATTAAAGTACCTTGCCAGACAATTATTCCAATTTACTGGTTAAATAAGTTGGTATGTTTTTACTCTTTAGCATATTTTTTAAAATTCCATAGAAAAAAATCATAGCTTCATTAATTTTTTTCAAAGACAAAAAACCGAGGTTGATTTAGTGAAGTAGGCAATGCATATTCAAAGAATAACAGAGCATCTCAAGAGGGAGAGAGTCTTCATTAATTTTTTTAACATGAAAAAAAGAGTCAGAGTAGTTCTTAGATGGAAACCCCAAGTGAGAATTTCTATTCATAGTTTACCTTATATTCTGCATCATGTTTCCCAAGTACAGGGGATTTTCTCCTTGTCTTACTAGTACTTTCCACTTTGCCCGATACTTCCTGGGCAATAAACCACCTTTAGAAAGATTTTTTTTTTTTTTTAAATGTACAAATTTCTAATCTGAAACCTTTTTCTCTGTGCACTTTGAAATCTCTCCACAGGGGGGCAGCACATGACCTTAGTAATACCTCCACCACCACCACCACCACCACACAACCCCCACCCGCACACACACACCAGCCACCCAGCCCAAAAAAGGCACCCTTCAAAGATAGCAGTAGAGAGATAAGGTACTTCAAGAAAGAGCTGTTATTTCTGAGGCATTGACTCTGTTGCTTCAATGCTTCCAAGTCCAATTATGCATCCATATATTACCTCTTATTGTAGTTTACAAACAACTAGATAAATAATGTATTTTTTTAAAAAGCTAGAGGAAAATAAATTGAGTGCTTTCACCACAAAGAAATAAGTGCAGAATGAGATAGATGGTACTTTTTTTTTTTTTTTTTTTTTTGGTGGTACTGGGGCTCCTGGAAGCCCTACCTCCGGGCTATACTCCCAGACCTATTTTTACATTTTGACACATGGCCAACCTTCCAAGGTACAGAAAGCAATAGATAAGGCCAAATATTTTTCTTCTGCATAAGGGTCGCCAGGTTCTGAGCAAAATATCTGCAACCTCACTCCTCAAAGCCTCATCTCCATAAAACTTTCAGTTTCATATTCTATTGCTTGTAGCATTCCATTTTCAAATGGCAAACTGCCTCTATTAGAATATGTTCCATTTTCGATAAATGAAATAAATAAATTCTAATTAAGCATTAGATAATGCTTTTTATGAGTTTTTTGTTTGTTTGTTTGTTTGTTTGTTGTTTTGTGTTTTTTTTTTTTTAGAAAACAACCAGAGGCCCAAGCTGGGCATGGTGGTGCATGCTTTAATCTCAGTCCTTGGGAGGCTGAGACAGGAGTATCACAAGTTCGAAGCCAACCTCAGAAACTCACTGAGGCCTTCTGCAAATTAGTAAGACCCTGTTTCCAAATAAAATATTTTTTAAAATAGGTCTGGAGGTATAGCCTGGAGTAGAAGGCCCCTGGGTTCCATCCCCAGTACCACAAAAAAAAAAAAAAAGAAAGAAAAGAAGAAAGAGAAAAGACAAGACTCAGAGGTCTAAACAAAACAAGAATTACATAAAAGAAGTTTTTATTGGTTAAAGGAGCTTCTTCATTTGTTTTGTTCTATTTCTTTAGAGAGTTTTCTCAAAATTTCCAATGAACAGTTTATGTCTCATTGGTTCACAAACTACCCAACTACAGTAACTCAGAGAGACTCAATTCACCTTCAATCTAAACAGGAGTCCCATGAGTTGAGGGCTTTGTTACTGAGAAAGGAGAGAAGAGCACTGGAAAGCAAATGGTAGTCCCTGCCACTGGGTTTATTATAATTTTATTTATAATAGTGGAATAATAATCTAAATGGCCTAGCAAAAAAAAGTAGTTAAGTAAAATGCAGAATGTTCATACATTAATCATTGTCTTGATATTTAAAATATTAATGTAGAGTACTAGGACTTAAACCCAGGGGTGCTCTACCACTGAGCTACAGTCCTCAGTCCTTTTTTGTTTTTTTATTTTGAAGCAGAGTCTCACCAGGTTGTCCAGGCTGGCCTCACCTCAAACCTGTGATCCTGCTGTCTCAACCTGTTGAGTTGCTGGGACTACAGGTTTGTATACCTAGCCCAGCTATGTAAACTACTGTGTGTGTGTGTGTGTACGCGTGTGTGTGCCTGTGCACTAAGTTACTGAGGCTGGCTTCCAACCTTCAATCCTCCTGTCTCAGCTTCTGAAATGCTGGGGTTACAGGTGTGCACCACTATGCCCTGCTATGTAGACTACTCTTTATTGACAAGTTATTCAGAATATAGTTTCTAGTAAAACAACAACATCTAAGCTACAATCTCATATGCAAAATTGTATAAGTAAGAATTTTTAAGGTTAATAGTGGCCCATAACCACTGGGATTAATCATTTTTTGTAATACTACTTTTTTTTACTCTTTTTTGTGTGTTTTGAATTTTTATGACGATCACACATTACTTAACTACTATGAAAATCATCTTCAATATTTGAAAAACATTCAGTACATAAAATTTTTTATCTGCACACCGATCTCAATGGAGCTTTTTTTTTTTTTTTTTTTGGTGGTACTGGGGGTTCCTGGAAGCCCTTCTACCTTCAGGCTACGCTCCCAGACCTATTTTTATATTTTTTTTATTTGGAAACAGGGTCTCTTAAGAAAGCGAGACTGGCTTCGAACATGCGCAATCCTCCCGTCTCCACCTCGCACGCCTGGCTCAATGGAGCTTTTAAGCCACCTCTCTGACATCAGTTCACACAATAACATTATGAAGTACACATTAACAATTTTCAGAAGCACTGAGCAAAGCAATAGTGAGGAGTGTTTACAAAAGTTTCCATTTGCTTTTTCTTAGACTTTTAACCCTAATTTACTTGAGTTTTATGACAACTCAGTTTCTCTTTCTGTGAATTTTAGTGCTATGTTTAATAAAAGGGAAGAATATTTTTATCAATATCTTCTGTATGTTCATGCACATAGGTTTTAACTACAGTAATTATTGCAGACAGCCATTGCCCTATTTTCATTTTGTCAGAACTATACGTGAGTCTATCTCTGGAAGGTAAATGGAATATTTGAAGTCTGAGTCTCCCCTTCCAACACATCTGATGTTAAAGTCCTTTGCCTCATTTTCTTTGTCTCTGAAATGGGCCAGAATAATAACTTCTTTGCTCAAAGGAAAAATGAGATGATTATAGAGAGATGTTTTGCAAAGCTAAAAGTAGCACATACAATACTGGGGCACACTGGCTTATCTCAGAATCATGGGGTTATGCAATATTGGGTTTTTTAAGCAGAAGTTATTGTCTTTGATACTGCCCACAACACCTGCAGTCACTATAACCAAACAGGTTGCTTGCTACTTCAAAGGGCAGCAGAAAACAGAGAAGCAGGTGTTTTTCAAAAAGCAGACTAAATCACTAATGAGAAATCCATCTTGAAAAAAGCAGCCAGAATTTCCTGCATTGCTTTCTTGGGCAGGTGGGTAAACCTTAATTTATCCTGTAAGTTGTATTCTATTAGAGTTTTTAAATAATAGACTATCTGGGCTTTTTTAAAACATCAATTTGCAAAAAGTTCTTTAATTTCAAAGAGCTAAAAGAACTAAGTATATTTAAGCTAGTAGAGAAAAATGCCAAAAGATTAGGAACAAATATCTCTTTCTCATTTAGTTAAAGCAAAAACATAGCCTACTTTAAAAAGCGGTCACTCTGAAAACACACACACACACAATTATGTCATCTCCTTTGAAATGACATCTGTCTTAACTTCCATTTTCACAGGTGGAGAAAATTGGGGGCAAGAGTTCTGAGACTCATTAGTTGCATGGTTGAATTTCATCTGAACTAAGTTGAATTAAGTAGTGCTGGAGGGACATTAAGGGGCTCTTCTTTTCTTGGGTACCCTGCTTAGCACCTGGATAAGCTCAGATTGCCTTGGTAACCAAGCCCAAGTTCTCAATGTTGAAAAGGGTGATTGATGCTTACTGACTTAGGATGGTTTAGATGAATTGTGGTTTCTTCACCCTGTAGATGAGTTTCTCATTTTTCTTTGTTATACTAAAGGGATTTGGTGGGAACATATAATAGTAAGCTTTTTATAATACCCCATGTATACATAGATTTGTTTCCCAACATTTTAAGCTTCCTTTGATATCACAGTCCCATTTGTGGGCTTTGTCTTCTTTGAGGAACATTTTTTTCCTCTGTGCTAGAGACACAATTGGCAATGGCTTTTGAAACATGCACCTTGCTACCCAGGAAAGCTTTGCAGATAATCGGATGACCTGGGCTCCGCACAAGGCTTCAACCAGTACATAGAGACACCTGCTCTAAGCAACTTCTCTGCATCTCAAGAGCTCCATCTCTAAAGCATTTTAGATTCAAAATATGTCACTGGATTACTTCAGATTTTCTTAGTGAAAAAATTTAATCTTTGTAAATATATTAGCGTAAAGAAATACTGTGCTTTGCTCTGATTGCTATAACAATTAAAATGTGTTTTCTCCCTTGCTTTTAGCTCTATGAGTACTGTGTCTTACATGGATGAGCCAACCCAGCGTGATGAGGTCTCTCGCCTTATGGTACAGATGGAAAACACTTATCAGTTGGGTGTGTAACTTAATCACTAACCCCTATGTTAAACTTATAATTTGGCGACTGGTGTTTACTTAAAATGATATCTAATAACCTGTCATTGTATTCAATCCTAGCATAAGGGACCTTAATTAATCAAGTGATATGAGGCTGTTTTAGTTTTTTCCTCTGCAGAGTGGAAGCAACATCCATTGCATACTTTTTTCCAATGTTTCCTGCATACTAAGCAATTCAATTGGAGGCACAGATGTGTGCAATATATATTAGATTAAGGAGGTCTTTTGGTATTTCTTGGTAGAGTTATTATATCTAAATTTCAAAGCTGGGCTTGATGTACACAGTTGCAATCCCAGTACTTAGACGACTACGACTGGAGGATCGCAATTCCAAGACAGCCTCAGAAACTTAGTGAAACTCACAAACGTAGCAAGACCATGTTTCAAAAATTAAGAAGTCTAGGTGTGTAGCTAAGAGGTGTATCGCCCCTGGGTTCAGTCTTCAGTACTATTAAACATATAAATACATAACCTAATTTATACATATGAATTGAGTGAAAGAGATATGTATTGATGTTTCATCCAACAAGATCCACCAGTGTTTTTGATAAGTAAAAGGAAAAAACCCTCAAGGCAGAGGCAACTGATTCATGGTCCCCTGTTGACAGAGAAGTTTATCTATTACCACTGAGGTTTTGGGTCTTTGAAAACAAAGATCTTTGCACCTGCCCCTGTACTCCCAGGTGGAGCCCACAGCGAATATCTTTCTCCATTCATGTTTCTTCAAAGACCTGCTTGTTTTCTTTAAATGCATACCTGCCCACTATTATCTAAATTTATATATAATTACTGCTCATAGAAATTCCACAGAGACTTACCAAGGGGCAAAAGAAGACCCTTTGGGACAGGGTTATTCCATCTGTGGCCAGTTAACCTCCCAAAAATTAGAAGCCATCAGCCTATCATACTGAAATTGTAGCCAATTTTCTACAGGAATCCCCAATACTGCATGGATTATAAGACTCCATAATTAATCTACTAGAATTTGCAGTGTTGGTGGTGAACAGCTAATATTTCTGTCATCAGTATCCTTTTATAGTCTTTCTGTAACCTTACTCAAGTTCCTTAGAAAGGTTCCACCAACACCATCATCACCGCCCTAGGTCCATACAATTCCGCTGAAGTTGGCTTCGTAGACGGAGTAGGGACTGATCTCGGCAGGTTAATCCAACTCTGGCAATCCAGTCAGAACCTCTGAGATTAAATTCAGAAAATGTTGTTTGGCTTGTTGGAGAAACAGATATGGCCACAGAATCCAAAGTAATGTAAGGCCTGTGACAGCTTTCCTCATCTTCCCCCCATATGAGACCTAAAACTAAGATAAAAACTGAGCTTTGATGCCAGAGTTTGAATCCTGAATCCAGCTGGCTGTTCTGGACTTTTTAGTCAGGCAAGCTAAGGGTTAGTTGGGCGTTCTCCCACATGTGGCCAAAAGGTCTCAAACACTGGGGTCCCATGGGTGCTGAAAGGCTTTGAATCAAATTTTAACATAAAAAAGCAACTGAAATATGAATCCCTGTATGTCTTCTTTATAAGGCTATATCTTCACAACATGTTTCCTCAAATAAACCAGTTAGTCTTATCAACTTTAGAACAACTGGATATTGGACAAAAAACATAATTTTTCTTAGCAGTACTGAGTATTGAACAAAAAACATAATTTTTCTTTGCAGTACTGGGTATTGAACACAGGGGCATCTACCTACAACCTACAACCCCATCCCTATTTTTTATCCTTTATTTGAAACAGGGTCTCACTAAGTTTCCTTAGGTCTCACTAAGTAGCTGAGGCTGGCTGTAAACCTGCAATCCTCCTATCTCACTACCAAGTACTGGGATTACAAGCATGAGCCACCACACCCAGCTTAAAAAGTAATTTTAGAAATAGTTTAAAATAGATAAAATGTTTCTGTATTTTCTTATAAAAGTCTGTGTGAATTGTTCCTTTATGATTAACATCTTATGCTTGACAATCTACTTTTTAAAGTATCTATCTAGCCATCCGATTAATAAGCAATCAAAACTATTTCCACTTCTGCTTGTTTCTAGGTTTATTTTGCATGTGAAAGGTAGTGTGTGTGTGTGTGTGTGTGTGTGTGTGTGTGTGTGTGTGTGACTAGAGATTGAACCCAGGGACACTCTATCTCCAAGCTATACCCCCAGCCCTTTTTAATTATTATTTTGAAACAGAGTCTCTCTAGGTTGTTGAGAGTCTCACTAAGTGCTGAGGCTTGTCTCAAACCTTCGATTCTCCTGTCTCAGCCTCCCAAGTACTAGAATTACAAGCGTGAGCCTCCACACACAGCTTAAGTATATATTTTTTAAATTATTTTTTCCTGATTCTTTAGGTCTTTGCTTTTTTTATTTCTAAAACATTTTCCCCATAAGAAAAATAGATCTAAAAGAAAAAAAATTTTCTATTCATATTAGTTGACTCTGAAGGTAGCTCTGGGAACTGATATTGGAGGCCAAAAGCAGAACATGGATTCTTTATCTTTGAACCTCAACATCCCAACCTGGGCAAGGCAACAGATGGTTCTGGATATAAAGGAAGGCCATAAATGAGAAAAAATATTTTGTATTACTGTATTTCGAAATAGTATGAGGTTGATAAGATTTTTTTTTAAATCTATCCGAAGTGTGGAAAGAACACTGATAGAGCTAGAAAGTGGAAAGTCCTGGAAGCCGGGACTCAGGTGCTAGCAGCATTATCTTTGCAGCACTAAGCTGTGTGTGGCTGTCTTCTCTCACTGTGGCCACACTTCCTTCCCACCAGGAAAAAATATGGCCACCTGCAGTGGCTCAGGGTCACAGATCCTAACTTCTACTACAAGAAAGAGGCTGACTTTTCCCCCTTAGTTCATGTTTAAAGTCAAAGTTCCCCAAAAAAGGTGTCTAGCTGGCGTGGCTAGGGACAGTGTCACCTGTGAATGAATCAGTCATGCACCGGACTTGGGTTCACAGAAGGTAGCTAGTGGTAGGTCCTAAAGAGCCATGTGAGTAGAGGAAGAGAACCAGGTAACTGGTTCCCGAAGAGAGACACTGTTTCCAAATGGAAGCAAGGTCTAGGGAGACAAAATATCTGCTAAAGGAATTTGCAATGTTCTACAGGGAATGATTCATACAAATGGATTATAATACCAGGCAGAACTAAGTTCCATGTGAGTGGTGATGACCAGGTAAGGTATGTGTGATATGAGTACCTGGTAAGAAGGAGTAGAGAAAAAAGAAAAGGTATTGATTTAAAGAATGTCACCTATTTCCTTTAGTTCAGGGTAGTGGTATTCTTCGACAGAAAGGAGAAAAATCCCCTTCAAATTTGACTTCATTTCACAAGAGTATGCAAGTGGAAATCTTCTAAAGGATCTACAGGGAGGTGACACAGTGATCAATAAGTACCCAGGAGTTTGCTTGCAGGGGTACTTGCATCTGTGGCTCTATCTCTGATCCCAAGGAGCAAGAATGGGCAGGACCAACGGTTGATAAGTTTGCCTCTATTACATAGAAAATCAATTTCTGCTAAATAAATACTGTGGTTAGTTATCACAAGTCTTCTTTACAGGCTTAGACTCACTCCCCACCCCAATTTCAATTGAATGGAACAATTTCCATATTCTCATCAAAGTAAAAGATACTTATTGAGCCTCAGGAGGCTGATCTAACTGTACTACAGTCACAGCAATAACCTTCAGCCAAAGAAACTTCAGCAGGAAGGCTGGAAGAAGGAGAGGAGCACGCAGCCTGCTACTTACCTCCTGCCTCACTGCCCAGGGGTTCTTCTCAGACTGGTTACAGACCTTAGCCCAGGGACCTGAGCTGCTCTACAGGGACCCCTCTCCACAGGACTCTCTTGGGATTTACTGTGTGTGTGTGTGTGTGTGTGTGTGTGTGTGTGTGTGTGTGTGTGTTACTGGGGATGGAACCCAGGGGCCTTCTACCTCTGGGCTACACTCCCAGACCTATTTTATGTTCTATTTGGAAACAGGGTCTCTTAAACCAGCTGAGGCTGGCTTCGAACCAGCACAATCCTCCTGTCTCCACCTCCCAAGCACGGGGATTACAAGCGTGCACCACCACGCCCAGCTACTTTCTCTTGGGATTTAGTAAGTCCTCCTTTCCTGGATTCCTAGAGCCTGAGTTATGGTGAGGGTAACATCTTCACTTCCATGGGCTGAGGGAGACTGCTCTACCCTTGGGATTTCCTCCATCCCATTCAGACCCTTGATTAAATCTTTCTGGAATTTTCCTAACTTTAGTGTGCCATGTGTTTCTTTTGACCCTGCCCTATCCAGTCATTAAAAATAAGCACTTATTTATAGATACTGGTAACTGTTAAAAGAGAACTGGGATAATTCTCCATCTCTTCCTTCATCTTTATTGATTCAACAATGATTGAACCTATAAATACCAATTGCATGTCATACAAGGACATAAGCAGGCAGACCAATAATATTTTAGGGATGCAGGATGGACCATTTTCATCTGAGTGGACCAAATGTCTTCGATAATATAAACTCCAGGGCCTGATAAGCCTGGGGGTCCATCTCAGCTCTGCTACTGTGGGTTCTGGGCTGATTCTTCAATGCATTTAAACTTCAGTTTCCATCTGTAAAATGGAGATGACAGTAAGTTTCACCTCAGATATCTATTGAATTCAATGCAAAGCACTCACAGTGCCTGGCAAGTAGTAAAAAGTAGCCATTATTTGTGCAATGAGTATTATCTATAAAACATTTAATGTTAAATTCAGCAACCACGCACAAAGCCTTCCTTAAGCAGTTAGCATTGAATTAAACTCTAAGGAGGGTAAAATTCAATCTTGCTTGTCATGGCACTGGAGAGACACATAAGGCTGCCTTAGTTATTATAAGTGAAAAAGGAGGTAAAATAGTAGTGGGGCCAAGTGCATGGGAGTAGAGAGGACAGAGTGCTAGTTTATACTGGAGGAGACGAAGACATTTGAGCTGGACTTGAAATATGAGTGGATGTATCTCAGATGAGTACATGGGGGATAGTGTGCCACTTGAAAGAGCAATAACAGACACCTGAGGGGTCCAGGAGATGGAAGCAGCACAGTGACAGGAGAGGAGACCATAGGTTGGGTAGGAGCCTCGCCCCATACCTTGTTAAGGGGCATGTCACTGCAAGATCTGGAATGTCAAGCAACTGCTCTGTTTTCATTGTGGTAAATAAATTGTGGGGGAGCTGTAAGAGCAGGAGCCAATTAGAAAGATGTTGATTTTAATTTACTTACAAAAAATATATCATGTGTACTTTCAGGTCCTACCAAACATTTTCCTGTGATCACTGTTAATCATATCTTAAAAGATGTGTTAACAAACTATCTACAAGAAGAAAAATATGACCTGGATCTCTGCAGACAAATGACTAAAACAATTTCTGAGGTATGGGTGTGATTTTTTCCAGTGTTAGCTATCACTACAATATTTGATGAAAGCACAACCTACTTTATACTTTTTTTATTAAAGGAACTCATTTTTAGTAATAGTTAAACGGCACATTTGTAGTTTATGAAAATATTTGTTAGGTTATATGCCATGTATGTATGTGTGCAAAAAACAAATATTTGTCTTAATCATTATAAGCATCATTTACAAGTATTTTGTGACAAAAATATGTAAAACTGTCCCACTTATAAAAGTTTTATGGTAAAAGATGTGATATATTAGTGATCATTTTCTATTTACCATAGCAACTTTGCATGCCAAAATTGCAGACATTTTGATCATTAAATACATTTCCAGTTTTATCATTGTTATTTCCTCTATTTTTGTTTTGATAATAAACCTTTCAGTAAACATTCATGTCTGATCATATTACAGAAGACTCCAGATTATTAGACATAAACCAGACAGTAGACCTCTAATGCCAACATTCATCATTATTATTATTATTATTATTATTATTATTAATACTGGGGATTGAACCCAGGGATGTTCTACTTCCAAGCGACACCATCAGCCCTAATGTTACGTTATATTATGTTTAGGTTATGTTATGTTATAAAAGAAGGTCTCACTAGGTTGCTGAAAATCTCACTACATTGCTGAGGCTGGTCTTGAACCTGTGATCCTCTTGTGTCAGCCTCCCAAAATACTGGAAATACAAGCGTGAGCCATCATGTTTGGCTGCCAACATTCTTTGAAGAGAAGCCATCGTAGATTTTTAAAGAATACCTTAATCTATTAAACTCTGTGCTCCAGATTATAGTTCTTCCACCTGCCTTAGAACAGGTAGAATTATTACTGCTGTTTTTATTTAGTCCCCCAAATATCCTATCTCATGAGGTCAGAACTTGAAGGAAATCATAGTTCTGTGCTGCAATAATTACAATAGTGTTTACAATACATCATGCTATTTTCTGAAATCTACTATATTTGTGATAAAGACTAATATTTTTTAATGTCAGTTGTAGCTAATTGAGGACTTTTTTTTAATTTCTAGGTTATTAAAGCCCAGGTCAAGGAATTGATGATTCCACGGTATAAACTAGTTGTGATTGTTCACATTGGACAATTAAATGGTCAGAGCATACTAATTGGAAGCAGATGCCTCTGGGATCCTAAAACTGATTCTGCCTCATCATATGCTTTTAGAAATTCTTCTCTCTTTGCTCTTGCAAATGTCTATGCAGTTTACCTTGAGTGACTGAAAATGAAAAATGTAATTCTTCCTTTTTTAAATCATGAACGAGGCTATATCTATGCACACCAAAATTTGACTGCCAAAAACTTTAAGGAAGAAGCAAGACTAACATTTGAAACAACTGGAAGCTTTTGGACTTTTTCACATTTTTGTAAGAATTGAGGGAGTGGAGGGTAGACAAAAAAAAATCTAAGTCTTGGTTCTATGAGATTGCTTTTCATAAACATGGGTTCTTATGAAATATCATCTTTGGTACTGATTCTTTAATTACTCTTTTAGTTATAGAGTTAGAATATTTTGCAATGCTTTTTGATAAAGAGAAGTTCTAGAAATATATAGCAATATACCCTGACCAATAAATGATAGTATAATATTCAACATGGTTAGGCATAAATGATAAATGTTAATATGCCTCAGTGCTGCACATAATACTGGTTTTCATTTTGTACTTAATAAATTGAGCAGCATTCATTAACTGCAATTATTGTTACACGTATCTGACAGTTGAAACTGCCAAGGTAGAATTAATGATTTCATAACAATTATCGTGGTCCCACGGGGCCACACACTAAAACTCGAAGCTCTTGTGGGTTGCCTGTACCGTACAAAACTGGGGAGAACTGAACATTGGCTCTTTAATAATGGAAACTATATAGTGAACAAAGGCTCTCTAGGACATTAAAGATTAAATATACATAATGCTTAATAGTAAATGTATCTGTAACATGTAAAATCAGCTATTGGAAAGAGACACCACTTTTAAAGATGCTCTGCCTGGCATGCCATTGAATAGGTTTTTCTAGGCTAATGAAATGTTATTCAAAATATATAGCTGGCAGCTTTACAAATAAAACGTGTACTTACTATTTTGTTCCTATGAATTTAATACTAAAGTGACCTAGTGCAGTTTACAATGGATGGACATTAAAATTTAAAGGGCTGAAAGAGCTTATTATTCTGCTGGTTAATGTATCTTGTACCATGGACCATTTATTTTTATGGAGCTTTCAAACCTGTGTGTGTGTGTGTGTGTGTGTGTGTGTGTGTGTGTGTGTGTGTGTAAAACGTTGCTGTGGCATCATTCTCAGATGGTAAGTCGACTGCCTAGAGGACATTTGTTAAAGGTCAAAGACAAATTGTTCACATATGGAGAAAATTAGCAATGTTATAGTCTTCAAGAAAAATGTAATATGGAACTCATATCAAAAAAAAATAACAAATGGAAAAACCAGTCAGTGCTTTGTAATTTTACTTTCCCCTAAGATGCAGTAAAAAAAAAAAAATGCATACTTTCTAAGTCTCTTTCCTCCTCCTTTTTCTGGCTTATAAAGTGGCTTTTCAAAGTGAGTCAGTCAACTGAGTTTTTTTTCTGCTGGTTCTTTAGTGGAATATGATTGCATCATAATTCATCACAACCAGTATTTGACAGTCTTCATAGGCCCATTTGAAATCTGGATTAGATTACAAATGTAGTAAGTAAATAAGCTTCATATGATCATTACATATTTGTAACCATCTCCTTCTTGAAACAATAGCAAAGACAATCATATAGCAATTTGCTTGAATGAGTCAGAATGAAGAAATTTGTTTAGTATGTAGAAACTCTATTGTAAAAATGCCCTTTTTAAAGGAGTTCTAAGTTCTAATCTATGAAATAATTTCTTACCATCTATCCTAGGTTGTGTTGGGAATCAAAACTCTAAAACATGATGGCAGTTTAAAAAAAGAAAAAGCAGTTTGTCAACATATTGCCATGTGCTTTAACTCAAATGAATTCTAGCAATTATATAGCAGTATAGGAATACACAGTAAAAATTAGCCTTGTTGCAACGAATTTAGGAGAGTGTTAGCTATCACACAAAGCCTTGGAAAAAGAACATTTTAAAGAGATCACAATGTAAATTAGAAGGGAGCTGTTTTACTTTGAAATACCCTGAACATCTCCAGCATGTCCCTTCTGTAAGTCTCCTAACATTCCATCTTTCTCCCCAGACCAGCCCTCCTCTCCCTCCGAGCATTCGCCTATGCTCTTCCCCACCTTAGCACACCCCATCGCATCTTCTGCTTCCCTACTGCTTCTCTGATCACTCTCAGAGTTGAGCTCATCATTGCTCTCTAGCTAATTTTTGGATATTCATTTTGTTTTCCTTACAAGGTTGAAAACATTGAGCACATGGACGCATATTCTGGAAACACCTAACACCCAAAAGCTAATTCATCTTTATTTTAAAGCAAGAATCTTAACATGGCTCCGTGATACTATCACCAAGCTCTGCAGAAAATACAGCCCTTGAGGAGCTAGGATCCCATAGGCAATGCAATAGAAGTATGCACCTGACCACAGTTGAGGCCAGAATAGGAAAAGCCTAGATAGAACAGGCCAGGCATGGTGGTACACGCCTGTGATCTCAGAACGTGGGAGGCTGAGACAAGAAGATTACTGGTTCCAGACCAGCTGCAACAACTTAAAGAGATTCAACAACCTAGAAAGACCCTGTTTCAAAAAAAAAATTTTTTTAATGGTCTGGGGTTGTAGCTTGGAGGTAGAATGCCCTGCATCCAATCCCAGTTCCAAAATAATAACAAAGGAAGGAAGGAGGGAAAGAGAGGGAGGGGAAAAAATGAAAAGTCTAGAATAAGAAAATTATGAAAAAGGCTTTGTGAAGGGAAATAACTTAATCTAGACTATATAGGAGACACATAAAACTTCAATAGACACGTAAAATTTCAATAGACACATAAAATTTCAATAGACCGAGGTATAGGGAAATCTACAGTGGAGAAAAAAAAAAACAGTGCTCAGGAAGATAAATTGGCTAGAAGAAAGACTGGAAGGGTACGCGTTAACATCTGGGTGAGAAAACTATACTCAAGACCATAGGGAATCAAAGGTTTTACACTAGGTGAACAGAGTATGTAAAGTGACTGTAAGAGGACGATGAGCAGAAAGACAACTTAGGAAAGTGAGAGGCACTGAGAGGCTGAGCTGGGCCACGGCACTGAAAGTGGGAAGATGGCAGCAGTGGGATGGGACATGATACAGAAAGGAGGAGTCCGGAGGGAAACAAGCAATACAGCAAGGCGGCCTGAAGTTTCAAGCTCTGGTTGTTTGCAGACTTAGAACTGAATCCTGCTGTCACCGGCACTAGTTAAATGGTCTTAAATAAATTATTAATCTCCCTAAGCCGCAAGTTCCCAGTGGTAAAGGAAGGATCATGCTGATGCCCACTGCACAGGACTTGAGAGGATTAAATACATGTTTGCTAAACTCTCAGCATAATCCCTGATAGGGAGCCCTCAATTAATAGAAGCTCCTGTGATTGAAATTTAAGATGTGGGTGACCAGAAGAGTGGCCCTGTTAGCAAAAATAAGGATGTCCGCAGGCAGAGTTTGAGTTGTTTATGCTTTACTCAAGTTTACCTATTTATTTTAAATAACTCAAGTTTATACTTGAGTTAATAATAGGGTGTGAGCGGAGAGACCATTCAGGCAGCTGAAAAAGTGAGACTGGAGCTAAGCTACCCACAATATCAAGGTAAGAGATTTAGACTTGGCAGCTATCCAAATTGAGACCTAACATCGTCTGCCTGCTTTATAAAATATTCATCAGCCGACTCTCCAGGAAGTATAGTCAGTACTAATAGCAAATTACTGAAAATTCAGTTAGCTCTGAGAATATCAGCTAGAAACACTTTCCCAAAACCAATAGAAAAAAAAAATTCCCCCAAATGAAAATTAAATGGTGCCTTCTTTTGTTTTAGCATTAAATTTTTTAAATAAATTTTTTCCTATATGAACCTTTTTGTGTCAGACATCATGAGACATCATAAGAAATAGTATTTTGTTTTTAAAAAATATGTTAGCATTTGAATGGAAGTATCAGTGTTGTCATTTATTGTGGTACTGGGATTGACCCCAAGAACATTCTACCTCTGATCTCTACCCCCAGACCTATTTTTTTTCTATTTTTTGCTCTGAAACAGGGTCTCACTAAGTTATCGAGGACCTCCCGAAGTTGCTGAAGATGACCCCAAATCTGTGATCCTCCAGTCTCAACCTTCCCAGTACTAAGATTATAGCTTATACACCACCACACCCTGGTAGCAGAATGACTTTAAAGAAAACATGTAATGGAAAGTTCTTACAATAAAGCCTAACAGATTTATGTGTTCTGAAATAAAGCCTTAATTCTATTCCTGCATTGTTTTAAACTCTTGAGAATTATATAATACATGGGCATGATTTTAAAAAGAACAGTAGAAAAATTAGTCTTTAAATCTAACCATCATAGAGAATGAACACTTGGCTTATTGAACCATCATTTAACCCATCTTTCTAGACCTTGCCCCCAAAATGCATTAAGAAAATGCAATGTTATATAGTTTTTGTTCATTTTTTACACCTATTATCACCATCATTTTTATAAAGGAGTGGCCTGCATCCACCATCTCTGCTGGTTTATTTCTTCTTGACTTTCACCTTCTGCAATCTAATCTGATTCTCATCCCACTTTTTTTTTGGTGGGGGGAGTTTGGGGATGGAACCCAGGGGCATTCGACCTCTGAGCTTCACCCTCTGCCCTATTTTTTATTCTTTATTTTTGAAATACGGTTCACTAAGTTGCGGAGGGCCTCACTAAGTAGCTGAGGCTGTCTACGAACCACGATCCTCAGATCTCAACCTCCCGAATGCTGGGATTACAAGCCTGCGCCACTGCGCCACCACGCCCAGCTTCTCATCCCACTTATGTGTTGTTCTCACAAACATTAAAATGTGCAGAGCACTTTTCCAGCTACAGCCCCCACCCCGGCTCTTTTTTTTTTTTTTTTTTTTTTTTTGGTGGTTCTGGGGTTCCTGGAAACCCTTCTACCTCCAGGCGCTATACTCCCAGACCTACTATTTTATACTTTTTTATTTGGAAACAGGGTCTCTTAAGCCAGAGAGGCTGGCTTCGAACCTGCGTGATCCTCCTATCTCTGCTTCCCAAGCGCGGGGGTTACAAGCATGCACCACACCTGGCTTTTTTTTTTTTTTTTTTTGGTAATAGCGTCATATAGGACGTGGGACTTTTTTCTTTTAAAGCATAGGTTGAAGACAAACACCAACTTTTGCTGCCAGCGGTTACTAGCTGTGTGACTTCGAGAAGGTGGCTAGTTCCTTGAACCTGTTTTATCAAAGGTAAAATTATAATTATGGTCACGACTCTGTTCATGTCATAAAGACTGAAAGTAAAGTGTACATTAAGTATCTGACCCACAGTAGAAGCTCCCTCTTGACCTCTGATTTCTTTCCACAGAATCTTTTCTTAAAGAATTCAGCAGATATTTTTTGCAATTTCTGTTTACCAGCATAATGCTATACCCTAGGTTACTTAGTGGGGTTTTTGTTTGTTTTTTTTTTTCCTTTCCAAACCTTTAATCATCTTCTACTCCCTTCTTTCCATTACACATAATTTCTCTTCATGTCCACGTTTATTATAGTCTTATTCATCCCCAAATTTAGCCTCTTTTTGCTGATATCTACTTGATTTTATACCTTTTCCATTCGGAGGTCTTGGCCACCACTGCACCTCCTTCTTGGTTCCTTACAGTGATTCTACTCACTGCTACCTGTTTCTTCCCCATGCTCATTTGAATTCACATGATCTCTCCTTCATATGCATGGACACAAACTAGAAATTTTATTAAGACTCGAATATGTAAAGTATATGATTAGCATGCCCTGTAATCTCTTTTCAGTTGCTTCTTCGCCAATTTAACTAGAGCACACTTCTTTTTTTTAATGCAAGATATAACTTGAAATTTGTGGTTCTCCTCCCATCCACCCACCCACCAGGCCTTTTTCTTACCTAGACAAGGCAAGGAACCAGTACAGCAAGTATGGGGAGCACCAGGCATCCATTTATGTTTGTGATCAAAAAGGAGAGATAATGCTTCCCACGGGCAACTAGGAGGGTGGATCATCTAACTACCAGAAAGATAGATAGTCAGTCTGATTCACTTAGGGGGTGCTGAGAAATTTTAAATTCAGATGAGATATTATATTTAGAGGCCTGTTTCATTTTTAAACTGAGGAAAAATAAACTGTTGTTGGTTAACCTACAAATATAAATATATTTTCTCTTACTATATTTTGAAAGAATCGCCAAAAATATGTTTAACATAACTAATGTGCTTGCTTGCATTCTGTTTTACAAGCACAAGTAAAAGTCGTGTAAGATCCCACTCACTTGAAGTAATACCAATCTTAAACACTCAGATGAAAGAAGAAACTCTTCCAACTCATTTTGTGGGGCTAGATTAAGCCTAATATTAAAATCATATAAGGATATTACAAGGAAATAAAATTATAAACATTTTCTATAGAAATGTTTGCAAAAATCCCAAGAGAAATGTTAGCAAATAAAATGCAGTGATATGTTAAAATAACAAGTATATTCTAGCAATTCATTTGTGTATAAATAAGTAAAAATTTGCTTTTAGAAGTTATCCACTGGACTGTATATTTTAGTGAATATTTTAAAAGTCATCAGGCTAAAAATATTTTTATACTCTTAATGGTGCACTGTAATTATACATTTCAGTGAGATTCTAAACGATACAAACATACATGCACACATTTCCTTCCAATTTTTTTTTTTTTTTTGGGTCTGGGGATGGAACCCAGGGGCATTTGACCTCCAAGCTACATCCCCTGCCCTATTTTTTATTCTTTATTTTGAAACCGGGTCTCACTGACTTGCAGAGGACCTCACTAAGTAGCTGAGGCTATCCGTGAACCGCGATACTCCAGGTCTTAGCCTCCCGAATGCTGGGATTACAGGCGTGCGCCACCACGCCCGACTCCAAATTTTTAAAGAATAAATACCTTCACTTTATGAAACTAGAATATTCGTTATTTCTAAAACATACAGGGATCAGTTTTACTTACAGACATGGTTACAAAATTCCAACAAAAATACTAATTACTTTCTTCTGAGTAGTTAAAGAACATTGGGCCATGATCAAATAGATTTATTCTGAGTAGACAAATTTCAAACACAAAAGGGGTAAACATTATATGATAAAATTAATTTAGCCGGGCATGGTGGCGTATGCTTGTAATCCCAGCCTTCGGGAGGCTGAAACCGGAGGATTGCAGTTTGCAAACAGCCTCAGCTACTTAGTGAAGCCCTCCGCAACTTAATAAGACCCTGTTTCAAATTAAAAAATAAAAAATAGGGCAGGGGGTATAGCTCAGAGATCGAATGCCGCTGGGTTCCATCCCCAGACCTGCAAAAAAATAGAAAGAAATTAAATTTAGAAGTCATTTCTAACAAAGTAAGTCCTTAAACAATATGTAGTAGAATACAACTCTTTAGATGAAATTTCTCATTCACAGAAGCAAAACACCTAGGCATAAATTTATTTTAAAAGGTACAAACTTTATATAAATTATCAAATTAGTTAATATAGTAACCTATTTGAGTATGAATTATAAATATTATAGACTGTGAATGTTTCCTATATTTGTAAAAATGCAATGCCTTTCAAATAAAAATATAAAGGATAATATAATTATAAAATTCATATGGAAGAATTTGGTATCATAATAATAATAATAAACACTACCAAAGAAGTAATAGTGATGGGTAACTTTTCTCAATATTAAAGTTTACCATAAGGCTACTACCATCAAAATAATATGAGACTAACCTAGGATAAATAGACCCACAAGCCAAATAAAGTGCCTATAATAGTTCCAAATATAATAGAAATAACATAAAATGAAATTTCCAGGAGAAAATAATAGTTCATTTAATAATACAGGCTAAATTTGCTGATCACCTAGAAGAAAATAAAAATTATAAATTACCTCATACTATACAAATAAATTAATTAGGTTTAAATGAAAAATATAAACAAATTTACTAGAGTAAAAGGAGAATTCTTGCACAACCTGCTAGTACAGAACATCTTCCTAACCAAACTGGGAAATCCAGAAACCATAAAAGAAAAGACAAATACTGTAGGTCAAAAGACATTCTAAATCAAGTCAAGACATATAAAAGGTTAAAGGGATGGTATTTTACTCATAGACTAGTAAGAAAAAGTTAATAACTTAATAGGAAAGAGCTCTGAAAACTTACAAATAAATAGAAGATGAGCAAAGCATAAAACAGACTAGTTTACAGAAGAGGAGCTGGGCATGGTGGCGCCAGCATTTGGGAGGCTGAGACTGGAGGATCACAGTTCGTGGACAGCCTCAGCCACTTAGGTCCTTTCCAAATCAGTGAGAACCAGTTTCAAAATAAAGAATAAAAAAATGGGTCTGGAGGTGTAGCTCAGAGGTAGAAAGCTCCTGGATCCCATTTCTAGTACCAAAAAAAAAAAGTAATACAAGTGTACAATATCTATAAATAGTCAAAGTGAAGCCAGCAAAACACATTCAATATTTCATCTACAAAAACTGCAAATCTTGCAAGTGGGACAACATGGACAGGTGAGGATGAGAGAAAAGGCAGTCTCAAATTTCTAATGGGAATGTGAATTAATCAAGCTTTTCAGATTATTATTTCTTGATATGTGCTTAAATGCAAAATACATATACTGAGATTTTTTTTGGCATATCTTCAAGGAATACTGACTAAAACAATGAGGTACAGGATTTGTGTATGATCGCTTTTTGTGTAAGATAGAACGATAGACTTAAGTAGATATTGTATTAGAGTAGGTTAACACCTATAGAGACATAGACTCAAATGTTAAGCAATTCAAGGATTATTGCTTGCCAAGGTGAGGGGAAAGGTGGGAGTTTTTGTGGCCAAGTCTCAGAAGTGGCACCTACTACACCTACTCACATTTAATTGGCTGGAACCCAGTCACATGGCCACACAGAACCAAAGTTTGCTGAGAAATGGAGTTTAGCTACGTGCCTTAGTGGAAAAGACATTTTGGTGGAGAGTTATAAGTCTCTGTGAGAACAGAAAGAAAACTATCGGGCTATAGTTTCACCTATACTACATAAATCCAGTATAAACATGATTTTTTTTTTCTGTCAGAACTTACAAGAAATTTTGTTGGGGGTGCGGGTACTGGGGATTAAACCCAGAGGTATTCTACCTCGAGCTACACCCCCAGCCTAATTTTGTTTCTTATTTGGAAACAATGTCTTGCTAAATTGATAAGAGTCTTACCACTTGCTGAGGTTGTCCTCAAAATTATTATCCTCCTGTCTCAGTCTCCCAAGTACTGGGATTATAGGCATGAGCCACCAGGTCCAATGTGCAAGAAAATTTTAATAAAGGTATGTTCTCTACCAAATAGAGAAAAGTTTAGCTCTTTGGTTTTGTATATTTCTAAAAAGTGGCTGCAGGGTTTGGTTTGGTTTTTCCAGTGTTGGGGATTGAATATCCGAGGCAAGTGCTCTACCACTGAGCTACCTTTATTTCTTCCTTAAAAAAATTTATGTTGAGACTGGATCATAGTTTTCCTGTATAAAAACTACACTTCTCTATTGTTGGAAGTCTCTGTTGACTTAAGAGCAACTCAGCTTCAATTGGTGTCTGTGTGCACTGTGTCTCCGTTGTGTTGGTGGTGTACAGTAAGGAAATCCCACCTCAGATAGCCATCAGGTTGGAAAAGGGAAGATTATTCTAGCAATCTTTCCAGATAATCTTGGTATTCTTTTTTTTAATACTAATACCAAGAGTTGACATGTAGTTTATTAAAAGTTAGTTGCAATATAGAATCTGAAACCATATCAATGAATTTTTGTACTGTGAAATCAAAATGTTTTGTATTATAAATGGATCTTTTTGTCATTTTTAATATTTGTAAAATATTGGTTTACTGACTTATGCAGATCTTTCAAAGGCTGACACATCTTATTGCACAATATAAGAAAGCAAACCTTATTGACATCAGCACTGATGCTCATGGTGGTGCATAAAAGGATTTTAAATTTGCTTTGAAAATTTGAATCATATCAGCAAAAAATATTGTCAGTTGTATTCCTTGAAGTTACAGGCTCATTTAATTTATATTCAAATTTTGTCTCATTTATTTGAAATACCCAAATCTAAATACACTGCCTTTTTGGTCTTCCTTTAAAAAAAATAAGTCACTTCTTGGACAAAGCAGCTAGTTTTAAGTTCACAACTCAGACACCCAAACTCTTTGTTGAGACAGACATCAGTGAGTACGTGCCAAGAGCGCCCCATGCTCTCTTCCTATTACATCACCCAGAATGCACTCAAGCACTGAGATGTATGGAACTAATTTCTACAGCTTCATCAAGTACATTCTTTGTGAAACTGGCTTTTTATTAAATATGAATGCCTGGTAGTAAATACTTTGACTACCAATACAGTTTGCCTTGAATCAAACTGAATGGCTCAAGTTGAAAAACAACATCCACTTGGCTGTGTGACTTGGGACAGGTTTTCTTAGTTCTACTGTCCCTTGGTTTCATCATCTACATGATGATTTCAAAGTACTTCCTCTCAATGTTTGAAGAAATGCTTAGATGCCATGCACAACCCATTGACACAAGTATTCAGTGCATAATAGATGGTGTTCAAAGACAGACTATAGTGGTAGTAAGAGTAGCACTTCAGCTGAACTGATTCTGACTATTGTCACAACCCACGGAGGAGCTGGCATCAGAGTAAGAAATAAAAGCATTTTTTTGTAATATTCTTGTTTCATATGTGCATGCGTGTGTGTGTATCTGTGTGTGTGAGCGCACGCATGCAAGGAACACCTTTAGGGATTGAACACAGTAGCGTTCCACCTGAACTACACCCCTCCCAGCCCCTTTTTATTTGTTATTTTGAAACAGGGTCTCGTTAAATTGCTTAGGCTGGTCTTGAACAAACTGTAATTCTCCAGTTTCAGCCTCCCAACTACTAGGATTACAGGCATGCACTATGCCGGAGCCATCCCTGTACGGGACACCACCTGCCGGAGCCAGCTGGCAAAAGTATGGGTTCTGAAGAGAGGCGTAGGGATGAGGAATTTATCTCTAAGAATTTGATTCTCAGAAGATTTAATTTATTTTAATGTTGGGGGGTGGGCGCCAGCCTACTATCCTTACTGGCTGACCCCTGTTATTGGGTCAATATTTCCTACTGGTCAACGACTATGCCTGGGTCAGTCTTCTCTATTGCGCCAATGCTGGGTTTGTTTTTCCAGAGGTATTTATACAGTCACAGGTCAATCAATACCCTCGTGCTACCACCACCAGAATACAATAGAGACCAAATCCAAAGCACATATATTACAGATCAATACCCTCGTGCCAAAACATCTGATCTTCTCCCCAAACCTTGTTGACTCTGGGTGAAGGACAGTCAGCTGAGCCAGAAACACCAATCAAGGGAAAAGCCTCAATGGCTCACCACAATTCCCCCTTTTTTACTATATTCAAAGAAGACTGTGCCTGTCTTAGGTTGTTTCCTTCAGGTATCAAGGATTACCCATCTTTGGATAATACAGAGCTAAGCTGTATATCCTGTCTTAGGTTTCCTTGTCCCAAGGAAATCTTACCTGTCATTGACTACCAGCCTCTTAAATGGGGGTACCCTTCAAAGGTAAATTGTGCACTTCTGCTGAAAAAAAGTTCTCACTTTGTCCTGAGACCACACTTTGTCCCCAATCTCTAAATAAACAAGGTATTGGGAGTATCATGTAACATAGGTATTTCAGTAAGACATTTTCTCCAATTAACACAATGATTTTTACATGTTGAATCAGTTTTACAGAGTAAACAAGTTATTAGTGGGCTAACATTTTTATGTCCTTTCCTTGGGTAACCAGGGCCCCACAAGACCAAACCTTCAATAACAGTTAGTACTTGTAATACCAAGGGTGTCAACTGCAGACATCCCATCTTCTTGACATCCCTAGAAAAACATAAGAGTGTACCAGTTCTTTGTCCAAAATAACCAAAAGTACCAATTCTTTGTCCAAAATACAGTTACTATCAGTCTTTGTACTATCAATTCTCCATCCAAAATAATCTTGATATTTTTACCAGTTCTTTGTCCAGTATAACCAAAAGTTTCTACAATGGGTGTAAAATTCAAAGCAAGAAGTCCCAGAAATCGTGAGTTGTTACTGGAGACAGTGATCTCCCGTTGCTCCCAAAGAGGTGAATCAAGTATGGGATGATCTGGAACGTGAGCCCATGTTTCAGTCCTCAGCATTAATCCGAGTCTTCTATCTTTGCTTGATCCATATGTCACACGAGTCATTCAGGTATCCACTGTGCATTATCTTCATCCAGATTTTTTCTTAATGACAAATATGGGTGAATTCCAAGGGGAGTTAGAATTTTCTATATGGCCGTAGTCAAGCTGCTCCTGATCAATCCAAACTGGTTCCTCGTTTTTCCAAGTAATAGGGTGGGCATGGAGTACAGGCTGATCAACAGCCCCTTCTAAAAATACCCAAGACCTGCTCGAGGGGGTTGTAAATGAAGCTTTAAAGGATCTATAATACCCTGATTATTTATCCCTAGACCTTCCTTCGGTAAAAGTCCTTGATCTAACATTTGCTGTGTCACTATAGGGCTGGGGCTATAAAGATATACACCCATGTTTTGTATAACATCTCGGCCCCATAAGTTGACAGGAAGTCCTGGAACAATATAGGGCTGAAAAACTCCGTTATGGCCTTCCTCATCTCTCCAAGTAAGCCAATCACTGCTTTGTTCGGGGTTTTGTGTCTGTCCTATGCCTTTAAGGTGAGTGAGAGAAGAATGCATAGGCCATTTGTTAGGCCATAGATCAGCTGTTATGACAGAAACATTGCTCCCATGTCTAATAACCCTGAAAATTCTTTCCCATTAATAAACAATTTTAATTCTGGTCTTTGAGTTCCAATCGCTTGGACCCAAAAAGCATCTGATGAACCAAATCTCCTTTTACCTCATTTAGGTCTCTGGACAGCACTATTATTAGTTTGTACCTGAGGTAGCAATACTAATTGTGCCAGTCGTTGACCTGCATTAATAACAGCTATCCCTTGAGGAGAATGTATCATAATTTTTATTTCTCCTTCATAGTCAGAATCAACTACGCCAGGGGCTACTATCATTCCCTTCATGGTGACACTACTCCATCCTAACAACAAGCCTACTGTCCCTTTAGGTAACGGACCATAAACACCAGTAGGAAGGGCCTGCATTCCCATTTCGGGAGTTAATACTGTATAGGTGGAGGCACAGAGGTCCAATCCTGTGCTGCCTGGGGTTGCTCTGAATAAGTCCTGAATGGTTTGTTTTGTTGAGAGTTGTCCTGTTGTGATACAGCTGTCTGAAGTGCCCCATACCATTGTTGCTGCGGGGCCTGAGACGGGCCCCTCCTCCTGTTTCCTGACAGGAACTGATTCCCTTGCACATCAGTCCTTGATTTACATTCCTTAGCCCAATGCTTCCCTCTTCTACATCGAGGGCATAAGCCTGGCTCTCGTCTATTACTAGCACTCTGCCTCTGTGAGCAGTTCTTAACCAAATGATTATTTTGTCCACACCCATAGCTTTTAACCATATTATTCTTCGGTCCCGATTTTTTTATGTTGTTGGAAAAAGGTTTCTTGTACAGATTTCCCTTGTAATGCTGCAGCCATAGCTAATCCCTGTGTATATGCAGGTCCTATATCGAACATAGCCGAATATAATCAGACAGGTCTCCTCTCTAAAGGGCGTAAGAGGCAGCTTGACAAACAGTATTAGGATTCTCAAAGGCTAATTGCTTTACGAGCAACAGCCCTGCTTCACTGTCACCTATCAATCGACTAGCAGTTTGTAATAACCTGGCTACAAACTCCTGATATGGCTCATCTGGTCCTTGTTTTATTTTTGAAAGATCTTCAGTTTGTTTTCCTGAAGAAGGCAACTTGTTCCATGCTCGACGTGCAGCAGCATTGGACTGAGCGTAAGAAGCTAGACTAAATTTTAATTGCTGAGCAGTCTCCCTAAGTTGTCCTTCTCCTGCTAATGTATCAAAGTTTATGGGTATTCCCTGAGATATGTTAAAAAATTTGCTGTGGATTGGCATTATTCTGCAAATTCAGACTTCCATAATAAAAAAAAAAAATAACCCCATGATAAACAAGCTCAGGCTATCTGTCTCCAATCAGGACACAAAGCCTCCATAGAGAGAGATTCTAACATGGCTTGAGTAAAAGGTGATGATGGCCCATATTGAGCACAAGTTTTTAATTCTTTTGTTTGTAGGGAAAGGGCCTGTGTCCTCTAAAAACACCTCCTTGACCCAGTTTTGTCGGCATTTAAGAAATCTTATAACACTTCCTTAACCATCAGGGTCTTCAGCATCCGGGAAAACTCCGAATCCCCTAGTATCTTCTCCGTTTTTTGCAGCCTGATTTATAGCTGCTTGAAGCAGTGATATTAAAGAAAACAACTCATCTCTATGGTACTGAGCAGCAGTTTCTTCCTTAGGAAGCTTAACACAAAGCATATCTTTTAACCTATGTACAAAAAACAAAACTAATCTTCTGACCCATTGTATATTACTATTTACACGTTAGGAACTAATCTTCTGACCTATTGTATATTACTATTTACACATTAGGCGCCTTCATTTTCTATCTTAGTTTTCTTTCTTCATTTTCTTAGTTTCTTTTGCACAAAGCTCCTTGTTTAATGACCTATTATATATTACACTTCCCACATTTCACCATCATTACAAATCTTTGAGCATGCTCTTTTTCTATTCATTGGTGTCCTTCATGGGATCAGCAGTTTCAGAATTTCCCCGTACGGGCCACCACCTCCCGGAGTCAGCCGGCAAAAGTACAGGTTCTGAAGAGAGGCGTGAGGATGAATAATTTATTTCTAAGAATTTGATTCTTAGAAGATTTATTTTAACGTGGTGGGGGGGTGCCACAAGCCTACTATCTCTACTGGCCGACCCCTGTTCTTGGGTCAATATTTCCTACTGGTCGACGACTATACCTGGGTCAGTCTTCTCTATTGCGCTGGGTTTGTTTTTCCAGAGGTATTTATACAGTCACGGGTCAATCAATATCCTCGTGCTACCACCACCAGAATACAATAGAGGCCAAATCCAAAGCACTTATATTACAGATAGGTTAATCAATACCCTCGTGCCATCACCATCTGATCTTCTCCCCAAACCTTGTTGACTCTGGGTGAAGGACAGTCAGCTGAGCCAGAAACACCAATCTAAGGGAAATCCTCAATGGCTCCCCACAGCACTACCATGTCCAAACACTTTTTATTTTTGCTAGCCTCTCTCCTCTCTCTCCTTCTCTCTCTCCTCTCTCTCCTTCTCTCTCTCTTGCTCACACATGTTTTCCTACCATCCATATTTTCTCTTCACTGTTGAAAACTTATTTGCATTTTTTTAAAAAGATAAAAAAAGTCATCTGGGCACAGTGTCTCACACCTGTAATCCCAGTACTTGGGAGGCTAAGACTGGAGGAGCTCAGGTTCAAAGCCAGCGCATAGTACATTAGGAAGATCCTGTTTCAAAATTAAAAACAAAAAATAGGGCTGGGCATGTAGTTCAGAGGTAGAACACTCCTAGATCCAATACCCAGGACCACAAAAAGAAAAAGAAAAAGAAATAAAAAGACTCACAATGCACTTGGTTTAATGCTGCTTTATTGCAATTTTTGTACAGCATTTGAAATATCAAAGCATTATTTAGAATATGAAAAGTACATTCACCTCAGCAAAAGAAGATAGATTTCACTGTTTTTAAGCATTCATTGATTCATTTTATATTAAAAAGGACTACCTACCCCCAAGCCATCATTTCAGTGATAAAATACAAGCACCATGCCAAGCAGTAGAACGCTGGGCTTCCACACACGCTAAAGCTCTGCCCCCACTGGGTATTAACACAGCGCGCTCAGATCTGTCATGGAACAGCCATCAGTGCAGCACAGAGTTTTCAAATCTTGTCTTGACATCAGAGAATGCTTCTTTGATTCCAAAAGCCCTTCTTCTGAGAATGCCTGTCCATCCTCTGAAGAATCCACCTTGGGAAGATGCTGTGCCGTGTTTTCCTCCAGAGCCTCATGTCCATTTGGGAGCTGGATGTAGTTTCCTCTCTTGGCTGCAGAAAAGAGAAGATCAGGCTGCCTTAGAGAACCCAGGCAATGAAGGGAGCAGCCTAGTGCCACTCAGGAAAATGAACTAGATTGTGAAATGAAATTGAATCTTATACGGAATTTTTTTAAATGCTGGTCTGGTTTTAGAGAGAAATGGCATTTTAGAGGAAACTTGACTACAAAGAGGAAGAGTGACATACTGAGTATCACTTGGCTACTCAAGAGACAAATCAAAGCTCAATTGCTAACCAGCCCGATATGGTGGTGCATGCCTGTACTCAGTACCAGGAAGCTGAGACAGGAGAATCACAGGTTCAAGGCCAGACTCAGCAACTTAGTGAGACCTTGTTTCAAAATAAAAAGGGCTGAGGGTGGAGGTCAGAGGTAGAATGCCCCTGGGCTCAATCCCTAATACCAATAACATATAATAAAAAGTTTGCTATTGGCTACCTCTGCTCCATGGCTAGCAGCTTCCCAAATGTATTTGTTACATGCAGTAAGCAAAGATAAGCCCTGTGTGTGCTCTGCACAGCTGATCAGTAAGAAAGGAAAAGGAGACCTAAACCTCTAAATCTGAAAAAAAAAATGTAAATCACACTTTTTTTTATCAGGTTGTTGTTCCCAAAGTCCACACTTAAGATGCTTTTTATTACTTCAGAACTCACTCGTGGGTGCTTTAGCACACTAGCATGATCGAGAAAAATTAGTTGAACAATGGTTGATAAACCAGTCATTGATCAAATAAACAATGTATGAAAACACTCAGAAAGCCTGTGAAAATTTTAATAAATAATAATATGATTTTAGTGATGCCAAACAGATTCATATTGACCTCCATTCCACTGCCCCGTATATTTTAGAGGTATTTCAAAAAAAAATGTTTTTGGTGATGCATACCTATGATCCCAATACTTGGAAAGTTGAGACAGAAAAATCCCAGGTTTGAGGTCAGTCTCGGCAATTTAGCAAGAACCTCAGCAAGTTAATGAGGTTGAGATTCTGTTTCAAAATAAAGTAGGATTGGAGATTTTTCTCAAAGGTAGAAAGCCCCTGAGTTCAATCCCCAGTACCAAATATATTTTTTCTAGTGCATTTTGATTTACTATTCCAGAGATCAGTGCAATTCTGGTAAACTATGCTTACTCTCTTAAAATTAAAAACACTTTTTATTTCCATTAACATATAGTAATATGAACCTTAATGTTAAGATAAATTACCTGGCAAATTAATGATATTTCAAGATACTGGTCCACCAAAGTATAAACTCTGGGTCATTCTGCTTACCAAGGCCATATAAAGCCAAATTTAAACCTTTACAATCATATACGTAGTTGAAGCATTTATTAGTGGTCAGTTTTTAAAAATGTTTTCATGATAAAACAGCAGATACGTCCAATTTTTAAAATGAAATCTTATGCCATGCACAGAAAGACAAATACTGTACGATTTCACTTTTATATGGAATGTGAAAAAGTTGAACCTGCAGAAATAGAGTGGAGAATGAGATCACCTGCGGCCGGGGTAGTGGGATGGGGGGTTGGGGAAATAATGCTTCAAAGGTACAATATTTTGGTTAAGTAGGAGGAATGGATTCAGAGATCCATTGAACAACATGGTAACAATGGTCAATAGCAAAATTTGTATTCTTGAAAACTACTAAGAAAGGAGTGTTTTGTTTGCTTGTTTGTTTTTGTGGCAATGGAAATGAACCCAGGGGCAATCTACCACTGTGCTATACCACCAGCCCTATTTTATTATTTTTCTATAGAAATAGGATCTCACAAGCCAGGCATGGTGACACATGCTTGCAATCCATGCGTCATTTGGGAGGCTGAGACTGGAGGATCCCAGTTTGCGGACAGCCTCAGCTACTTAGTGAGGCCCTCTGCAACTTAGTGAGACTCTGTTTCAAAATAAAGAATAAAAAATAGGGCAGGGGCTGGACATAGTGGTACACACTCTAATCCCCGTGCTTGGGAGGCGGAGACAGGAGGATCTCACTGGCTTAAGAGACCCTATTTCTAAATAAAATATAAAATAGGTCTGGGAGTGTAGCCTGGAGGTAGAAGGGTTCCATTTCCAGTACCACCACACACACAAAAAAAGAGGGGAGGTGTAACTCAGAGGTTGAATGCCCCTGGGTTTCATCCCCAGACCCGCAAAAAAAAAAAAAAAGAAAGAAAGAAAATAAGGAAAGGAAATAGGATCTCACTAAGTCGCTACACTCCTCCTGTCTAAGCCTCCCAAGTACTGGGATTAAGATGTGTATCACCATAACGCTGGGCGTGGTGGATCTTGTAATCCCCGCACTTGGGAGGCAGAGAGAGGAGGATCGTGCTGGTTCAGAGCTAGCCTTGCTGTCTTAAGAGACCCTGTTTCCAAATAAAAATGTAAAAAAAATAGGTCTGGGAGTGAAGCCCGGAGGTAGAAGCGCTTCCAGGAACCCCAGTACCAAAAAAAAAAAAAAAAAAAAAAAAAAAAAAAAAAAAAAAAAAATGTGTATCACCATGCCTGGTAAGAAAAATGAGTTTTAAAAACTAATTTAAAAAATAAAAGAGGGTCCAGGGACACAAATCAGTGGTAGAGATGTCAGACTCTGGTTTAATCCCCAGTAACACACACACACACACACACACACACACACACAGCAACTGGGCACGGTGCTGTATACTTGAGAGGCTGAGACAGGAGGATCACAGATTCAAGGACAGCCTTCGTGATGTAGTAAGCCTTTCAGAAACCTAGCAAAACTCTGTTTCAAAATAAAAAAAATAAAAAGGGCTGGGGATATGCTCAAAGGTATAATGCTCCTGGGTTCAATCCCCACTACCACACACACACACACACACACACACACACACACACACCATGCAAAAAATTTCAGGGAAGCCAAGGTGTAGTGGTGCACAAATGTAATCTCAGTACTTGGGACACTGAGAAAGGAGAATTGTAGGTTCAAGGCCAGCCTCAGCAACTTAGACCTTGTTTCCAAATCAAAAATAAAATAGAGATGGAGGTGTAGCTCAGAGATAGAATGCTCCTGGGTTTAATCCCTAGCAGGCAGACAGACAGGCAGGAGAGTGAGGGAGGGAGGAGGGAGAAGGGAGGAGGGAGGAGGAAAAGAGGGAGAGAGGGAGAGAGGGAGACTGGCCAACTAGGGGTACAAGGGAGTTACCTTGCTGGACTTGTGGCACCCCTTCCAGGACCCTCCTCCACCTGGAGGTGGCACAGATGCAAATGACTGTTCTTACATAGTCCAGCCCGCAGAGCTTCACAGTCTCAGTGTTCCTCGTCTCTGAGATGGCAAATAAGGTAAAGAACAGAAATAGGGCAAAAGTGGAACCCTTCATTCTGCTGATAACTGGATGGGAATCTGGTAGGGTGTAAACTGTCCAATCAAGTTTTGAAGTTACCTGCACACTTTTGACCAATTTATACTGACTTGCCTGATGTTGTATTGGCCAGGACCTCATTTTAACAATATTTAGTAAGCACATAGGTTACATTGAGGAGTTCTGACACTGTGTTTTTATGATTATTACCAGTTATTCAGTCACTGAATAACAGTTAGCTCCATCCGTGAGACAATAAACAGATTCTCTCTTGAGCGGCATTGTGGAAACCTGTTTGCTCAGGAAGCAGCCAAGTATGACTTTCAATCTCCATTTGCCACTTACTGATAGGGCAAGTTTTAAACTCTTTGAAACTTAAAAATAGGAAATCCCATCTGATAAGGTTTTTTTTGTTTTTTGTTTTTCTTTTTTCTTTTTAGTATTGAAAGCACTATCCATGTGAAAGCAATGAGAAGTCAAACTTAATGCAAACTCTCATGTCCTGGGTTCTGTTCCTGACTCCCCACTCACCATACTTAGAATCTTCAGTAAGTTATCTAAGTACCCTTCTTTGAAACATTTGCTCCTGGTAGTAACTATGTGACAGAGCTAATGAGATCAAGTGTGTACCACTTGACATAATGAATAGTCAGTAATTGTCTGGCTGCCTTCTCCCCTCACCATCAGAATAAACTAGAGAAGGTAATCTCAACCTCACTAGTCACCATGGTGCATACCTGCAATCCCAGTACTTGGGAGGCTGAAACAGGAAGATCACAGGTTGGAGGTAACCTCAGCTTAGCAAGACCCTGTTTCCAAATAAAAAATAAAATAGGGCTGGGTTTGTACTTTATTTTTTTTTTAATTTTTTTGGTACTGGGGGTGAAACCCAGGGGCTTTTCTACCTCCAGGCTATACACCCAGCTTTATTTTATGCTTTATTTGGAAACAGAGTCTCACTAAGTTGCTGAGGGCCTCACTCAGTAGCTGAGGCTGGCTTCGAACTTGTGCGATCCTCCCATCTCAGCCTCCCACGCACTGGGATTACAAATGTGCACCACCACGCCCAGCTGGGTTTGTACTTTAGAGGTAGAATGTCTCTGGGTTCAATCCCCAGGGTGAAGGAGGAAGAGGAGGAGGAAGAGGAAGAAAGAGAGAAAGAGGGAGATAACCTCTTTTCAGAATTCAGGAGAACTTCTCTGACTAGAGTATTCTTTGTTGTTCTCACCTAAGACTTAGATTGCCTTCCTCAGCACACGTTTCTATTAAAATAGAAAGCTGGATCCATAACCCCAAACAGCTAAACACTAAAATTTCTCTTTTAGTGAACCTTCTGAAAATATGCTTTTGCAAAGCTCTGACTTAGGCTGAGAAGGCTAGAGTTTATGATCTTAGAGAATTGCTAGCAGCCAGGTGTGGTGGCATAAGCATGTAATCCCAGTACATGGGAGGCTGAGACAAGAGGATGGTAGGTTCAAGGCCAGCCTCAGCAACATAGCAAGATGCTCAGAAACCTTGAAAGTCCCTGTTTCAAAACTAAACATAAAAGAAGAGAGAAAAAAAGACCAGGAGTACAGTTCAGATATAGAATGCCTATGGGTTCAATCCCCAGCACTAAAGGAAAAGAAAGAAAGAATTGTTGGTTTATGTATCAGCAAATTGAACAAATAACTGTTCAGTTGATTCAGTAGAATTCATGTGTGTGATCTCCAGTTGAAAAACAAAACAAGACACCTCACTCTCTCACTCTGTGATAAAGATCCTACCTCCCAGTACTTATACCATCACAAAACAAACAGAACTATCTGTGTTCTGAATAAAAACATTTCTGAGTCTGAGAAACAGCTACATTATTTCAAAATATTTCTTTTCCCCTCTCTCTGGCTATGGTGTAAAGAACAGATGATGGATTGCAAGACTTGAGATCAGAATAGACTAGAAAAGAAATCCTGGCCAGGCATGGTGCACATGCCTGTAATCCTAGTACTTGGGAGGCTGAGACAGAAGGATCATAGGTTTGAGGACAGCCTCAGCAACTTAGCAAGACCCTCTTTTTTTTTTTTTTTTTTTGGTAGTACTGGGGTACCTGGAAGCCCTTCTACCTCCGGGCTACACTCCCAGACCTATTTTTACATTTTATATTTGGAAACAGGGTCTCCTAAACCAGTGGGCGCGGCTGGCTTCGAACCTGCGCGATCCTCCTGTCTCTGCCTCCCACGCGCGGGGATTACAAGCATGCGCCACCACCCCGGCAGCAAGACCCTCTTTTAAAATAAAAAATAAAATAAGGCTGGAGTGTAGTTCAGAGGAGGAGAAGGAAGAGGAGGAGGAAGAAAAGGAAAAAAGGAAAAGGAGGAGGGAGGAGGAGGAGGAGGAGGAGGAAGAGGGCAGGCAGGCTCTGACAGGTTTTTTTTTTTTTTTTTTTTTTTTGGTGGTACTGGGGGTGGGACCCAGAGGCTTTCTACCTCCGGGCTATGCTCCCAGACCTATTTTATATTTTATTTGGAAACAGGGTCTCACTAAGTTGCTGAGAGCCTCACTCAGTAGCTGAGGCTGGCTTTGCACCTGTGTGATCCTTCTGTCTCAGCCTCCCAAGCGCGGGTATTACAAGCATGAGCCACCATGCCTGGCTCTGACAGTCATTTAGATGGGATAGGATGGTGGCCTAAACTAAGGTCATGGCAGAGAGCATAGGGGAAATGAATACTAAATAGAAAGGAGGACTTGGTATTGATTGGGGATCAGGATACTGGGCAAAGAGAGTGAAAAGTGGCAGCTAGAATCCTGCTTTGCATAACTGGGAGGTAGAGGTTCATTTGCTAGGAAAGGAACTAGAGAAGCAGTCATGGTTTTGTCCTAAGATGAAACTACTTCATCTTTTGATGGATCAAAATTCCAGGTGAATCCATATTTTTATCAATTCCAGAAGGAAATCTGCAACACCAAGCCCAGCTCATATGCACCAGCAAAAATTCAGCCATTTATCCAAATTTCTTACCTCCTTTGAAGCTTCATACTGCCTACGTCGATGATGCCAGTTTTCTAACTGCACTGCAGTGAAGCTATGATCAGTGGTCATGGACTGGGCTTTTGGACAGTTCAAAAGATGATCCCTACCCTGGATGCCAGAAACACTCTGAAAACTGATCCTTAGATTCAAAATAATTTCCCTCTCTGTCATTGCTTAGGCTCTCTTCTGGCTCATCTTAATTTGGGCTGTAGAAGAGAGGCCACAGAGACCTGAACTCACTCTGTAGCCAAATGGAGGCAAGCTGACCAACCTGGTCCAGTTACCCAAATGAAAAAGCTAATGAGTTATGTGCATGTGTGTGTGTGTGTGTGTGTGTGTGTGTGTGTGTGTGTGTGTTTTAATATATATCTTAGAAAGCAATAATTTTTTTGTAGTACTGGGAATGGAACCCAGGGGCATTCTACCTCCAAGCTACACCCCCTATTTTTATAGAGCTACAGCCTTATTTTTTTATTCTTTATTTTGAAACAGGGTCCCACTGAGTTCCAAAGGGCCTCATTAAGTAGCTGAGGCTGTCCGTGAACCTTGATCCTGTCACAAGCCGGGCATGGTGGTGCATGCTTCCCGGTACTTGGGAAGCTCTGACAGGAGGATCTGGATTCACAGACAGCCTTGGCTACTTAGTGAGGCCCTCTGCACCTTAGTAAAACCCTGTTTCAAAATAAAGAATAAAAAATCATGCCAGGCGTGGTGGCGCACACTTGTAATCCCAGCATTTGAAAGGCAGAGACTGGAGGACTGTGGGTCACAGACAACCTGAGCTACTTAGCAAGGCACTTCTCAACTCAGTGAGACCCTGTTTCAAAAATAAGGACTAAAAAATAGGGTTGGGGGTGTAGCTCAGAGCTATAGTGCCCCTGGGTTCTGTCCCCATTATCACAAAAAAATTAAAAAAAATAAAAAATATCAGGCTGGGGTTGTAGCTCAGAGGTAGAATGCGCCTGGGTTCAATCGTTCAATCTCCAGTAACACACACACACACACACACACACACACACACACACACACACACACGAAGACATCCTACAAATATCTGTGGAATGGATATATAAAATAACATTTTCTAGACAACCTTTTGAAATTTTTTTTTTTTTTTTTTTGCAGTACTGGGGATGGAACCCAGGGGCATTTTACCTCCAAGCTACACCCCCTAGCCCTATTTTATTCTTTTATTTTGAAAAAGGGTCTCAATGGCCAGTAAGTATATGAAAATGTGATTAACATCATTAATCACCACGGAAATGTAAATCAAAACCACTAAGAGAGAACACTTCAAATGTTAGGGTGGCTATTATATAAAAGACAATAAGTTCTGGAAGGAATATTTAGAGAAGGAATTCTTATATACTACTGGTAGGAATATAAATTGGTACAGCTGGACTTCCGGGAAGATGGCGACCGAGAAAAGCGGGGCTTAAGAGTCCCGCTAACAACCAATCTCCATTACCACAAAAAGAGCGCCTTTCATAGCCAGAAAACAGCATCACCAGAAAAACAAAAAAAACCACCAGGCTCCAGAGAGAAAGCGGACTGAGAACAGAGCTCAGGGCCACAGAGGAGACACACGCGCCCGAGGACGCGGCAGCAGCGTCATACTGCCGGCGGCAGCGGCGAACTCAACGGACGGCTACAGCAAGCCAGGAGAGCCGCTGCGGAACAGCCAGGCGGGATCTTTCGGCGCAGACAGCATTTAAAGCTCCCAGTGGCTGAGCTCAGCACACGCTGCAGGGATTCAGAGTGGAAATCAAAACCAGAGAAGAAAAAATACGCCAGCCTCATGGCCGAGGGCGTGGCAGAGGCGCCATATTGCCACCGGCGGTGGCAGCAGCAGTGAATTCACCGAGTCCAGTACAGCTACATCTGCGTACTCAAGAACAGTGAGTCAAATTGCGGGCCACAGAGGAGAAATCGCAGTATTGGGCCTCCTGGGACTTGACCCAGTGAGGGAGTGGTGGTGGCAGAGATATCACACCATAGGAGAACGTGCAACCTGGCACCCCCCACAGTCTAAAGCAGCCTCTATCGACTCTCTGGGTCGGAGACTCTGTGATACAACCCAGTAAAGGATTGGTTAGTGGTTGCAGTGGGGTCTGAGATAATACAGACTCGAGATCCAGAGCACCTTAAGTGAAGCCATAGTGACCCAAGGGAAGAACCCAGAGAAGGCACAAACCTCCGAAATCATGGGAAAGAGGAATAACACTGGAGTAATGAATGTGCACAACCCCACAACATCAGAACCTGATAAAACAGAAAATCAGAGATTTCTAGAAGATCAAATCAGGAAAATAACTGTAGAAATAATAGAGGTGCTTCGAAAAGAACTCAGAGAGAGCCAAAAAGAGATAAAGGATGCAATTAATGAAGTAAAGGCCTCAATTCAAAGCACAAACAACCGATTAGACCACATGGGGAACAGAATCTCGCTCTTAGAAGATGAGCAATCCAAAAATGAATGCATAGTTTCTAATCTAGAAAAAAATATCCAACAGCAGGAATCTGACATTGAAGAAATATGGGCCCATCTTAAGAGAGCTAACCTAAGAATAATTGGAATAGAGGAGGGAAAAGAAAGTGATACCAAAGGGATCAACAATCTCTTCAAGGAAGTAATAGCAGAAAATTTTCCAAATATAGAGCAAGAGGTTGATACACAGATCCAGGAAACTTATAGAACTCCCTTTAGACAGGATCGGAGAAGAGGATCCCCACGCCATATAATTGTCAAAATGACCAATGTGGAAGCCAAGCAGAGAATCTTAAAGGCAACAAAAACAAAGGGCCAACTGACATTCAGAGGCAAACCAATTAGAATCACTCCAGACTTCCCAAACCAAGTCATGAGAGCCAGAAGGGCTTGGAGTAACATATTCCAAACTCTGAAAGAAAACAACTTCCAGCCAAAAATTTCCTATCCAGCAAAACTTTCTATCAAATTAGATGGAGAAATAAGAAGCTTCCATGACAAACAGAAACTGAAGGAATTTATGTCTTCAAAACCAGCGCTAGAGAAAATACTCAAAGAGATTAACTACAAAGAAGAAATAGGTAACACTCACCAGAACCAGAGAAACAAGAGTTTCCATCCAACAGACAACTAAGATTGGTTATCTGTGGAGATTCATTATTTATGTTAGTCTTTTACCTATCTCTAAGTTGTATTGTTTGCCTTTATTGTTGTTAATTTTTAGGATTTCTAGTTGGAATATTAATATACCTTCAGATATAGCATTTGGAAATATTTTATCCAATTCTATTAGTAACTTTTAACTCTGTTTACATTGTCTTTGGATATACAATATTTTCTTTTATTTTTTAGGGAGTTTGTATATTCTTCTGTTGCCTGTGCCATTGAAATCATATCCAAGAAATCACTGCCAATTTCAATGTTGTGAGGTTTTATGACCCAGATTTTCTCCCAAAAGTTTATAGTCTTAAGATTTATATTTAGGTCTTTTATCTATTTTGAGTTAATACTTGTATATGGGATTAGGTAAAGGTCCAATTTTATTCTTTTCCATGTAATTATTATTTTTCAACAATATTTAGTTAAAAGATTATTATTTCCACCACCAAATGTTCGTGGAAACCTTGTCAAAAATAACTTGACAATATAGGGAAGAATTTAGCTCTAGGCTTGTATTTAACTCCAATGGTCTATATATCTGCCTTTAGAATAGTACTACGCTGTTTCAATTATTGTAGCTGTATATGGTTTGAAATCAGAAAATATATATCTGCTAGCTTTGTTCTTTTTCAAGATCGTTTTGGGTATCTAGAATTCATATTCCATATTAGGATAGATTTTTTTCTGAAAAATAAATATATAAATATATGATAGTTTCACCTAAAAAAAAACAGAAAAAAATATGCTCTAGTAAGAAAGAAAGCAAAAAGAAATATTGAAATGCTATCTTTAAATCATCAAACGCTTGGTATCAGACAAATGAAACTGTTATGTGAGATTATCATTTTTAATTCTGGATAAATTGCTATAATACTAGATGTCAACCACTAAGCCAAGCATGGGAAGGAGGGATGGGGAGAGAATGGGGTGGGGATGGGTGGGGGCTGACTGGGCGATGTGTGCATGTATGTCTACAAAAGTTTGTATCCCACTATGATGTATGAATACAGTGCACCAATAAAATAAAATTAAAAAAAAATAAATAAATTGGTACAGCTAATATGGGAAACAATATACAGGTTCCTCTAAAAAATTAAAAATAGAACTACCATGTGACCCAGAAATTCCACTTCTGGTTATATATGCAAAAGACATGAAATCCGTATGTGAAGAGATTATCTACATTTCCATATTTATTATGGTTTCACAATAATTAAGATACAAAATTCAACCTACATGTCCATGAATGATGACCGAAGAAAATGAGGTATGTGCATGTGTGTGTGTGTGTGTGTATGGTTTTTTAAAATACATATCTTAGAAAGCAATAATTTTTTTGTAGTACTGGGAATGGAACCCAGGGGCATTCTACCTCCAAGCTACACCCCCTATTTTTATAGAGCTACAGCCCTAATTTTTTATTCTTTATTTTGAAACGGTCCCACTGAGTTCCAAAGGGCCTCATTAAGTAGCTGAGGCTGCCCATGAACCTTGATCCTGTCTCAGTCTCCCACATACTAGGATTATAAGCATGTGTTACCACGCCCAGCTCGAAAACAGTAACTGATACTTAAGGCTTTATTTTTTAAGGGCAGAAAAGGTATTGTTTTTATGTTTTTGTTGTTATTGGGGGACTTTATAAATAGTCTCAATAGCCAGGCATGGTAGCTCACACTTGTGAGCTCAGTACTTGGGAGGCTGAGATAGGAGGACCACAAGTTCATGCAGCCTGAGCAACTTACTGAGGCCCTCTGCAACTTAGTGAGATCCTGTTTCAAAATAAAAAGAAAATAGGGCTGGGGTATGTGGCTCAGAGGTAGAATTCCCCTAGGTTCTATCTCCGATACCAGAAGGAGGACGAAGAGGAGGAGGAAGAGGAGGAGGAGGAGGAGGGAAATAGACTCAATAAATAACTGAAATATTGCCAGGCATGGTGGTTTGTAATCCCAGCATTTGAGAGGCTGAGATAGGAGGATCTGGGTTCACAGACAGCCTCAGCTACTTAGTGAGCTCCTTTGCAACTCAGTGAAACCCTGTTTCAAAATAAAGAATAAAAAATAGGACTGGGGATGTAGCTCAGAGGTAAAATGACCCTGGGTTCCATCCCCAACACCACAAAAAATTGGAATATTTACAATAATTTGGAAAATTCAACATTATCAGCAGTGAGTTCCGATGTAAGACCTGAAACATCCTGGGAGCGTTTGTTCTTCCTGGAATAGCAGTGCCATGTCCTTTAATGGTTAACTTATTCAAGAAGAATACATACATGGTGAAAGCATATCTTTCATAATTGCTCTGGATGCTACATAAATGTCAGTTTTTAGAAAAGCAGTGTTCATTTTTATAAGATCCATAACAACATTTTATGTGTTCCAACTTAGTGAACATGTTTCACTTTCTGTTTTTAGACAAGAACTAATTTCAGGTAAATTTCCAGCTTTTTAGTTTTATCACCAAATGAGTATGTCAGCCTAGGGAAATGAAGGTGATAGCCTACAGGTTTGAGGGTAGATTTGAACATTGCACAAAATCCTAAACAAACAAGACACAGAGACTAAATATTGTGTGAAGGAACCAATGAGATTATCAGCAGTCTGTACCTCCTGTAGGAAGAGACGGGAGACCTCAGCCAACCCCAGAAAGCAGGGTCTTAAAAGACCAGGACCTGGGTTGTGGCTCGGGTATAATAAGAAGGAAAGCTGCCATTTTTCAGTACTTACTGTATACCCAGAATTTTTGTAGGTGCTTTACATTGGAGATGCATTGTTCCCCAGATGGGGATTCTGAGCATGCAGATGAGGATGCCCTAATGTGATCCTTCTTAGGTTGAACTACTTCCTGGACACTGCTTTTTAGGAGAAGGATATGGACTTCTCTTCTTTATGGATCCACAGGCCTTCCCCTTTTCCATTCCTCCCATCCCTGAGAAAACTTAAAATTTCTCTTTAAGACATGTTCTGTGCTTTTATAGAACAAAATGTATGCATTTGATTTGTCATTTGGCATGTTATCTTACATTTAAAAGCAAAGAAATGCAATTTGGGAGGAGAAAAGTAATGATAAAACAAGGATTAGAAAATTTCCTATTGTCTCTCAAAAATAATTTCTGAAATAGTACTATAAGGAAAATCGGTAGTGGCTTGCAAACATTTAACAAAGAATCAAATTCAATCTGATAGATGTTAATCTATCATTAAAGACCTCAATCACAGCAGTAATCTGTGTAGAGCAGAAAAGATACCATGCTTTAAGGTCAATTGTGGAGCATCCCAAAGGAATAGTTCATTTCTCATTTAGACTTGATGAACAAAGATAAAAGAATGTCCAATTTTAAGATTAGAAATACATAACAAGGAACACATTTTTCAATTAAGATTTTATTTTCTCACACAAAGTATTATAGGAAATTCAATTTTTGAGAAAGATAATCACAATGACTTACACCAGTAGAAAATATATATTCCTTATAACATGACCTAAACTCCCAATCCACCTAAACATTACCTTGCTTTTGTCTAAAGGATATCTCCAAGAATGGAAATAGATATCTGAAACGGTAGTTCCCACTGCTGCACTGATTCAATTCTCAGTATGTGTGTTTGTGAGTGCATGTATGCGTGCCTGCATGCCTGTGTGTGTGTAAACTCCTCACAGAATGTTTTACAGAGCAAGGCATAATGCCCTATGCTTGTAACAACCCAGGACTTGTTAAACCTCATGGAACTGCCTGTTAGCTATCTGCATTTGGAGGAGTCACTGCCCTCACCTTCATTTCTATAACCTTTCTCTGGAACTCATCATAAAATAACCTGATGTGGCCCACAGATCAGAGACTTTCTATTTTCTTGCTGAATCCATTTAAGTGTAGTCCAGAGCAGATTCTGAGCATGCAGATGAGGATGCCCTAATGTGTTCCAGATCAATTTCCCTCATTGAACTGAAAATACAATGCCTACTGGCCAAATAATATTATTCTAATATTTGCTGTTTTGTCCTTTGCTTGTCAAATATTCTAACAAAGTTTTATAGCTTCAGCCCTCAGATCTATACGGATTTCAGGTTAAACGCTGGATATGATTGGTTAAAAGTTGGATTCTCATCATATTAATAACTTCAAGTATTATAAATACTGGAAGACAGAGCTTAGAAAGAAGATGTAAAAATAATTGTAATTTGTATTGTAAAGAATTTAGCTTAAGTAATTCTAATATAATTTCTAACCTGTTTAAAGATTTTATATGTTTGCTTATGTATAAACTTATGTAGTTCAAATATGACCAGGTAGAGTGGACATATATTAACAAAGTTCCAACAAAACTCTTAAAAGAATAACTTTTAACCAATAGCACAATGTAATCATGTTTCTGAAATAAAGATCATTAAATTTAAATGGGAGTTACATATCAAATATTGTTTTTTAAAGTGAAAATCCTAGCTTACAACATATAATACAGACTATTTAATATTAATCACTGTTGCTTTTCCTTTAAACAATAACAAAGAGATATTGGTAATGATGAATTATCCTGGTTGGTTGGATTTTGGTCCAAGCAAAGCATTTATTATATCACCCTGAAAAGAAAAAATACACAATTACAATGCAATAAAATGTGACTTAACAGATAAAGTAGTCTTTAAAATGTCATTTAAAGTTTATAAGTCAGTGGCATACATGTACAGGCCATCCAATAAGATTGTAAAAAGTAAGCAAACAAAGGTAAATCTAAATAGTAATAGTTACTCCCTAGTCTAAACCTGTTCTTTCCTCTAAATTATTCTTTTAATAAAGTTTGACAAAATAATTTTAAAAGGATTCAGTAGTTGAACTCTTTATTGGGAGGGAGGAAGGGAAGTGGGGGGGGGGGAAAGGGCACGAAGTACAATCTAAATGTACACTATTTTCAATATGTTCCACTTAAAAAAATTTTTAAAAAAGAAAATTTAAAATTGAATTCTTGAGCACAAAACATTTAGACATTGACAGTTGTTCATATATTTTTATTTTATATGGTTTACATATCTGCCTTTACATTTTAAAGAACTGAAACTAAGGGATATAAAATACATAGTTTAAACTTTCTAAAAGGCAAGAGAGAAATCATTCTATTTATGAGCAGGTAAAGTTCTAAAGGAATAGTAAGTTCTTTTATTATTCAGTGTTAATTATAACAATGGTCTTTTGCTATCAAGAAGTGTCTGACAGTTTTTATTATTATTCATTGTTTTCTTTATAGTCAAATGTAGTTAAATGTTTTTAAATAAAAGAATTTCTGCTTTATAAAATTCAAAAAAAATAAAAGGATTCAGTAGAAGACAATTTTGGCAGCTCCTATTTATTTAGCCTTAATACTTAAGCCTGAGCTGTCTCACCTGTGAGATAACCTGTTAAACTTACTGACATCTTTGATTCTTTGCTCATTTGTTAAGACTGGATTTAGAGAGTGTAGAACCTCTCAATTCCCATGTGGGTTTTGTATTTTCTTTTAATGATATGTGTCTATGTATTTAAAATGGCAAAATGATCTTGTATAAAATAATGAAAATAAAAAATAGGGATGGAAGTTTTAAAAAGACAGTAATTAGTAAACAATGTGAACTGGAAGAGGAAGAGGAACGGGTTTTTTCTACCACATAATAAATGTGATCTTCAGAACAATCTATATTTATTTCTTCCAAAGGTTGTTATAAGCCAGGCATGGTGGCATACCCTTGTAATCCCAGTACTTGGGAGGCTGAGACCAGAGGATTGCAGGTTCAAAGCCAGCCTCAACAATTTAGTGAGGCCCTCCACAACTTAGTGAGATCCTGTTTCCAAATAAGAAATAAAATCTGGCTGGGGGTTTAGCTTGGTAGTACAATGCCTCTGGGTTCAATATCCAGTGCCACAAAAAGTAAATAAATAATGTTATTATAATAATTGAGGAAACTTCTTAAATTTGGAAATTTATTGGTACAATATAATTATATAAAGTAGTAAAAATTCAAAGTGATACATTCATATATGCACACAACATCTCTTGGTGTGGTTCCCTACTAACCCCATCCTGTTACTCTCCTCCTTCTCCCTGTAAGTGCCAGTAAGGTCATTAGCAATGGCTTCATATGTGGACATAAGATTACTTGGTCTAATTCCCTCCTTAAGTCTCCCTTTTTACCTCCTCTCCTGACTCCCCAGACCTCTTCCACTATTTGACTGGTCTCACTCTTATTATCATGATGTTCTTTCCTATTTTCTCTCTACCTTTCACAAATGAGATAAAACATATGACCATGACTTTGAGAAGGGCTGATTTAATTTAGCATAATGTTCTCCAGTTTCATCCATTTTCCTACAAATGACATAACTCTGTTTTTTTTTAATGTCTGAGTAAAACAGCATTTTAGGTATACACCATGTTTTCTTTATCCATTCGTCTGTTTATGGACACTCAGGTTTATTTCATAATTTGGCTACTGTGAATTGTGCTGCTGTAAACATGGGTATGCATGTATCACTATAGTATTCTAAATCCAATTCTTTTGAAAAGATACTGAGGAGTGGTATAGCTAGGTTATATGGTATTTCCATTCCTACTCTTTTGAGAAATAACCATACTGATTTCCACAGTGGTTGTACTAATTTATAATCCCAATGTATAATAAGCATTCTTTCCCCCCACATCCTTATCAGCATTTATTATTGTTTTTATTTCTGATGACTGGAATTCAAAGTGGTGTTATTTTATGTGAGAATATTTTACAAACTCTATAGAGCTATAAATGCTTTCCCTAATACCACAATACCAAATTCTTGCCTAACCATCAATATGAAATAATTTATTTTAATATGCTTTTATTTGTAAATTATAATTGTACATCATCATGAGATTCAAAGTGATACAACATATTTTATCAAATGTTTGTCAATATTGTGTAGGCCCATAACTATTTTTAAAATAAACTTTGTTAGTTTATGTGAAAATGCCTCCATAGTTTGATTTATAACTTCTTTATTTCTTTAACTATTAGGATAAATTTTAAAATATATTTAATAGTCATTTTTGTGTGTAAATGACTTGCTCCTGACCATTGCTCACAGTTCTACTGGAGCTTTAACTATTTTATTATTGAACTTCACATATTTTTATTTTTAGCATTGTTTTTATATTTTTGGTAATATTTACCAAGTTATTATTCGCAATTACAATTTAAGCATAAGAAACAGAGAAAAAATGAGGCCGGGCATGGTGGTGCATGCTTGTAATCCCCGCACTTGGGAGGCGGAGACAGGAGGATAGAGCAGGTTCAAAGCCAGCCGCGCTGGCTTAAGAGACCCTGTTTCAAAAATATAAAATAGGTCTGGGAGTGTAGCCCAGAGGTAGAAGGGCTTCCAGGAACCCCAGTACCACCACAAAAAAAAAAGAAAGAAAAAAAATGAAACAGAGAAAAAATGAAAGCTATTATAAAAATAATAGCATCTAATGGTACTAAGTTGCTTATCAAAATTTGGCAACAAAACTTTCATCTTTGAAGATTAAAGAACAGTATAATGTTAAACCAATGGAAACAAATGCATTTATTTCAGGCACATTGGACAGAATCTAAAAATTTAAAAAGATTTGAGTATGGCTGGACTTAGTGGCACATGCTTATAATCCCAGAGCTTTGGGAGTCTGAAATAGGAGAATCACAGGTTCAAGGCCAGCTTTAGCTACCTAGTGAGGTCCTCCACAACTTAGTAAGACCCTATTTCAAAATAAAGAATAAGCTGGGTGTGGTGACGCACACTTGTAATCCCCGCGCTTGGGAGGCGGAGACGGGAGGACCGCACAGGTTCGAAGTCAGCCTCGCTGGCTTAAGAGACCCTGTTTCCAAATAAAAATATAAAAAATAGGTGTCTAGGTGTGTAGCCTGGAGGTAGAAGGGTTTCTAGGAACCCCAGTACCACTAAATAAATAAATAAATAAATAAATAAATAAATAAATAAATAGAGCTGGGGGTATAGCTCGGAGGTAGAATGCTCCTGGGTTCTATCTCCAGTTCAAAAAAAAGAAAGAAAAAGTATTTGAGTATGTATAGTAAACCACTACAGCTATACATCACAATTTCTAAGTCCCATATAACATTATATGTCATATGCTCATCAAAAAAAAGTGAGGCTGACAGAAAACCTAAATCTAGTAGTCACCATACCTGGTGTGGAGCAACTCTTGGAACTTTTTTTCCATCACACCACACTTAAGATAAATGTACCTCCACTGCATGTACAAAGATACAACTGAATAGACTCAGAGAAGACATAAAACTTTTGCTTCTGGGTCTTACCCGACTAGAATCCAAACCAGTAGGCATATTTCTCATTTCATACACAGCAACCTGTCCATCACTGTCTCCCACTAGAAGGCAATCTGATTGTTTGGCAAATAGAATGGTTGTGAACTTGATTCCAGGGTTAGCAACATTCACAATCAGAGGGTCCAAACTGTAATGAAGCATTTATAATTTCAGTTGTTATAATTAAATGATCTTTTAATATACAGATTAAGAAGTTTGAGTTTTTTATTTCATGCAACACAAAAACAAGTTTTTGTTTCCAAAGTCAGAATAACTGCTTCTTATTCCTTAATCAGAATGCCTTTCAATTCACCACTGCACCATGACTCCTGCTGAAAATTGCTACCTGCCAGCCTGTCCTGCAGACTTGCTAGAACCCACAACTGTGTGAGCCAATTCCTTAAAGCAAATCAGTCTCATTCTAGACATGGGGATGGAGATGGAGATGAAGATGGAGATGGAAACAGAGACAGAGATGGAGGTAGAGACAGAGACAATCATACTGAGACATTCATATATGGAGAAAGAGACAGAGGTAGAGACAGAGACATTCATAGTACTAGTTGTTCCTCTGGAGAACCCTAACCCAACTTCTCAAATAATAAATTGTCTTTTACCAGAAGAATGCTAAAAGAATGTTTTAATCCAAATGAACCTCTGGTATGTAGCAACTCTTGGAACTTACTTTTTTTTCCATCACATCACACTTAAGAGGACGTTTTGAATAGAAACTTTTCCTAATCTTGGCCATCCAAATCAATCCACCTATGCCCTCAAAAAAGATCAGAAGTAGCAATTTTTTATACTTCTAAAAAAGTGTTGCCCTGGGAACTACAGGTTTATCAGAAAAAATAGATTCAAAGGTTAGATTATTCAAATAGCCACTTTATATATTATTCATCTCCTATGCAAAAGTAAATAATTTTATAATCCTTGATTTTGGGATAATACTGTTTGGGGGGTTTGTTGTTTTGTTTTGTTTTGTTTTGCAAAACTAGGAATTGAACCTGGGGTCATTCTACCTCTGAGATATACCCCTAGCCCTATTTTTTATTCTTTATTTTTGAAACAGGGTCTCACTAAGTTGTAGGGGGCCTCACTAAGTAGCTGAGGCTGGCCGTGAACCTGCGATCCTCCTGTCTCTGCCTCCAAGTCCTGGGATTACAAGTGTGTGCCACCATACTGTTTTAAAGGATATATAATAACAAATTTTTAAGATACTAAATTACTAATTTTTAAAAAATTACCAATAAGAATAGACAGCTATGTTCATATTGCACAATTCAACACTACCAAACTATGGAACCAGCCAAGATGTCCATCAGCAGATGAATGGATTACAAAACTATGGGATATGTACACAATGGAATTTTACTCAGCCATAAAGAAAAACACAATTACATCATTTATAGGGAAATGGATGGGACTGGAGGACATTATGCTAAGTAAGATTAGTCAGTCGCAAAAAATAAAAAATTGCATGCTCTCCCTAATATGCAGAAGCTAGGGAGAAAATGAGTCATAGGAGGAACTCTAGATGAAGAAGGAGACTCTATAGATGAGCAAATAAGGCGACCTGAGAGGATGAGAGGGGGAAAGAGGGAAATTCTCTAATACACATGGTGTACTTAAACATATCAATGTTTAAATGCATAAACACCAAAGTGTTTATCAAAGTGTTTGATAAACACTTTGGTTATCACCAAGCCAAGCATGAGAAGGAGGGATGAGGAGGGAATAGGATGAGAAATGGCTAAGGCTAATTGGGTGATATGTGCATGTATGTCTCCACCATCTTGTATCTTATTAAGATGTATGAGTACAATGTACCAATAAAAAATTTTTTAAAAAGAGGAGACTTAGTGAATTTTAAGGTTACTTCTTTTTTTTTAAAAAAAAATGTATTTTCCTGCCCCATCTGCTAGCATAAAGACTTGTGATATTTTCCAATGGAAACAGAATCATGAAACATTTCATTTCAGCATTGTATAAATTTTCATAGTAAGAACACGTGGATCTAGATGATCCTCTGAAGTTTGGTGTAACATCTTAAATCTAAAAGCTTAGTTAATCTTCCTTCGAATCTATTTTGATATGAGGTTAGAGAATAAACAAACATTGTAAATATAATCATTTTGTCTTCTTTTTTTATTTGGTTGTTTCTAAGTTTGGGCAATTATGAATAAAGCTGCTATAAATATCCACGTGCAGGTTTTATTTTAATGGTCCTAAGTTTCAATTCCTTTAGGCAGATAACAAGGAAAGCAATTTCTGGATCATATGATAAGAGTACGTTTGGTTTGTAGTAAACTGTAAAACTGTCTCTCAAAGTGGCTCTACCATTGTGTTCCTCACCAGCAATGAATGGAAATTCCTGTTAGTCCACATATTGGCAGCACTTGGTGATACCAGTGTTCTGGACGTTAGCCATTTTAATAGGCATGAAGTAGTACCTCACTGTTGTTTTAAATATGAAATATATTATCGAACACATCTTCATATGCTTAGTATCTATATACCTGCTTTGATGAGATATTTGTATTTTAAAGAACCATTTTTGTTTCATTTCATTGATTTCTGTCTGTTGATTTCCTATTTTCACTTTCATTGCTTTATGCTCTAGTTTTTAAAATTTTATTCTTCATTGGTAATATATTTTAAATATTCTTATTCTTAATTTCTTTAGAGTTGTATTGCTGCAATATAATTATACATCACAGTGGGATTAGAAGTGATATATTCACATATGCACACAACATCTCTTTGTGTGGTTCTCTCCCAACCCCATCCTGCTGCCTCCCTTCTTCTTCCCATATTCATAAAGTTGTCAGTGATACTTTCATAGATGGACATAATATTACTTAGTCTGTTTCCTTCCTCAAGCCTCTTCTCTCCTCTCCTCACTCCCATGCCCCCCTTTCACTATCCTACTAGTCGTACTCCTTATTATCATAAAGTCACCTTTTTTTCCTATTTTCTTTCTAACTTCCATATAAGAGAGAAAACATACAACTCTTGACTTCCTGCAAATGTCTCACTTCACTTAGCATAATGTTCTCTAGTTCCTTCCATTTTCCTGCAAATGACATAATTTCATTGAGCTATTCTCCAAGTCCTTTTTATTATTTTATTTTATTATCTTTTTATTTTTTATTAAAAATTTTTGGTGGTGGTACTGGGGTTCCTGGAAGCCCTTCTACCTCTGGGCTACACTCCCAGACCTATTTTATTTTTGGAAACGGGGTCTCTTAAGCCAGCAAGGCTGGCTTCGAACCTGTGCGATGCTCCTGTCTCCATATCCCAAGCGCGGGGATTACAAGCGTGCGCCACCACGCCCGGCTCCTTTTTATTTTTTAAGACAGTGTCTCACTAAGCTGACCAGGCTTGCTTCCAACTGTGATCCTCCTGTCTTAACCTCCCAAGTATACTGATACAGGCACATACACCCAGCTCTATTATGTTTTTAACTACAGTACTCTCAACCAATGTCAAAACTATCAGATAGCATTTATTTGAACTACTTTTACAAGAAATGGCCCCAAGAAAATATTAACACTTAATAATTACGTGCTGATGTGAAGGTCCCAAATCTCTACCCTGCTTTCATTTGCAGCTGCGAATATGTAGGATGATTTTGGAGACCAGGCAACATCATAAACAACATGAGTAGTTGGATAAAAACTCATAAATGGCTTGAGATTCTCCTGTTGCCATATCATAACACCCCAATCTGCAGAACAACTTAAGAATATATCATGACAAAATGGGTTCCATGCTACTTTATACACTGGACCCTAGAAACAAAAAAAGTACACAGGTAAATTATATTTAACATCATATTCTAAACTTGGCAAACAAATTAAAATATTATGATTTATAGTAGATTTACTACCATTAATTATTGCATGGGTATTATTTTATCTGAGAATCAAGATCATAAATCGACCCTTCCTTTATTCCAAACAAAACATAAAAATACATTTATTATGGTAGTAAATAAATATTAATGCATATTGTACCTTCTTTAAAAAGATAACAAATTGTATTAAGAAAAACAAATGAGGGAAAAAATGAAATATGGATAGGGCAATCATAAAAGACACAGAGAATAGGTATGGTTAAGAGACAATTTTACTTGAGATCAGCATAGTATCATAAGCAAAACATTTAGAAACAAATTAAAAATGTGACTTCCATAACTTGCAAGAAGATTATCTATGATATCAAGGATATTAAGAAGCCAAAGAAAATACCCCACAAATTACTGGTGCTTTACTATAAAGTACTTTTTTTTTTTTGGTGGTACTGGGGTTCCTGGAAGCCCTTCTACCTCCGGGCTACACTCCCAGACCTATTTTTATACTTTTATTTAGAAACAGGGACTCTTAAGCCAGCTAGGCTGGCTTCGAAACTGCGCGATCCTCCTGTCTCCGCCTCCCAAGCACAGGGATTACAAGTGTGGGTGTGCCACCACGTCCAGCGAAAGTACTTAATTTTTAACTCCAAAGCTGTAAACTTATTGCATGCTAATATCCTCTTTTAATACTATTTTTCAGAAGTACTATAAGATAAATTTTTCATAATTACTATAATTAAACTAACCTTATGTCCTCTGTAGGTATCTAGGTATTGTTCATTATATGAACAGGAGCATTTGTGAATATGACCTTCTTCAGTGCCAGCCAAATAGATATTTGTGTCCTACAATGTAAATCAAAATGCATTTGCTTGTCATATATTAGAAATATACTATAAACAGATTAGAAATCAATTTAAAATCCAAAATAAGAAATATTATTTTTTTATATGCAAAATATATTTTATTTTTGTATGAGACTCAATTTTAGGCTGCCTTATTATCCACCAAAGCCAACCTATATTTTTAGTTTGGAAAGGGAATATTAGATGGTAGTGAATTAATAAATGCATTAAGTTGGATAAAATTGAATAGACTAGTATGATAATAGAATAGCCACAAAAGGATTCTTAAATGTAGATCACATTTGCAAACTCAAATGCCTATGAGGCTTGAAAAAAATATAAGTATCCAATGTTTCTAGTATTAGAAAAGTCAGCAGCTAAAAATCAAGCCAACTTAAAAAAAAAACAGATGTTAGCAATATTCTTCTGAAATATGATATATTAACATGATAAAACATGTGCTTTACAATTTTATATTTGAAATTCAGAATGGAAAAAAATATATATAGTTAATTATTTATTTTCTTTGTAATTCATTTTTCATTTGGAACTAGAAACCTAACAACCTTTCCTTTGTACCAGGATGTCATTGTTATTTCCCAATAATCTGCATGGCAAGGTTGAAGAATTCGTCTTTGATTTTTTTTTTTTTTTTTTTTTTTGCTGGTACTGGGGTTCCTGGAAGCCCTTCTACCTCTGGGCTACACTCCCTGACCTATTTTTATACTTTTTAACTTTGGAAACAGGGTCTCTTAAGCCAGTGAGGCTGGCTTCAAACCTGCACGATCCTCCTGTCTCCGCCTCCCAAGCACATGAATTTTTTAAATGAAGAAATAGTTTCATAATAGAAAACTGCTGTTCCCAAATATAAGTGTTATTCAAATATGTTTGTATCTGTGTGTGTGTATTATCAGAGTAACTACTCTAGAAATTTGTAAAATTCAATTATTGTCATGCCATCATACTGTTTCTGGAACCCATTATAATGCATATTAATAAATTTAGTTTCTAGTTTTTTATTATGAGCTATCAGTATTATAAAATACACATTTACTTACACAAAGTCAAAAGTATGAAACATTCATTGATTTTGAGATTCACAGTATCAAAATATAGTTAGCCCATAACTATTTTTTCTGAAAACTGATTTCAGCAAATCAAAATGATTTCTATTATAATTTTGTGAACTAAATTTTTTTGTGTCTGGTACTGGGTTTGAACCCAGAGGAATTCTACCTCTGGGCTATACCCTCAGCCCTATTTTATTTTATTTTATTTTATTCTGTTTTACCTTGAAACAGGGTTTCACTAAGTTGCAGAGGACTTCACAATGTTATTGAGACTGGCCTCGAACCTAAAATTCTCTGTCTTAACCTCCCAGCTATTGGGATTACAGGCATACACCACCACACATCTTTAATAATATTTTTCTTTCTGTTATAATTTTATAATAAACTATCTGAAAGACTATTGTGCCAAAAAGTACATATTTGTCCTTTACTGGAATTTAGAGTAATACTTAATATCCTGTCTAAAACATGAAAACTTTGGCTTAAAATGAGGAAGACACTGTCTAATATTTAGAGTTGCTTGACAAAGAACTAACAGTTTAAGGAAACCGATGTGTTTCGTCGGAACTAGTCAAAGAAAAGACAGATGACATATATATATTTCTGAAGAAATTATTTTTGTTGCAAATGAGTTTGAACAAAATACCATCTTGGATACCATTAATACTAGATGTATGTACCAAATAGGAATTTTAAATGGTGGTTCAGTCAAAAGTCTGAAAGTCAGTGCTCTGTGTCCTGGCTAGAGAAGAGTATGGTTCTGCTACCATATGATCCAGCAAAACCACTTCTGAGTATCTACCCAAAATAATAAAAACCAAACTACCAAACTAATGCATGCATATCTATGTTCAATTCACAATCGCCAAACTATGGAATCAGCCAAGATGTCTATCAACAGATTAATTGGTTACAGAACTCTGGGATATATACGCAATGGAATTTTACTCAGCCATGAAGAAAAACAAAATTACTTCGTTTGTGGGAAAATGGATGGAACTGGAGAACATTATGGTATGTGAGATTAGTAAGTCACGAAAAGTAAAAAATTGGATGCTCTCCCTAATATGCAAAGCTAGGGAGAAAAAGGGTCATAGGATGAACTCTAGGTGAAGGAAGAGAAACTATAGATGAGCAAATAAGGTGACCTAGCTGAGGGGAATGGGGGAGAGAGGAAAATTCCATAATGTACATGATGTACATTCACAAACATATCAAAGTTAATCAGTAAGCCAAACATTTTAGGGAAGAGTTAAGTGAGTAATGTGTGCATGTATGCCTCTACCATCTTTTACCCCCATTAAGATGTATGACTATAATGAACTAATAAAAAAAGAGAGAGAGAAAAGAGTATGGTTCTGGACCAGTAGCACTGGCATCGCCGGGAGCCTCTTAGAGGAGCTGCAAATTCTAAGGCTCCATCCCACACCTACTAAGCAGAATCTATATCTTAACAAGATTTCCAAGTAATTTGTATGTCCATTAAAATTTGAGACACATTGCTCTAGTACTAAAAATGTAACTGCTACATCATGGAACATATGCAGCTTTAACTTACATGATAAAGTATAATTTTTTTCCAAAGTTGTATTACCAATTTACATTCACTGGCAGTATATATAAAAGTTTCCTTTGATCCACATTATCCTTAACAGTTGGTTACATCAGAAATCTTATGTGTCCGGGCGTGGTGACGCACACTTGTAATCCCAGCATTCAGGAGGCTGAGACCGGAGGATCACGGTTCGCGGACAGCATCAGCTACTTAGTGAGGCCCTCTGCAACTCAGTGAGACCCTGTTTCAAAATAAAGAATAAAAAATTGGGCAGGGGGTGTAGCTCGGAATTCAAATGCCTTTGGGTTCCATCCCCAGACCCGAAAAAAAAAAAAACTCCCAGAAATCTTATGTGTTGCCATCTATTAGAAATTAAACCCAATTTTAAGTTCAACTCATGTGAATATTAATAAAGTTGACAATGTTTTAGTGTTTACTATGCATTTATATTTCATATTCTGTTTATACCTCATGACATTTTATTAATAATCTGTCATTTTCATAATCATTTGCATATGTTCTTTAAATATTCTGCATCCTATTGCTTTGTGTACTATATATGTTTCAAATTTCTTCTTCCAGTGATGGCTTTTCTTTTTAATATCTTTATTCTGCTTCTGATAAATAGTTCTCATTTTATTTATTTTAGCTAACTTATGCTATAGGTTAAGATTTTGTGCTTTTAAGAAATAGTCCTTATCTTGAAGTTGTAGAGATATTTTCCTATAAAAAGTCTTGTGTATGTTTGGGATGGAGAGAGAGCGAGAGAGAGAAAAGAAAGGTTGCAAATCAATAACCTCAGCTTCCATCTTAAGAAAAAAGAAAATAAGACCAAATTAAAACCACATTAAACAGAAGAAAGGAAATTATCAAGATCTAAGAATAAGTAAATTATATAGAGAACAGAAAAAGATGGTAAAAATCAATTAAATCAAACCCCTATTCTATAAATGAATAAAATTGACAAACTTTGAGCTGAGTGAGGCGGTACACACACTCTCTCTATATAGTCCCAGCTACCATGACTACTGAAACAGAAGGATTGCTTAAGCCCAGGAACTAGAGCCTAGCCTGGGTAACATAGCAGAATGAGATACCTCAAGAATAATTTTGTAGACTTCTAGACAGATCTATTAGGAGAAAAAGAAGATACAAATTGCTAATATGAAGAATTAGGTGGGATTAAGTGGCATTACTACATGTACTTTAGCTACTAAAGGAGAATATAAGAATATTATTACGCAAATAAATTCAACAATTTAAATAGATTAAACAATTCACGTTACCAAAATTTACTCAAGTAGAAATAACTATACAATATCCCTACATCTATTAAAATGAAATTTATATTTTAAAATTTCCTCATAATGAAAACTTCAGGTACATATTATTGATTAATTTTATCAAGTGTAATTAAAAATAATGCTACTTTTATGCAAATCCTTTTTTTAATTTTTTTTGCAATACTGGGGATGGAACCCAGGGGCATTCTACTTCTGAGCTACACTACTAGCCCTATTTTTTAGTCTTTATTTTGATACAGTGTCTCACTGAGTTGCAAAGGGCCTCACTAAGTAGTAGCTGAGGCTGTCTGCAAACCACAATCCTCCTATCTTAGGCTCTCAAATGCTGGGATTAAAAGTGTGTGCCAACATGCCTGGCTCTTAGATCTTTTTTTAAAAAAATTCTCTGGGCCGGGCGTGGTGGCACATGCTTGTAATCCCCAAGCTTGGGAGGTGGAGACAGGAGGATGGCGCAGGTTCGAAGTCAGCCGCACACGCTGGTTTAGGAGACCCTATTTCCAAATAAAAAAGTATAAAAAATAGGTCTGGGAGTGTAGCCCAGAGGTAGAAGGGCTTCCAGGAACCCCAGTACCACCAAAAATAAATAAATAAATAAATAAATTAATTAATTAATTATCTGGGGTTCACATAAAAATCAATCAGATACAGAACAATAAAACTTACAAAGGTACAAAAAAATTTTCTTTGTGTGATACTAGGGGTGGAACCCAGAGGCTTTCTACCTCTGGGTTATACTCCCAGACCTATTTTTTTATATTTTATTTGGAAAGAGGGTCTCATTAAGTTGCTGAGAGCCTCACTAAGTAGCAGAGGCTGGCTTCGAACCTGCGTGATCCTCCTGTCTCAGCCTCCCAAGTGCAGGGATTACAAGCATGCACCACCACGCCCGGCACAAAGGTACAAAAATTTTATCATATCAAATCCAATAGTAATTAAAAGAATCATTGATTCCAAAATATATTTAAAAAGGGTTTATTCTAGCAATGTTCAAAAACAACAATGTAATTTACCATAGTTGTTTGTGTGTGTGTGTGTGTGTGTGTGTGTGTATGTGTGTGAGAGAGATACTGGGCATTGAACCCAGGAGTCTTCTACCTTCAAGCTACAATCCCAGCCCTATTTTATTTTTATTTAGGAACAGGGTTTCTCAAGGTTGCTGAGGGTCTCACTATTTGCTGAAGTTGTCCTTGAACCTGGGATTCACCTTCTCAGCCTCCCAAGTACTGGAATTAGAGGTGTACACCACCCTACCCAGTTTGTAATTTATTGTATTAATAAGTTTTTTAGATTTTTTTTATGTGAATCATATTGAAAATGGCATACACTATCTTTTAATGTATGTTGGGAGCCATTAAGGCCTTCCCCTAGATTGGTGTCTCTGACTCAGCTGACTGTTCTTCGCCCAGAGTCAACAAGGTTTGGGGTTATGGAAAGTTCAAAGAGGTCTGAGAGAGGATCAGGTGGTGATGACATGAGGGTACTGATAGGCCTATCTGTAATATGTGTTTTGTATTTGTCTTTATTGTATTCCGGTGGTGGTAGCACGAGAATGTTGATTGACCTGTAGCTGTGTATAAATACCTCTGGAAAAACAAATCCGGGGTCGGCATCGGCACAATAAAGATGAGACTGACCCAGAAGTTGCGTTGGCCAGGAGTGTCGACGCGATAGAAAATACTGACCCAGGCATAGTCGTCGACCCGTAGAAAATATTGACCCATGAACAGGGGTCGACCAGTAGAGATAGTAAGCTGGCGGCTCCCCCATGTTAGAATTTAAAATTCTTCATCCTCACGCCTCACTTCAGAACCCGTACTCTTGCCGGCTGGCTCCGGCAAATGTACATTAATTGGTGCAGTATAGTCTCACATTATAATGTAAATCATGTTGACAATGATATACATGCGCACAGCACTTGGTGGCTCCCCATCTCCATTTCCCCCCTTTCCAATACAGAGTACTGAGGTTGACACTGGTATATTCACATAGGTACATGTAGCCGATGATAGTATTTCCATGAATGAACCTCAGCCTTCCTCCTCCCTTTCCCTTAGACCTCCTACCTGGCTCTACTGAGGTTTCCCCTCCATTATCTGTAGTTCCTATGGTATTCCAGTTACTCCCTAACTTGTACATATTAAAGAAAAAAATAAGACCCTTCACTCTCTGTAACTGGATAATCTCACTTAACATAATGTTCTCCAGGCCCTTCCATTTTCTTGCAAATGACAATTTTTTTCTTTATTGCTGAGTAAAATTCCATTGTGTGTAATTCCCCTAATTTTGTAATCCATTCATCTGTTGATGGACATATAGGTTGGTTCCATAATTTGGCTACTGTGAATTGTACTACTATGAACATGGGTATGCATATGTTACTGTAGTTCTCTGATTTTGCCTCTATTGAAAGATACCCAGGAGTAGTATAGCCAGATCATATGGTGGATCTATTCCCAGTTTTCTGAGAAATCTCTACACTGATCTCTATAGTGGCTGAACTAATTTGCAATCCCACCAACAGTGTAGAAGAGTTCCTATTTTCTCACATCCTTGCAGACATTTATTGTTATTTGATTTTTTGATGACTGCTATTCTGATCTGTAGTTTTGATTTGCATCTCTATTATGATTTTAAGGGATATAGAAAAGGCATTTGAAAAATCCACCATCCATTTTTGATAAAAATGCTCAATAAACTAGGAATGTAATGAAATTTCTTCAACCTGATTAACTGCATTTATACAAAGTCTTAAGATGACATCATACTTGTGTGTGTGTGTGTGTGGGGGGGTACTGGGAATTCTACCTCTGAGATACATCCCCAGCATTATTTATTTTTCAAACAGGTTCTAAGTTGCTGAGGCTGGTCTTGAACTTTCTTTTTGTTTTTTCCAGGTCTGGAGATGGAACCCAGGGGCATTTGACCTCCAAGCTACACCCCCTGCCCTATTTTTTATTTTTTATTTTGAAACCGAGTGTCACTGAGTTACAAAGGGCCTCACTAAGTAGCTGAAGCTGTCCCCGAACAATGATCCTCCGGTCTCAGCCTCCCGAATGCTGGGATTACAAGTGTGTGCCACCATGCCCGGCTTGGTCTTGAACTTTCAATCCTCCTGTTTCAGCCTCCCAAGTATTGAGCTTGCAGATGTGCAATACCACCATGCCCAGCTTGACATCATACTCAATGGTAAAAGAATGAGAGAGTGCTTTTTCCTCTAAGATCATGTTCTTTCACCACTTCTACTCATCTATTAGAGGTTCTAACCAGTATAATTATGCAAAAAGGGAAATAAGAGGCAACAGAAATAGAAAGAAAAAGTAAAACCGTCTTTATTTACAGACCACATGATCATCTTGAATTCCTTATGTCAAGGACATTTCTAAGACTCTAGATTGGTGTCTCTCAACCCAGCACTATGGCATTATTTCGGGTCAGATAATTCTTTGTTGGACAGTGAGTGGAGAGCAGGAGAGCAGTTGTCATCTGTGCATTGTAGGCTTTTTTATTTCATGCAGGGAATTGAATCCAGAGACATTCTACCTCTCATTGCACTCCTAGCCCTTTTTATTTTTTTTATTTTTTGTGATAGTGAGGATTAAACTGAAAGGCATTCCACCTCCAAGCTACACCCTCATCCATTTTTTTATTATTTGTTTTAAAACAGAGTATTGCTAGGTCACAATGAATTTTGCTAAGCTGCTGAACTAGTCTAGAACCTGATTCTCTTGTCTCAGCCTCCCAAGTAGAGATTATAGGCATGCATCCCAGGTCTCAGCTGTCTTGTAGGATTTATTTATTTATTTATTTATTTATTTATTTATTTATTTATTTATTTTGGTGGTATTGGGGTTCCTGGAAGCCCTTCTACCGCCGGGCTACACTCCCAGACCTATTTTATACTTTTTTTTATTTGGAAACAGGGTCTCTTAAAGCCAGTGCAGCTGGCTTCAAACCTGCACGATCCTCCTGTCTCTGCCTCCCAAGCACAGAGATTACAAGCGTGCACCACCACGCCTGGCATCTTGTAGAATACTTAGCAGCTTCCGTGGTCTCTGACCACTATATGCTAGTAGTACTTCTTTCTCCACTTCCACCCCAACCATGGTAGCTACAGCAACTAAAAATATCTGTAGACATTGACAAAAGTCCCCTCGTAGGGAAATCTCCCTCTCTTTGCACACATTTAGTAAAAGTGAGAAATAATAAATATCTGAACTAATTCACAGTAAATAGGTTATGACTAGAGGGGAAAGGACATGAGATTTAAGAACTGCTTGGCGAACAGAACAGAACAGAATCGAAAATGTGTTCCAGTTTTTGTTTGCAGAATGTGGTAGATAATGGTGACACTAAAAACATGATCATTTAGATGTAACAAAAACATAAGTTCTGTTTTCTTAGAACTCATAGTGTCTGAATTTTCTGATTCCCAGATAAAAAGTCAGAAAAATAGAACTTTATTAACTGTGCTCTCATTTGAGTCTGCTCTTGATAAATACAAACTCAAGAGACCCTCATAATCCTACAATCCTGAGAGTCATCATTCACAGTGAAATAGAAACCACTGTATAATGGATTTCACTTATGTAAGTCTAATAAGCAGAGTGGCCTAGAGGGGCAGAGTGCTCAAGTTAAGCATACAGTATAAAGAGAATTCTTCCATAGTCCCTCAGAAATACATACCTCTCTTCAATCTGGGAAAACTAATACAGAACATAGTATAGCCAAGTAGACTATGCCATTCTACCTTAGCTTGGCAGCCACATTTATGTTTATCTTTTCATGTACAAAGCACAAAATTTATTAACATGAAAATACCTGATCTTGCTTTATATCTTAATATACTGTGATTTTTGAAAATCAATATATGCAATGATGAATAATGTGTTGAAACAATTTACCTTGGGATGAAAAGAAAAACACATCCCAGGAGCCTGCCGAGATATCAGAGCTTCACCTTTCTTTTCCTTTTCCCCTCCTTTTTTGTTGCTGCTGGCAGTAGTCCGCCTCAATTTCATTAAATCTTTAAAGAAAAAAATATATAGCCTGTTATTTACCCCATGAAAAAGTAGTGCAAGCATCACGTGTACCCCTTTTGCTAATTGCATTAAAATTTTGTCATCTTTTGCATGTGATTAGGTTAAAATTAGCAAAACCAAAAATAGATGTTTTGAAAATAGTGACCAGATACAATTTTTTTTTATTATTGGTCAAACAAAAACATGACACCTTTCACACACAGTGCCCTAGAAAGTTTTAATTCAACACATAGTAAGAGAAAGATAACACTTTTTTCTTTTTACCATGACAGTCCAGGCCTTTTCGCATAACCCATTTGGAGATCCTTCCATCTGCTGATATGGACACTAGGATTTCCCTCTTGTCATCACCCGTTGTTCCTCTATCTTGTTCTATCCACTGAAGTTGCCACACAGGTCCCAAATGTTTTTGAGGGGATTCACTGAAACAGAAAAATGCCAAAGATGGAATTATTATAATAACTTTTAAAGGCCTTAGGGTATAAGTGATAAGAACAGCTCCATAGAGGAATAATGACCTAATTATATAATGACATTTTATTATTCAAGTCTGGACTTCTTAAGTATCTTTGAAAATAGGAAAGATAATCACTTTGCTCTAATATTCACCGCTGTTTTTCTTGTTTCTTAAAAAAGAAAAATTTTAGGCCAGGCGTGGTGGCACACACTTGTAATCACCGCGCTTGGGAGGCAGAGATGGGAGGATTGCGCAGGTTCGAAGCCAGCCGTGCTGGCTTAGGAGACCCTGTTTCCAAAAATAAAATAGGTCTGGGAGTGTAGCTCGGAGATAGACGGGCTTCCAGGAACCCCAGTACCACCAAAAAAAAAAAAAGAAAAAATTTTACTTGCCTATAAATATATTAGTTATATATTTTCTTTCTTCTCAGAATCTACTTTTCTTATTCTATAGATTCATTCTTTCTTGGTTGTGTGAATTTTGATATTTCCTCTATTTTTAGATACATTTGTTATATGAATGTCTATTTTTAAATTTCCATTTTGGTACTGAGGATTAAACCCTGGGGCATTATACCTCCAAGTTAAACTGCCAGCATTTTTTTTTTTGAAACAGGGTCTCAACTAAGTTGATGAAAGTTTTGTCAAGTTGCTAAGGCTGGCCTCAAACCTGTGATCCTCCTACCTCAGCTTCCCAAGGCCTGGACTGTCATGGTAAAAAGAAAAAAGTGTTATCTTTCTCTTACTATGTGTTGAATTAAAACTTTCTAGGGCACTGTGTGTGAAAGGTGTCATGTTTCCAAGTATTCCCAAGTACAGGTTTACAGGCATGTGCCATCATACCCAGCTAGAATATTCATTTTTATAAGGATTTTTTTCCAGCTGGGCATGGTGGCTCACGCTTGTAATCCCAGCATTCGGGAGGCTGAGACCAGAGGATCATGGTTCATGGACAGCCTCACCTACTTAGTGAGGCCCTCTGCAACTTAGTGAGACCCTGTTTCAAAATAAAGAATAAAAAATTAGAGCATGGGATGTAGCTTGAAGGTCAAATGCCCCTGGGTTCCATCTCCAGACCTGCAAAAAAAAAAAAAAAAAAAAAAATTCCTATAGCTTAAATTAGTCTTTTTAATCTTATCAAGTAAACAATTGTTGTTACTGTTTGTTCTTCTTGCTGATCCAAGATTGTCCACCGGCTTGAACATATTTATGGTTGAGATTTAATTTTTTCCCAAAGTCTTAAGTTTAAGGAAAAAAATAAATCAATTATCAGATTACTGACTCTTCTATCAGATTATGTTCTCCATTCCTAGCATTAATTTCCCTGATCTTTTTATATATAAACCTTTCAATGCAACAGTTCTAAACTTTGAAAAGTCATAGACACCTTTGAATATTTGTAAAAATTATGGGCTCTCCAGAAACAAGCACAAAATTATTTATAAAACTTGCAAATAATTTCAAGGTTAAGTTTAAGAACTTCTGCTGTGGCATATAAAATAATGAACGTTTACTGAGTCATAAAGAATAAAAAAAATTATCTCATTTGCAAGAAACTAGAGAACATTATGCCAAGTAAAATTAGATAGTCTCAGAAAGTCAGGGATCATATGTTTTCTCTCATATATAGAAGTTAGAGAGAAAAATAGGAAACAAAAGGAACTTCAGGAGCTGGGCATGGTAGCACATGCCTGTAATTCCAGCATTTGGAAGGCTGAGACCAGAGGATCGTGGTTCACAGACAGCCTCAGCTACTTAGTGAGGTCCTTTGCAACTCGGTGAGACCGGTTTCAAAGTAAAAAATAAAAAATAGGGCTAGGGGTGTAGCTTGGTGGTAGAATGCCCCTGGGTTCCATCCCTAGTACCACAAAAAAAGGAATTTCAGGTAAATAAGGAGAGAGAACCATAGAATAGTGGGAGATGGTAGGAGGATAAGGAGGACTGAGGAAGAAAAAAGTTCAAATAATGTTATGTTCATATATTAAGGTATCACTACCAATCTCACTAAATGTGTGGGCAGTGATGCAGAGGGAAATATGACAAGTGATATGTGTAGGTATATTTGTATCTCTTTGAATTTCACTATGATGTATAATTAGAATGCACTAATAAAAGTACAAAATAATATAAAGAAAAAAGAATGAATGAACTTCTGTTTTGATGATTATTTCCGGTTCTAGCTAAGTTTATTCAAACATTGATACAAGTGTATCACTGCATTTAGTCCCATGGGTATCTGGTATAGTACAAAAACCTAACCCATATGAATATTTTCATGTAACTTTCTGATTTTCTCAATATAATTCATTCATACATATTGATCAAACATTTACTGTACTGGTGTTATGTGCCTGATACTACATGACATGCTGAGAATATAAAGGTAAGATTCAATTGTTCTCAAAGATCTTATACAAAAGCTAAAAAAGATACAGCTATCTACAAATAATACATATACAGTGTGATAAGGGCTGTGATAAAGGTCTGTATAGTTTACACAAAAGAAAGGAAAGAGGTTTCCTGGAGCAGATGACACCAAAGTAATCATTAAAAATAATCAGAGGAGCCGGGCGTTGTGGCGCACGCTTGTAATCCCTGCGCTTGGGAGGCAGAGACAGGAGGATCGCGCAGGTTCGAAGCCAGCCATGCACTGGCTTAGGAGACCCTGTTTCCAAATAAAAATGTAAAAATAGGTCTGGGAGTGTAGCCCGGAGGTAGAAGGGCTTCCAGGAACCCCAGTACCACCAAAAATAATAAAATAATAAAATAATAATAATAATCAGAGGAGAAAGAAAATGACAACTGTGGGATGCAGCACATCTCAGTAGCTGTAACAAACAATCAACTACTGAGAAGGCAGCTCCTTGACAAGAAAAACAAAGCAGCAAAGATATTTACAAACAAAAAAGGGGACCATGGAAGAGAGTCCAATACTCAGAATGTGAGATCCACAGCAAAGATCCTGAGTGGATTAATCCAGACTGGTGTGGCAGCCAGTGCCATCTCAGGCCACCAGCCCAAACTGCAACTGCTGGCCCAGTAGCCCCAAGAAATTATGGGAAGTAAACCAAGGACTTGAAGTGCAGACAGTGGTGGCAGAGCTCCAACATTTTAAGTAAACAGCACCATGCTTCAGGGATTGAGAAAAAGATCCAAAAGCCCGTGCACTCACCAGAAGCCAGCACCCGCAACAGCACAAACCCGCAGGATAGTAAGTTAACTGTGTCTCTCAGCAGACTACCCAGAGTAGCAGAAGGGACCCTGGGGGGCTGGTGGTCCACTCCTGAAGTGGCCGAGTTAGACCTTATAGACACAGAAAAGGCCCATAGTGCCCAGGGCACAGTACTGGCACAGAATTACCGGGGATCGCTCCAAGATTACACTGGACATCCTCCACCGGTGCTGGTACAGAGGTGCAGGCCCACAGCCAGAAGGCACAGAGTCTAGAGCCGAAAGGTAAAGAGTTCAATGCCAGAAAGTGCAGAGTCCAGGCCCAGAAAGTGCATAGCCCATGCCTAGAAAGTGCAGAGCCAAGGGCTTGAAAGTACAGAGTCCAGGCCTGAAAAGCACAGAGCCCAGGACAAAGAGCATGAAGCCCAGGGCCGGAGAGCACAAAGCCCAGAACCAGAAAGCATAGAGCCCAGGGAAGGAAAATGCAGAACCCTGGGCTTACACAGAAGTCATTTACAGTGAAACTCTCCACCCTGACACTTGAGCAAAAAGCAGTCAGAGGTGAGAGCAGGGAGAAAACACTCATAAAGTAGGCCCAAAAGCTGACAATAGGTTATGGAGCAAATGAAAGATATTGGAACATACTCCAGAATCTACTACAGTGAACAGATATTATACGGGCCCTATATGTGTAAATTAGCTCATCAAAAGAAACCATAGAGAATCTAAAGAGAAAGCCTACAGAATGGGAGATCTTTACCTGCTACCATTCTGCTAGAAGGCTAATATGTAGAATATACAAAGAGCTCAAAAGACTCTACACTAGCAAAACAAATAACCCAATCAATAAATGGGCACCTGAATTGAATAGACACTTAACAAAAGATGAGATACAAATAGATACATGAAAAAAAGTTCGACATCATTAGCCATCAGGGTGATGCAAATAAAAACTACACTGATATTCCATCTAACCTGAATCAGAGTAGCAAGCAGAAAGAAGTCAAACAACAAATGTTGGTGAGGATGTGGGGAAATAGAAACTCTTTTACACTGCTGGTGGGAGTGCAAATTAGTTCAGCCACTATGGAGATCATTGTGGAGATTCTTTAGAAAACTAGGAATGGCTGGGCATGGTGGTGCATGCTTGTAATCCCTGTGCTTGGGAGGCAGAGACAGGAGGATCATGCAGGTTCAAAGCCAGCCTCGCTGGCTGAAGAGACCCTGTTTCCAAATAAAAATATAAAATAGGTCTGGGAGTGTAGCCTGGAAGTAGAAGGGTTTCCAGGAACCCCAGTACCACCAAAAAAAAAAAAAACTGGGAATATATCTACCATATGATCCAGCTATACCATTCCTGGGTATCTTTCCAAAGGGGTTGAAATCAGAGAACTACAGAAACATACAGCACCACAATTTGCAATAGCCAAAATATGGAACCAACCTAGGTCTCCATAAACAGATGAATGGATTGAAAAATTATGGGAAATACACACAATGGAATTCTACTCAGCTATAAAGAAGAACAAAATCATGTCATTTGCAAGAAGATGGAAAGACCGGGAGAACATAATGTTAAGTGAGATTAGCCAAGCACATAAAAACAAGGGACATATGCTTTATCCAATATGCTCAAGCTAGGGAGTATTAAGGATACCAGAGGGGAAAACCTCAGCAAAGCCAGAAAGGGAGGGTAGGGGAAGAAGAAGAGGTTAATTAATGGAAAAGCTACATTCAAATATGTGCATACATGTGAATATAACATTGTTGACCTGAACACTCAGTATTGGGAGAGAAGGAAAAGGGGAAGCAGGGCATGGAGGGGGAACCAAGTACTGTGTGAATATATGCCATTGTTAACATGATCCACATTAAGATATGAGACTATAGTGCACCAATAAAAAAAAAACAAATAATCAGAAATTTTCAAGCCAAAGGAAGTTGGTTGGTAAGATGGGCAAAGAAGATGAAGAAAATAATTAGGATAGAACTTTCCAGTTGGAGAAACAGTATTAAGTATTAAATGCTTCAAAAATAATGATATTACTCTCAGTTACACACATATTCACTTAAAATTAAATATTCAATTAAGGCCCCTGAGAAAGCATGCATTCTATGTTTCTATAATTCTTGCATTCTCACCTACTATCCAGAATTGGAACGTTGTTGTTGTTCTGTACGTTGTAAATTGCAATTGTGCCATTGTAATAGCCAACTGCTAATAGGTTAGGTGTTCCAACTGAAAAATCCACAGCAGTAACTCCATATGGACTCGGATAAATACGTTCTGGCCACTGAATAAAAAAATACATATTCCACTTCAAACTTGTTTTTATAGACCATAGTAAGGCAGGATGTGATGTTGTCTGTGATGTTGGCAGTGGGTTTTGAGAAGAGTTAGACTATATCCAGTTACTTCTCTCTTCTTAACTTCCAGTATGGATTAAAACAAACCTTAATTGGTCACTTTTTTTTGTTTGTTTTGATAAAATTATGAATCTTTAGCACTCAGTATCTTAGGCTACATCATTATTTTGATAATCCTTCAGCAGGATTACCACAATCATCACATATATACCTTTTTTTGGAACAAACAATGGGCTACAAACAAGCATATATTCCTGTCTTCCAGTGTTTATTTTACAAGCTTGGGTGATCTAATTATTTCTAAGCAATGAATAGAACAAACACAAAATCTCTCTAAATTACTCTGTTCTACAACTCTATCTATAAAGTCTAAGTCCTTTCCTCTTTCTAACCAACTACGTCAGGAAAAAAGATAAGTTACTGATGGTGAATTCTATGTCAATCCTTCCACATTTAAATTATTCCATTCGTTTATGCTAATATAAACCCAAATTCCTGACAGACGAGGGCTATTTATAAAAACTCTAATCATTTTATATGCTCTTCTGGCCCTTCTCTAAATTTTTCACTATATATTTCAGTTTAGAATTAAAACTAAATGTAAAACTTTAAAGTAACAGATTGACTATAGCTGTTTAGCAAGACAGATTGCTGTGATTCTTATTCATTCTCTGTAAAATGTATGACAGTAAGATCACCCTATTTTATGTCTATTGAGGATAACAAAGAGGTGATAAGAAGCTAATTATATACTAAGAAACAACCAAGTATAAAAAGAAATGCTTAATTTTCAATGGATTCTTAGATACTGATTCATCCTTCTCTATAATAGCTGTGTTAAGCAATGATAATTGAAGTCTGCATCATCAGATCTAACAGTATCTAGTAGATGCTCAATAAATATTTGAGTGGATTCATATGTAAATTTGCTTTATCTTATATCAACAAGAACAAATTTTAATTCTTATTGATTTAAACTAAATAAGGAAAAAAGACTGATAAAATTCTCTGGATTTTGTTTAATTTTTACATATATACTTTATGAGAATCTTGTTAATATTTAAATAAAAATGGTTCTTATTTCAGTTTTGTTTACCATGGGATTCTTTATTGACCAGCAGCAAGCCAAACCTCTTTTCTGCTCTTTAAATCCAAAGTGCCCATAGCCGACAGCCAAAAGATCCTAAAAACCAGAAAAACAGATTTAAAATAAGAGAAGATGGAGCTGGGCATGGTGGTACCTGCTTGTAATCCCAGTACTTGGGAGGCTGAGACAGGAGGATGCAGTTTCACAGCCAGTCTCAGCTACTTTAGTGAGGCCCTCCACAACTCAGTGAGACCCTGTTTCAAACTAAAGAATAAAAAATAGGGCTGGGGTGTAGCTTGGTGGTAGAATATCTCTGGTTTCAATCCTCAGCACCACGAGAGAGAGAGAGAGAGAGAGAGAGAGAGAGAGAGAGAGAGAGAGAGAATATGAGAGAGAGAGAATATGAGAGAGAATAGAGGGAGAGAAGATGCCATAATAATATTGACAGACATGCTGGTAAGACTTTGATTTAGAGAAAAAAATACCAATATACTATCCATTTTCATTCTATATCTCCATTTTCCTAAGCAAATAAAATTAATCAGTACAATGCTTCAGTATCTAAAAAGAGTCAATTGCTAACAAGTTCTTTTCCATATTAAAGCAATCTTCCCATGATTGTATTATTATATCATAATATATTATGGGGTTTTGAGGGCAACCTAATCATTTCAAAAGTAAAAATAAAAGACATGTTAAAGGCACAGCCTATGAACTGAATGTGTCTCTTCTATCCCAATTTATATGTTGAAGCCCTAATACCCAGTATAATTAAATTTGTAGATAGGGCTTTTTGGAGGAAAACTTAAATGAGGTCTTAAGGTTAGGATCCTACCCCAAGAGGACTGGTGACTTAAGAATAGGAAGAGACATCAGAATTTGTTTTCTCTGCCAAGTGTGGATACTGTGGGAAGTGGGTTGAAAAAGAGTTCTCACTGAGAACAAAATAAGCAACACCTTGATCTTGGACTTCCCAGGCTCCAGAACTATGAGAAAATCAATTGCTATTGTTTGAGCTATACAGTCTATGATATTTTGTTATGGTGGTCCAAGCTAGTTAAAATAGCAGATCATTTCAAGAAATGCATATGTAAAAGCTGGGTGTGATAGTTAACACATGAAATCCCAGTACTTGGGAGGCTGGAACAGGAGGAGAGTAGGTTGGAAGGCAAAGTACAGTAACTTATACTTTGTTTCAAAATAAAAAGTAGGAAGGGCTGGGGGTGTAACTCAGAAGTAGAATGCCTCTGGGTTCAATCTCCAGTAACACACCACACACACAAACACAGAGAGAGAAATAAATGCATAAGTAAATATAAATACAGAGAGACAGAAGTTTAATGACTAATCAAATCCAGTCTCCTTGTTGTAATCAAATGCCTTTATTTTTAAAATATTATATTTTCGGCTACCATCTTACTTTCATACCAATACCATGTTTCCACAATTATCTCTCCTATAATCCCTAAGCTCTTTTAACCTGACATTGACAGATCTCTCTCATCTCTTCTTGATTCTACATAAGCATTACTCCCTCCAAGAAACATTCAAGGGATTCTCTTACATGCTCTAACAGCAGTATTTCCTTACCAAAGCACATAGGAATGTATAAATTATTATGTGGGCACAGTCTATGAATTAATTATTGCTGTATCTCTAGGGCCTTAAAAGAGTGCCAACACAGTTAATGTTCAATAAATATTTGAAAAATGAATTAATAAATATTATACATGTCATCTGCAATATGCTTTTATTTAGCTTCATACAAAACTATTTAATCTCAATAGCAATGTATTAATTTTAAAAATGCAAGTATATTCAGTTTCTGAAAATGGTTCATATATTTTTATTGCAAATAGCTTATTAATAAATACCACTTATTAGATACCAGCTTAAAATACCAATTAGTAAATGCTACTTTATAAATGGTTTTATAAAGACAAATGGTTTTATAGACAAATCTATAATACAATTATTTTATTAAAATAATAAACATAATTCAAACAATGTATTATTTAAATTTTAACAAAAATGATCAACAAAATTTTAATAACCATGAGTTTTGTACACAGCACTTGATAAATTGTGTCAATGAAATCATAAGGCTATTTTTTTTCTGGGGGTTGTAGCTCAAAGGTAGAATGCCCCTGGATTCAATCGCAAGAAAAAAAAAAAAACACTAAATAATTACTCCAAAGATACTGCCATTCCCAAAAAGTTTTTGGAATTGCTAAATTGAAAATGTCTATAATAATCTCTTTTTTTTAACAAGCAAAAATACCATTTCCCATCTTAATGGTTCATCTTACTTGCCTCAAGAGGGCTTCCGGCAGTGTATTTGGGCAAGAACTCTGGTGCCAGACATCTCCTTAGATCCTGGCTACTTCACTCACTACTTGTGTAATGTTGGGCAAGTTATTTATTCTTTTTTGTGCTTCAGTTTCCTCATCAACATAATGAAGAAAAAAATAGTATCTAACTCATAGGGTTTTGTGTTAATACAGGGTAAAACACAACAGTGCTTGGTACATCATAATGCTTTTTAATATATTTGCTAATATTAATAGTAACAGCATCTTAATGAATATCAAACTTATTTTTCAGGGGCAGTGAATTAAAGCATATACTTCCAAATATGACTACTTTGGTAAGAATTCAAATAAGGGTAGATGGGTTTGGGATATAAAATAAATTTATCATACACTACCTTCTATGACACTTCTCAGTATCTTAAAAGGATTCAGAAATGCAATGCCTCAAGTATATCTACTAAAAAAAAAGTACACCACAGTGTAGATAAATAATGTTTACATGTTTAGGAATAAAAATATTATTTTGTAGCTGTTTGCACTTTCCATTTTGAAACATGAACTTGTTTTAAGGGCATTCTAAAGGTAGGGTTTATGCTTAATTTAAATCTCTTGTCGCATATCAAATAAAAAAATATTAGAACTTGACAGTTGCCCTTAAATACTACAGCTAAAATTGTTAAGATGTTTGATAACTTACTGGATTAGTTTTGTTCCAGGCAAGGCTGCTTACATTAAGGCCTTTGGTTAAGTCACAGGAAAAAGACCAAAGTCGTTCCAAATTGGCTGGTATTGTTGATTGTTCTGTATCTATTTCTATTTCTTCTTCTTCCTCTTTCTTAGCTTCTTCTTCGACTTCTTCAAGTTTTTCGCCTTCTAAATGTTCTTCAGGCTCTTCAGGTTCAGGTTCTAAAATTATATCAAACAGAAACATCATTGTCCTTTATACCTACAGGGTCCTGCCAATGTCTCCAAACAGCATCTCTTTAAGTACACTGATCTACTAGATTATGTGGCTCAGTGGTGGGGCACCTTAAATGGCAGCCTGGGGCTGTTGCAGTCTCTTGTTCTGGGTTCCCCCAAAATTTAGCAGCTTGCTGGGCGTGGTGGCACATGCTTGTAATCCCCATGCTTGGGAGGCTGAGACAGGAGGATCACACAGGTTTGAAGCCAGCCTCAGCTACTTAGTGAGGCTCTCAGCAACTTAGTGAGACCCTGTTTCCAAATAAAAATATAAAATAGGTCTGGGAGGATAGGCTGGAGGTAGAAAAGCCCCTGAGTTCCAGCCCCAGTACCACACACACAAAAAAACATAATTGGCAGCTCTTTGAATCGCTCAATAAATAGGCCAGAGTAATACATCCAAATGAGAAATATGGTCAGGTACAACCACTTCACCTTAGAAGGTGTATCTCAACTTATTCCTCAGTAAGTGACCCCTAGAAATCTTACAAAGGTAGAAGTCACCAGGTAAGGTTGGTTTTATTTATTTATTTATTTTGGTACTGGAGGTTAATCCCAGAGGCATTCTAGCTCTGATCTATACCCCCAGCCATATTTTATTTATTTTTTAAACAGGGCCTCAGTAAGTTATCACACACTGTCCTTGAACTTGTGAACCTCCTGTCTCAGCCTCCCAAGTATTTGGATTACAGGTGCGTGCCACTGTGCTGGCTACCAGATAAAATTTATTTATTAAAATTTCATTTATTTCTGTTTAGTAAGATTGTTCTTGTAGTTAGGCATCACATTTTTCTGCTTCTTTGCATTACTAGTCATGTTTTTAGATGCTATTATAAATGTTACAGTGTTAAATTCATTATGTTTTATTCCTTTCAAAAGCTCGTTTTAAAAGGTCACTACTTCCTTTAAAAAGTTGAAATTCATGTTGGCAAGTAATCAACTTACTTTTGAATCTGAATGGCATTTTATGGCCTTTTATACAGGATTATTGGAATGTCTAGATTAACTTTTTCTCAGACTAATCTAGCTCTACTTGTTAAGGTAACACCCTTTTAGATATCTACTAAATGCCTCAGTTATTTATACACTGAAGTCTCTCTCTCTCTCTGCCTAGTCAAAACTCAAATGTTCACCAATCATGTGTGAACTCTGAGATTTGTACCTCATATAGCTCCATGGTACTTATTAGTTGACTTTTTGGAGGTTTATCCTAACATGCACAGCTTAGGATGTAGACAAAGCCTTAATGGTAGAGTTACATGGATTTTGCTCTCTATAGCTCTGCCCTAACTGATTTTCTGTCCACCACCTCTAGCTATATCACCCTGCCAGAGCTTTAATCTATGTCTCATATAAAAACAAGACCACAACACTATACTAGAATCCACATACCTGCCCTGCAGGCTCATATTTTTCTATATCCTAACTAAAAATAGAAGTACTGTTTCATCAAGAGATCAATGATGGGTTCCCAAATGCTATAGCAGGCTTTGAGTCATTATAAATTAACCATATTAGATTATCCTTCCTATTATAAACCAAAAAAATTAGATATATAAGGTAGCTGTGTTAAGGCACTGAACAATAGATAATGCAGGACCATGAACTATAGGGTCAACGTAATTTCCAGCCTGGGAATAATTTCTTGATCAAAGTGCTAGGAAATGCTTTATAATGGTGGGAAATTTCTCTATTTCTTTGCTGTGGAGTTAATTTCTTAATTGGAAACAATACTGTGTATAATAGCATGATGATGAACAAAGCATTCGTTTTCTGGTACCAAAAATTGAACCAAGAGATACTCTACCTCCAAGCTATATCCCCAGTCCTTTTTATTATTATTTTTTAAATTTTGTGGGGGTTTTTTGTTTTGTTTTGTGGTACTGGAGATTGAACCCAAAGACATTCTTTTTTTGTGTGTGTGGTGCTACTGGGGATGGGACCCAGGGGCCTTCTACCTCTGGGCTACACTCCCAGCCCCATTTTATATTTTATTTGGAAACAGGGTCTTGCTAAGTTGCTGAGAGCCTCACTGAGTAGCTGAGGCTGGCTTTGAACCTGCGTGATCCTCCCGTCTTAGCCTCCCAAGAGCGGGGATTACAAGCGTGCACCACCACGCCCGGCACCCTGCCCAATTTTTTATTCTTTATTTTGAAACAGGGTCTCACTGAGTTGCAAAGGGCCTCACTAAGTAGCTGAGGCTGTCGGCGAACCACAATCCTCTGAGCTCAGCCTCCCAAATACTGGGATTACAAGCATGCACCACCACACCTGGCTGAACCCAAAGACATTCTACCTCCAAGCTACACCCCCAGCCCTATTTCTTATTCTTTATTTTGAAACAAGGTCTCACTAAGTGACTCACTGAGTAGCTTGATGCTGGCCACAAACCTGCGATCATCCTGTCTCAGCCTCCCAAGTACTGGTATTACAAGCATGAGCCACCACACCTGGCTTAATTTTTGTTTTAAAACAGGGTTTTGGCTGGGCGTGGTGGCGCACGCTTGTAATCCCCGCGCTTGGGAGACAGAGACAGGAGGATCGTGTAGGTTCGAAGCCAGCTGCTTGCTCTGGCTTAAGAGACCCTGTTTCAAAAAAAAAAAAAAAAATATATATATATATATATATATATATATATATATATATATATATATATATATATATATATGTCTGGGAGTGTAGCCCAGCAGTAGAAGGGCTTCCAGGAACCCCAGTACCACCAAAAAAAAAAAAAACCAAACAAACAAACAAAAAAAAAACAGGGTTTTGCTAGGTTGCTAAGGGTCACTGTCTTGAACCTTTGATTCCCCTGTGTCAGCCTTCCAAGTACTGGTATTATAGGCATGTGCTACCATACCTGGCTTGAATAAAGCATTATATAAGTCCACGGACCATAACTTAGGCAGAAACATTGTGTGCAGGAAAGGCAAATCCATACTCAAATTAAGCATCTATTCCAATAAGGACAAAACTCTGATGGAAACCCTGATGGAAATGGTTCAGTGTAATCAACCTGTCACCAACTAGATGACTGGGGAATTGTTTCCTATCAGGGCAGGGATTCTGTTGATCTCTGCTGCTGGCAGATTGGGCATTGAGCAATGACAGTAGCCAAGTTGGCCTGACTGAGTGGAAATCATGCTCTTGAGCACATGCATCACCTCCATCCCTGCTACCATGGCTGTTCTTTATGAGTTTATTGAGCAATGACAGGTGGCTAGGGAAGAAGGATGAATGGTATCCACAGAATGGAATATCTTAGCCACTAGAAATTTTTTTTTTTTTTTGGTGGTACTGGGGTTCCTGGAAGCCTTTCTACTTCCGGGCTACACTCCCAGACCTATTTTATATTTTTTTATTTGGAAACAGGGTCTCTTAAGCCAGTGAGGCAGGCTCCGAACCAGCGCGATCCTCCTGTCTCCGCCTCCCAAGCGGGGATTACAAGCGTGTGCCACCATGCCTGGCTCCACTTGATTTTTAAATCTTCAGTTGACATCACCCTCTGTTGAATATTAATACAGAACATAAGCATCTTCATTTCCATTCAAAGAGGCTTATCCATATACCTCTTCCCCAACTTCTTTATTACTGTGTGTGTGTGTGTGTGTGTGTGTGTGTGTGTGTGTGTGTTACTGAGGATGGAATCCAGAGGCATTCTACTTCCAAGTGACACTCCAGCCCTATTTTTAATTCTTTATTTTGAAATAGGGTCTCACTGAGTTGCAAAGAGCCTCACTAAATATCTGAGGCTGTCTGTGAACTGCAATCCTCCTGTGTCAGCCTCAAGAATGCTGGGATTACAAGCGTGCACCACCATACTTGGTTTATTACTAATTTTCTAATCATGCTTTTTCCAAGTCCATGACCATCCAGTCAAACTATTGGCTATCGCAAATGAATCCACTTATAACCACCTATCTGGCTATTTCTCTTTCTAAGCAAAGGGTACACCTGGGTATATTGCCCACTGGGAAGATGTTCCTTCAAACACTATCCTCTGGAGATGTCTGAGAAAGGTGCTATTGATTGAGGAGTATTGAGTATTCTCTATTTTTATGATTCAAGTAAGACTTTTATTCACTTAACCTAAAAGTATTTCACTTCTAGAAACACCATGATTGACTAGCTGATGTCATAGGTCTATTTGAATCAGACTGCTATGATTCTTACTTAAACTCTGCCACAGTCTACCTTGCTTTTGGTGGTTGATTGCCACCATTTGGGCCCTTCCACCCTAAGATTTACTTATCCCCACTGAATCTATATTTTCTAATTCAATGATGAGATGGAGTCAAGGGTGGACTGCCAAGAAAATTACAATTAAAAGTATTCATGCAGGAAAATATAAGGTCTATTTGGGGATTACCCAGTAAGTCTAGTATGGCTAAATTTAGAGACTGTGAACTAATACAAAGATGTAATCTCTGGCCAAAGTGCAGACATCTTTTGAATAATATATCCTGAAATGTGTGGTTATTCTAGGCAATGTTTTTGAGCAGTCAAGTTCCATGCTTTGTTCAGGATATATCAACAAGGTGGGATGGTATAGCAGAAGAAAAACTGGAATTTGGGATCAAAAGACTTTGACTGAAGTTTTTAATCTAAGGGACAACTTTTTGTGGGTTCTTTAGTCTCAACTTTATTGCTACTTGTATGTTTAGTATTGAAAACAATATAAAACAGGTATTCTAATAACCTACCCTGTAGATGACATTAGAAAATATATAATATTAATAATAATAATATCAATTAATTTTTAATTATTTGAGCTTATGTAAAATTTTTTTTCTTTCTTTTTTTTGTGGCACTGGAGATGGAACCAGGGGCATTCTACCTCCAAGCTATACCCCCAGCCCTATTTTCTATTCTTTTTTTTTTTTTTTTAAATAGGGTCTCACTGAGTTGCTAAGGGCAGCACTAAGTAGCTGAGGCTGTCCACAAACTGCAATCCTCCTGTCTCAGCCTCCGAAATGCTGGGATTATAAGCATAGGCCACCATACCTGGCTCTGTAACCATGATTTTTTAAAAATACCTTTTAGAATAGGAAGCTGACGATAAGCGGCAAGTTTTGGCTGAAATATGTTTTCCATTAGCACTCGTTCCATGAAAAATAAGTCTTGATGAAATTTGTCAGATTTTAATATTGCATCTGAGTGGTCTTCTTCATCTTCATGGATTTTAGACAGAATTACATTTTCTATATCCATTAGAGAACTAGCTTCACTATCTGCAAAATACAAACACAATGAATGATAAAATATATAAATAATATTAGAGGGTTCATGCATCTATTATTATTAGATGGTTATTTTTTAATTCTAAAGATTCAAAAAGAACCAGATGTGGTGGTGCATATCTGTAATCCCAGTACTTGGGAGGCTGAGACAGGAGGATAGTAGGTTTGTGGCCAGCCTCAGCTGCTTAGTGAGGCCTTCTATAACTTAGTGAGACCCTGTTTCAAAATAAAAAATAAAAGATTCAAGAGTGACACTTTTTCATTTCTATTTCTTCCACTTTCCAACAACATCAACAAATATTAACTCAATCTTTTATATGTTATTAAAATGCAAGATTAACATATTAACTCATTCTAGAATATTTAACCATCAAGAAATACTCTTTTTCAGAAGGAAAATAATGATAACTTTATAAGGTAATTTGTATCTGCCTTAGTCTTTTTTTGTTATTGTTGTATCAGAATACCACAATATGGATAATTTGTAAAGAAAATAAATGTGTTTCTTACAGTCTTGAAGACTAGGAAGTCTAAGGTCAAGGGGATATATCTTGCTGTATCATAATATGAAGGAAGGCACCACATAACCAGAAACAGGGAGCGTGCAAGCTCAGGTCTCTCTTTTATTTCTTAAAAAGCCACTAATCCTATCACAGGGCTCCTGCCCTAATGAACTCATTTAACTCTACCAAGTAAAGGCCCCCCTCTAAATACCATAATATATAAATATCAAGATTAAGTTTTCAACATAATTTGGGGGGACACATTCAAACCACAGCAATATCAATATACTTTCTTTTTCCACTGAAATAAGATTCTTACCAGTGCTCAGATAAAAGTATGACTTGATGATTGCTTTATGGGAATGCTATTCTACTGTATTTTTTGTTATTGCTATAACAGATTAAAGACTTAAAAGTAATGCAAATTTGTTATCTTTCAGTTCTGTCAGATAGAGGTCTGACACAGGTTTCACTTAGCTAAAAAAAAAAAAAGTGCATAGGGCAGTGTTCCATTTTGGAAGCTCTAGAATAGAATTTGTTTACTGGACTTTTCCAGCTTCTTAAAGGTTACCCACAACCTTTTCTCTATTTTCAGAGACCAATACTGAATTTCTCAGACCTTCTGCTGTCATTACATCTCTCTCCCAGACCATACCTGGGAAAGGTCTTCCACTTTTATGTACTCACATATTTAAACTGGGCCCACTTAGATTATCTAGGATCATCTCCCCATCTCAAAATCCTATTGTAATTACATCTGAAATCCTTTTTATCATGTAAGGTAACATATTCAGAGGTTCTAGGCATTGCTGGTTTGTATACAAACTTGGGAGACCACTATTCTTCCTACAATACTTCTTAATATACTAGTAAGTATTACAAGTATTAAAGAACTGAATGAAAGCCAGGCGTGGTGGTGCACACCTGTAATCCCAGCATTCAGGAGGCTGAGACAGGAGGATCGGAGTTCACAGACAGCCTCAGCTACTTAGTGAGGTCCTCCTCAACTTAGTGAGACCCTGTTTCAAAATAAAGAATAAAAAATAGGGCAGGGCCTGTAGCTTGGAGGTCAAATGCCCCTGGGTTCTATCCCTAGAACCGCAAAAAAAAAAAAAAAAAAAAAGAATGCACAAAAAACTGGTGTAGTGGTGCATGCCTGTAATCCCAATATTGGTAGGCTGAGATAAGAGGATTGAAGGTTTCAAATGAGTCTTAGCAACTCAGTGAGGCTCTCAGCAACCTAATGAGACCCTGTTTCAAAATAAAAAAATTAAAATGTCAGGGTTGGTTTATAGGTTGAGGATTTAGCATGAAGAGTAAGGAAATGTCAGAGAAATGGGAATACCCTTCTTTCATTTTTTTTTCTTTTCTGGTACTGGGGATTATACCCAGAGGTATTCTAACTCTGAGCTATATCTCATCCCCTTTTTTTTATTTGTTTTGTTTTTAAACAGGTTCTTGCTGAGGCTATCCTTGAACCTGTGATCTTCATGTCTCAGTGCCCTAAGTACTGGAATTATAGACATGTGCCATCATACCCAGGTGTGTGTGTGTGTGTGTGTGTGTGTGTGTGTGTGTGTGTATGTAGTGATACTTGGCATTGAATCCATAGAGGGGAAAAATCAGTGAATGCAAAGAAAGAATAATAGAAATAGCCTAATTTGTGTGGGGCGGGGGGTACTGGGGGTGGAACCCAGGGGCTTTTCTACCTCCAACCTATACTCCCAGACCTATTTTATATTTTATTTGGAATCAATGTCTCACTAAATTGCTGAGAGCCTCACCAAGTAGCTAAGGCTGGCTTCAAACCTGTGCAATCCTCCTGTCTCAGCCTCCCAAGCGCTAGAATTACAAGTGTGTGCCACCACGCCTGGCAGAAACAGCCTAATTTTAAAAAATACATTCTGGAAAAAATGAATAAAACCTCAGGACCTGTGAAATTAGAAAAAATATATAGAATTCATGTTATGAACATCCCAGAAGAAGAGGAGAAAGACTGAAAATGTACCTGAAGAAAAGATAGCCAAAAACTTCTGAAATTTAACAAAGAACAATTGATTCAAGAAACTAAGCTGGGTGTGGTGGTGCATACTTTTAATCCAGCATTCGGGAGGCTGAAAAAGGTGGATCAAAGTTTGAGGTCATCCTCAACCTACTTAGTAAGGTCATTTTTAACTCAGTGACACCCTGTTTTAAAAATAAAGAATAAAAAAAGTTGGCTGGGGGTATAGCTCGGAGGTAGCTCAGAGGTAGAATGTCCCTAGTACTACAAAAAAAAAAAAGAATCTAACTGTACCTAAAGTATGATAAACCTAAAGATATCCACACTAAGACAAATCATCTTTAAACTACTGAAAAGAGAAGAAAAAAAAATCTAGGAACCAGTAAGGGAAAAATGATACCTTATCTATATGGGGAAAATAATTTGACCAGCAACTGATTTTAATGAGAAACCACCAATACTAGAAAGAAGTGGTACATATTCTCTGAATGCTGCATGAAAAAAAAAAAAAACCCTGTCAATACAGAATTCTATACCCAGTAAAAATGTCCTATAAAAATAAAGAGAAAGAAAGTCAAGTATGATGGCACACGCTTGTAAGCCCAGTATTTGGGAGACTGAGACAGGATATCACAGGTTTGAGACTAGCCTCAGCAACTTAGTGAGACCCTGTTTCAAAATAATAAATAAAAAAGGCTGAGGATAATAGCTTAGAGGTAGAATGACCCTGTGTTCAATCCCCATTATGAGGAGAAAGAGAGAGAGATTGATTTTCTCTGATTTAGGGATATTAAGAGAATTTATCTCCAAAAAATCTTCCCTAAGAATGACTAAAAAATTTCTATGAACAGAAATAAAGTGAGAAAGAAAGAAATTTTGTAACATCAGAGAGAAAAGAAAGACAATGAAGAGACTTAAAATGTGGGTAAATGGAATAACTTCTCTTATTTTTAGATGTATATTTTTTATTTATTTATTTTTGCAGTACTGGGAATGGAACCCAGGGACATTGTACCTCCAAGCTACACCCCCAGTCCTATTTTTTGAGTCTTTTTATTTACTTCTTTATTTTTTTATTTTGTGGTACTGGGGATGGAACCCAGGAGTATTGTACCTCCAAGCTACACCCCAGCCCTATTTTTTAGTCTTTTCATTTTGAAACAGGGTCTCACTGAGTTGCGAAGAGCCTTGCTAAGTAGATGAGGCTGTCTGCAAACCCAAATCCTCCAGTCTCCACCTCCCAAATGCTGGGATTACAAGCATGTGTCACCACACCCGGCTCAGATGTTTATGATTGAATGAAAATTATACTGTCTAATGTAATTCTATACATCTAAATTTTAAAATATTTAAATATCCCCTTAAATATTTATAAAAAATATTTAAGGCAATCTGGAGAGGGTGAAAAATGTAAAGGGAGTAAGGTTTACTTGAACTGGTAAAATGCTGACATTAGTGAATTATGATAAGTTATATGTAGAATGTAACATGTAGAGTACCCCCTAAAAATATACAAAGAGATAAACTAAGAAAACTCTTTATATAAATTAAAGTGGTTTATGGTTATTAAATATAGAATGTCCCCTAAAGAGCTCATATGTTAATGCTCAAAGTTGATATAATTAAGTCACAGGGTTGTAATCTCATTAGTGGATCAATCCATTGTAATGAATTTAGGTGGTAACCTAGGCAGGTGGGGTGTAGCTGGAGAAGGCACATCCCTGAGACTATGGCCTTAGAGATTGTGTTTTTGTCTTTGAATCCCCTTGCTTGCTCTTTCTTGCTTCTGGCCTATATGATGTGTGAACAGAGTCTTGATCTGATTCTCTCTCTCTAGTTCCTTCTGTCATGTCCTAAATTACATAGATCCAGGTTGACATGGACTCAACTCTGAAATCTTCAACAAACTATCAGTAAATAAAGATTCCTTCCTCTGAGTTGTGTGGTCAGTTGTTTTGGATTACAACAGTGAGAATATTGACCAAGAGAAATAAAATTATAAAATATATTTGTGTAATCAACATGAACACAGGGAAAAGAGAAAGGAGAAACAAAAACAGAGAGGACAAAAAACAAGTAGAAGACTTGAGAACTATACAAGTTTATATACAATAAAAATTACATTAAATACAAATGGTATAAATTACCAAATTAAAAGCAGAGATCAAACAATTGATTAAAATATGACTCAAATACATTAAGTTTATAAGAAATTTATTTCAAATATATAATATAGTTAGGATAAAACAAAAGGGATGGAAAAAAGAGATATCAGACAAACAGTAACCAAAAGAAAGGAGAGACTACACCAATATCATTTAAAGTAGACTTCATAGCAAAGAAAATTACCAGAAATATATAGAAATATTTTTAATGACTGCAACAATAAGAAATAGCAATAATAAATTCCTATGCATTAAAAACAAGGCTACAAAATAGGCAAAGCAAAAACTGATAGAAATGAAAAGAGAAATATACAAATCCAAAATTTAACAAACTAAAGAGACAGAAAATAAGCATAAAATAAAAAACTAAAATCATCATCAACTAAAAATATCTAAATAATAGTTCTATAACTCTGTATGCCTATAGAAAATGCCTATACAAAATATATCCTGAGCCATAAAACAAATCCAACAAAACTATTTAAAAGATGGGAAATCATAATGTGTGAAGAGAGATCATACTGTGTTCTTCAAACAAAATGGAATTAAATAAGAAATCAATAATGGTAAGATAAAAACAAAATCTTCGAAAACTTGAAATTTGAAGAACACACCCTATATAATGTAAGGATAAAAAAAGGAAGTCACTGGCTGGCCATGATGGTGCACTCTTGTAATCCCAGCATTCGGGAGGCTGAGACCGGAGGATCGTGGTTCACAGACAGCCTCAGCTACTTAGTGAGGCCCTCTGCAAATTAGTGAGATCCTGTTTCAAAATAAAGAATAAAAAATAGGGCAGGGGGTGTAACTCAGAGGCAGAATACCCCTGGATTCCATCCTAAGATCCACAAAAAAAGTCACTAAGAAAATGAAACATATATTTAATTTAATAAAAATGAAAATACAATATGTTCAAATTTGTAGAAAACAAATGAAGTAGAGATGAAAGGAAAATTCACAAATATATAAATTAGAAAACAGGAAAGTCTCATATCAATAACCTAAGCTCCCATCTCAATAACAAAAAAGAAAAAGAAACTGAAAGCAATAAAAAGGGGAGATAATAGAAAAGATATCAGAAATAAATTAAACTGGAGATGGAAAAATAGAGACAGTGAAACAATGAGTTGTTTCTTTGAGAATATCAATAAAATTAACAATCCTACAGCAAAACTGACAAAGAAAAGAGAGGAAACAAAAGAAACAAATAACCAAAATCAGAAATGAAATAGATCTTATAGTCTTTGGAGACATCAAAAGGATGAGATAATATTAAGAGAAAAAAAATATATATATATATATTTGGTGGTACTGGGGATGGAAGCCCTTCTACCTCCGGGCTACACTCCCAGACCTATTTTATATTTTATTTGGAAACAGGGTCTCTTAAACCAGCAAAGCTGACTTCAAACCTGCATAATCCTCCTGTCTCAGCCTCCCAAGCGCTGGGATTATAAGGCTGAGCCACCATGCCTGGTTATTTTTCTATTTTTGAAATAGGGTGTCACTAAGTTGCAAAGGGCCTCACTAAGTAACTGAGGCTGTCCATGAACTGCAATCTTCCCATCTTAGCCTCCCAAATGCTAGGATTACAAGCGTGTGCCACCACGCCTGGCTTCTAGTGCAGTTTTATAAGAAAACAAGTCTCAAAATGTCAAGCTCTACTGAGTTAAATTATATAATATGAAAATATTCAAAAGTGTAACTTAAATTTTTATAACTTGAGTTAGTAAAAAAAAAAATTCTTCCATATTAAAAATATATTTAAATGCTGGGCGTGGTGGCGCACGCTTGTAATCCCCGTGCTTGGGAGGCGGAGACAGGAGGATTGCACAGGTTCCAAGTCAGCCTCGCTGGCTTAAGAGACCCTGTGTCCAAATAAAAATATAAAATAGGTCTGGGAGTGTAGCCAGGAGGTAGAAGGGCTTCCAGGAACCCCAGTACCACCAAAAAATATATATATATATATATATATATATATATATATATATATATATATATATAAAAGTTATAATTTTGTGTTAAAATTAATTATAAAAGTTTATCTTAAGACTTGGAATACTAAAAGCTAGAGTTGTAATGCAGGGTTTCTCAATTTGGTAATACTGACATTATAGGTTAGATAATTATTTGTTATGAAGGATGGCCCTGAATAGTGATATAATTTTAGCAGTATCCTTAGCATCTATTTACAACATGCCTTCATTGTCATGACAAACAAAAATGTCACCAGGCATTGCTAAATATTCCCTGTGGAGGTAAAATTATTCCCAGTTAAGATTTTTCTTAACTAGGGGTTAATATATACTATTAACTATATATTTTAAGTTATCTAGTCTAAGAATGAAAGGAAGAAAGAAAATTATGGAATTCATGAGTGTGAGAGTGTAAGAGCAATTAGAAAAGCACCAAAGACAGAATCTTTAAAAATTTTTGGAGGATAGGGAATAAAAAATAAAATTTTCAGTTCAGAATTTAAGGCAATGTTATGAAGTAACAGTATTATTTTTTAGTAAAAGTTGTACTTTTCAGTTACAGCAGAAATATTTTCTCCTTACTGTACACAAATTTTAAATGTCATGTGAAAACCACTCAAAAAACTAAAATAAATGAAATCTTACTTTTTTCGATATTATTCCCTAGCAGTCGTTGGTCCCGATCTTTAGAAATTACACTTGCTTTACTACTTGATTCAATTGCAGATCGTTTTATTGATAAAGTTGTAAGTTCTAGAGCATTATAAGAATCATACAAATCCCAGGTAGTGGCCATTATGCCTAAATAAAAAGAAAGGTAAAATTATCTTAAAATTAGAACTCTAGTATTTTGGCTTTATACAAAACTACTCAAAGCAAAATCTAAGAATATTTATTTTTATTCAGAACCTACTATTATTTTTACAATAATGATAGGAAGTAGATAAATATGGAAAATATAATTCATGATGCAGCCTCATGCGATCCTTTATCATCACATTATTAGCATATAAAAATACCTTCATATTTAGGGCTTAGCTCCAAATTATCCTATCATTTCTGAACTTCATACCTCTCTTCCATCTTCCCCAAAATGCCTCAGCATAATCTCATCAGTCTGTTATTAGAGAGGCTGTTTTAGGAATAGGGACCTGGATAATAGTGTTATAATAAAATTTTTATGTTCACATTTGTGGTTAACATATGAAATCTTTGTGCTAGCACCTGGTTTCATTTTGTTAGTTTTTAATATGCTTTTATTGGTGCATTATAGTTTCACACCAAACCATGTTGACAGTGACATACATGCACAGAGCACTTGGTGGGCTCCCTTCCCCTGATTTTCTTCCCCACCCCCCTTTCCCCATAAAGAGTTCTGAGATTGGCATTGGCATTTTCACATATGTACACAAAGCCAAAGGTAGTAATTTCTTCAATGATTCTCACTCTTCCCTTTTCTCTCCCCTTAGATCTCCTCCCTGGCTCCACTGAGATTTCTCCTCCATTATTTGGCATTCCTCTGGTATCCCAAATATTCCCTAACTTGCATATATGAGAGAAAACAAAAGACCTTTCTTAACTGGCTAATCTCACTTAACATAAATGTTATCCATGTCCTTCCATTTTCCTGCAAATGACATAATTTTGTTCTTTATTGCTGAATAGAATTTCATTGTGTGGATTTCCCATAATTTTGTAATCCATTCATCTGTTGATAGACACCTAGGTTGGTTCCATAATTTGGCTATTGTGAATTGTGCTTCTATGAACATGGGTGTATGAACATGGGTATGCATATATTACTATAGTTCTGATTTCAGCACCTTTGAAAAGATACTCAGAATTGAGATAGGTCCATTCCCAGTTTTCTGAGGAATTTCCACATTGATCTCCATAGTGGCTGAACTAATTGGCAATCACACCAACAGCGCAGAAGCGTTCCAGTTTCCCCACAACCTCATAAATATTGTTTTTTGGTTTTTTTTTTTTTTTACTCTGGATTATTGTCATTCTAATTGGGGTTAGATAGAATCTCAGTATAGTTTTGATTTGCATCTCCCTGACTGCTAATGTTGAACATTGTTTATGTTTTTATTGGCCATTTGTATCTCTTCTTTTGTGAAGTGTCTATTTAGTTCAATTGCCCATTATTGATTGGATCTTTTCTTAGTATAAAGTCTTTAAAATTTTTGTATATTATAGTGATTTTTCTAGGTCTGTGAAGAATGACATTGGTATTTTGATAGAGATTGCACTGACTCTGTAGATCACTTTTGGTAGAAAGGTCATTTTAATAATATTAATTTTACCTATCCAAGAACAAAAAGATCTTTCCATCTTCTAAGATCTTCCATTTATTTCTTGTTTTATAATTTTCATTGTAAAGGCTTTTTACCTCCTTGGTTAGGCTTATTCTTAGGTATTCAATTGGGTTTGAGATTATTGTGAATTGAATTGTCTGCTGGATTTCTTTCCCCGTGGATTCATGGTTGGCATATAGAAATGCTACTAATTTTTTTTTAGATTTATTTCATATCCTGCTATTTTTCTGAGTTTGCTAATCAGTTCTAGTAGTGTTTTTGTTGAGCTTTTTGGGCCTTCTAAATATAGGATCGTGTCATCTGCAACTAGAGATAATTTTAATTCTTCTTTTCCTCTTTGAATTATTTTGATAGCCTTCTCTTATCTTATTGCTTTGGCATCTTTGTCTTGTTGCTGATTTTAAAAGGAATTTCCACAGTTTCTCCTCCACTGAGTATGATGTTGGCTTTTGGTTTATTGTATATTGCTTTATAATATTGGTTTATTGTATAATGCCACTGAGGCATGTTCCTTATATCCCAGTCTTCTTTAGGGTTTTAACATGAATGGGTGGTGGGTTTTGTCAAAAGATTTTTCAGCAGCTATTAAGATGATCATGTGATTTTTGTCCTTAGTTTAATTTTTGAGTAATATGTATTGACTTGTGTATGTTTAACCAGCCTTGCATTCCTAGGATGAAACCAACTTAGTCTTGATATATAATTTTCTTGATGTGGTTTTGAATGTGCAAAATGTGTATTCTGCTTAGAACTTTTGCATCTATATTCATCAATTATACTGGTCTGTAATTTTCTTTTCTTGCAGAATCTTTATTCAGTTTCCATATTAAGGTGATATGGCCTCATAGAAGGAGTTTGGAAGAATTCCATCTCTTTTGATTTCAAGAAATAACCAGTGAAGTATTGGGTATAATTCTTCTGTACAGGTTTGTAGAATTCAGCTAAGAATCCATCTGGACCTGAGCTTTTCTTTGATGGCAGACATTTTATTGCTATTTCTATGTCTTTGCTTGCTGTTCATCAGTTTAGGTTTTTATTTTATTTTATTTTTTGGGTGTGGGGATGGAACCTAGGGGCATTCAACCTCCAAGCTATACCTCCTGCCCTATTTTTTATTCTTTATTTTGAAACCAGGTCTCACTAAGTTGCAGAGGGTCTCAGTAGCTGAGGCTGTCCCCAAACCATGATCCTCTGGTCTCAGCCTCCTGGATGCTGAGATTACAAGCATGTGCCACCACGCCCAGATTAGGTTTTTAAATATCTTCTTGATTAGATTTAGATAGGTTGTATGTATCTAGAAATCTGTCAGTTTCTTTCATGTTTTTCAGTTTATTGGAATATTAATTTTCAAAAGCTTCTGATGATCTTCTAGATTTCCCCACTGTTTGTGGTCATGTCTCTTTTTTCATTTCTGATTTTAATAATTTGGGTTGATTCTCTCTTTTGGTTAGGCTGGCTAAGGGTTTGTCAATCTTGTTAATCTTTTCACAGAACCAGATTTTTGTTTTGTAGATCCTTGGTATAGCTTTTTGTTGTTGTTGTTGTTGTTGTTCTCTATTTCATTATGTCTGCTCTAATTTTAGTAGTTCTCACCTTCTCCTGGCTTTCGGATTAGACTGTTCTTGTTTTTCTAGGTCCTTGAGTTGTGTCATTGTTTATTTGGTGACTTTTTCTTTTTCTTATGTGGGCACTCAGTGTTCTAAAATTTCCTCTTAAAACCATCTTGAGAGTGTCCAATAGACTTTTCTATGTTATTTTAATTATAATTTTTTTATTTCTCCCCTTATTTCTTTTCTGATTTAATCCTCATTCAAGACTGGATCATTTAGTCTCTTTGTATTTATGCAATTTCTTTTGGTCTTAATGTTGTTGATTTCTACTTTCATTCTATTGTAATCAGAGAAGATGCATGGAATTATATTTTTTAATTTGTTGATACTTGTTTTGTTGCCCGGAATGTGGTCTATTTTGGAGAAGTTTCTGTGAGCAACTGAGAAGAATGTGTATTTAGGCGCTGTTGGTTGGAATATTCTGTATATATCTATTTGGTCTATTTGGTTTATAGTTTTTTAGGTCTGAAGAGTCTTTACTCATCTTTTGCCTGAAAGATTGATCTAGTGGTATAAATGGTGTGTAGAAGTCTCCCAGTATTACTGTAGTTGAGTCTATGTGAGGCGAGGCCTGATGTACCAAAGAGTTTGTTTTATAAAAGTGGGTACACCCACATTTGGGTCATAAATGTTTACTATCATTATATCATCTTTTTGGATTGTTTCTTTTATTAATAAGAAGTAACCCACACAGTCTCTCCTGATGTATTTTAGCATAAAAATCTGTTTTATTGGATATGTGCATTGCTATTCCTGCTTGATTTCTATCTCCATTTGCATGGTATATCTTTTTCTATCCATTCACTTTTAGCATTTGAGTATCTTTAGCTGTGAGTTTCTTGCAAGCAGCATATAGTTGGATTACATTCTTCAGTCTACATTGACAGTCTATGCCTTTTAATTGAGGAATTAAAAAAGAATATATGGAATAACTACCAACCAAAAACTGGTACAGATAAGCATAAACTTTTTTCACAGGGGTGAGATCATAATAAATACTTTCTGCAAGTGAGTAGTCCTAATTTAAAAAAAATCCAAAAGAGATGAGTTTAAATTAATTCTCCTAAACTCTCCTTTCAGATTAGTAACTTCTCTTTGCTTGGAAATAAAGTACAGAGAGAGGCTAGAATGTGTTGATTTAGCACTTTCTACCTGCAAAGGTTCATATAAAGTGAGAAATAAGTTTTCACTGATAATATAGTAAATTATGATGAAAGTGGTGGTTCAATTTTCATACTTCTCCAGAATTTATTTGGTTCTTTTTATAATCTCTTTATTTATATTCTTTATTTGTTCATTTATAAGTCTCCTAATTTATTTCATATATTTGTTCATAGTTTTCCTTAACTCTATGGCCATACCTAATATAACTGATATAACTTATTAGCCTTTGTCTAATAAGTATAATATTTCTATTTACTCATGGAGGATTTCTTTTAATTTTTACTTGGAATGACCCATATTTTTTATTTCTTTGTATCATTTGTAATTTCTTGTTTAAAATAAAACATTTAAATTATCATTTTTGTTTTAGTTACCTTTTAAATCACTGTGAAAAAATACCTGAGAAACACAACCTAAGAAGAAAGGTTTATTTGGAGCTCATGGTTTCAGAGATCAGTCCATGAATGACTGGCTCCAAGTCAGAAATAACTCAACAGCAGGGCATGGTAGAAAAGCTGCTCTCACCTCATGGCAGCCAAGAAGCAAAGGAAGAGGGAAGAGGGGATAAAAACAGATACAGTCAATGAGGCCATGACCCCAGTGGTCCACCTCCTCTATACATGGCCTACCTCCAAACTTGGCTGCATTTTCTGACACATACTTAATGATCAGTTTTTGTAAATTTTCCATTAGCAATTGGAGAGTACATAGTTCTGATAGAGTGCGTATAAAAAACAAGATTGATCATTGTTATTCAAATCTTCTATATCTTTATCATTTTTAAGTTCTAAAGGCTATTAAATCATATTACTTTTTTATGGTACTGGGGTTCCTGGAAAACTTTCTACCTCCGGGCTACACTCCCAGACCTATTTTATTTTATTTATTTATTTATTTATTTATTTATTTATTTATTTATTTATTTATTTTGGTGGTACTGGGGTTCCTGGAAGCCCTTCTACCTCCGGACTACACTCTCAGACCTATTTTTACATTTTTATTTGGAAACAGGGTCTCCTAAGCCAGCACCCGCGGCTGGCTTCGAACCTGTGCGATCCTCCTGTCTCTGCCTCCCAAGCGCGGGGATTACAAGCGTGCGCCACCACGCCCGGCCCCAGACCTATTTTATATTTTTTATTTGGAAACAGGATCTCTTAAGCCAGGGAGGCTGGCTTCGAACCAGTGCAATCCTCCTATCTCCGCCTCCCAAGCGCAGGGATTACAAGCGTGCACCACCACACCCGGCAAATCATATTACTTTTGATCTACATACTTCAACATCTATTTGTTGATTGACAGACTCTAACATATACTAAAACATTTTAGTATATAAACTGTTTTATATATTTGCAAGTTTTATATATTTAATATATAAATCACACATATTCATATGGTAATATGTGGTGTTTTGATATGTACATGCATTTCATTTATCAAAAAAGGAGAATAAAACAAATTACCTTTTTCTTCTGTTATGATTTTATCACATTGAACATCTTTATTCTTTGGTGCTCCATTAAAAGTCTGCATCATCCTTTCAACATATAAGTCATTGCCTAATCTATTTTTACAAAGGATTTCATAATTCTTATTTCTCTGGCTGCAAAAAATAAAATACAACCTTCTTATTAATAAAAATTATCACTGCACATATTATTTCTTTATATTATAATTGTCCTTGAAATTACTATTGCTATTGTGGTTGTACCAAAAAGTAAAGTGAGCACCTAAAAAAGCCCTTAGCTTATTTTCTATTTCCTTATTTATTTATTTATTTATTTAGTAGTACTGGAGATTGAACCCAGGGGCATTCTACCTTTGAGCTACACTCCAAGCCCTATTTTTTATTCTTTATTTTGAAACAGAGTCTCACTAACTTATGGAGTCTCACTAAGTAGCTGAGGCTAGCTGCTAACCTGCAATCCTCCTATCTCAGCCTCCTAAGTACTGGGATTGCAAGCATGCACCACCATGCCCAGCTCTAGTTTAGTTTTTAATTGATAAGTAATAATTACACATGTTTATGGTGCAAAATGTGGTGTTTATATGTAAACATACATTTTTTTTTATCAAATCAGAGTAAGTAGCATACCTATATACCTACCGTATCAAACATTTACTATTTCTTTGTGGTGTAAACATTCGAAATCCTCTCTTCTGGCTATTTTGAAATCTACATAGTTTACTCTAGTCATCCTATTATGGGATAGAACACTAGAATTTTTTTTTTGTGTGTGTGTGTGGTACTGGGGATGGAATCCAGGGGCGTTGTACCTCCGAGCTACATCCCAGCCCAATTTTTTTTGTCTTTTTTTATTTTTAAAATAGATTAAAGGGTCTCACTGAGTTGCAAAGGGCTTTGCTAGGTAGCTGAGGCTGTCCCTGAACTGCGATCCTCTGGTCTCAGCCACCCAAATGCTAGGATGACAGCATGCACCATGATGGACAGAACACCAGAATTTAATCCTTCTAACTATAACTTTGTATCTACTGACCAACATCTCCTTTATCTAATTAGTAAATAATATAGTAAGACTTTTTCTATAAAAGTGTGTATACAATATAAACATTTTCTATATAATTCCACAGGACACATACACCTAATGTAGGACCAGAAGTCTCAAAGAACCCTTATAAAAACAAAGCTACAGAACCCTTAATTTAGCATCTAAATTATAGAAGAAAAACAGACAACTGAACTATACATACATTATTTTCTCAGCTTCTTCAGATTCTACAGAGATCATGACTGTTGGAAGGTCAAAAAATTGTATTGTTTCCGTCTCTGTGAGTAATATCTCTATATTCTTCTCCAGGTCTTCTTTTGTTAAAATTGTTTCAGGTGCTGCCCTCACAACTCGTAAATCTAAAATACATGTCTTGGTAAAAATCATTTATTAACTGCTATTTTTAATTTGTATTCTCTTCTTAGTAGGCAAAGTATCATGATAGGTCATGTATTGCAAGTGACTTTATATGATCAAGGAACAAGTTATATTATGAGATGTAATCTATTTAACCTTTCTAAAACCAAACTGGATCATACTGTCCATAAACAGTATCCTTTACTGACTATAGGTATTGAATCTAGACTAGTTTCAAACCTATAGTCATAACTCCAAGGGACATTCACATATAACTATCCTACGATATTAATAGGGATTCTGGGGTGACTGGTTATTCTCACTATCCAGGAAGAATATGGGGGTGAGTTTAATTGGGAAACAAAACACACAACCCTTCATTAGAGTTCCTGTATATCCTGCATTGTTTTCCCACTTTAATGTTATTATGGTATATATAATACAACTAATGAACCAATATTGATATTTTGTTATCATGTAAAGTCTATATTTTATTCCAATTTCCTTAATTTTAACTAATGTTATTTTTTCTGTTCTAGAATCTCACCCATAACATCTAACATTGCATTTAGTAATCACATCTCCTTAGGTTCCTCTAGACATTAGTCTCAGACTTTCCTTGTTTTTAATGTCTGGGTTTTGTTTTGTTCAAGCACTTTTTACTTTGTAGCTGATCTTGTAGCATTCCTGCCCCAGTCATAAAATAGTTCATTCTCAAAAAGCCATGGCTTCTTTTACTGGAGAATGGTATTAAAAATCAAAATTTCACCATTCATCTCTTTTAGTTACTTATCCAATATGCTTATTATCAATTGAGTACTAAAATATGTTAGTGATATCCAAATTCTGGCTTGTGTAGTAGCTACATGAGAATTAGCAGGGAAGCATCTATTTATAATAACAATTGAGAGATGAGAGGATCCAGCTGACAGAGAGAGAAGAGGAGGAGGAGGAGAAGGAGGAGGAGGAAGAGGAGGAAGAAGAAGAAGAGAAAGGAGGATTCTACAATAACCATATTGAAGGAATGTATGTGGGGGAAAGGTATAGACATTAAAGACAAAATATTTTTATTACCTGTAAAACTAGCTAGTCTTTCTCGTTTATAGGATGGTTCTTCCAAGTCTTCTGCTATTGATTCAGATGTTGATATACTGGACTTAGAAACTGTACTGCTTCCTAAAGCTGACCTTTAATAATGAATAACATTACTCATTTAATTGTAGTTATAGAGAATTAAATATACAATTAGAATACAGTAGATAGAGAAATAAAATATACTATAATCACATTAGCAACACAGATCAAAATAAAATGACAGAGCAGGATTTGGTGACCCACGTTTGTAATCCCAGTACTTGGGAGGCTGAGACAGGAGGATCACAGGTTCAAAGCCAGTCTCAGCTACGTAGTGAGGCACTCCACAATTTGGTGAGACCCTGTTTTAAAATAGAGACTAAAATCGAGCTGGCAGTGTAGCTTAGAGGTAGAATGCCTCTGGTTTCCATTCCCAGCACCACACATAAAAAATAATAAAATAAAATGACTTAAAATACTGAAGCTGAGCACAATGGTGCACACCTGTAATCTCAGTACTTGGGAGTTTGAAAGAGAAGGATCGCAGGTTCAAAGCCAGTCTCAGCAACTTAACAAGACTCTTAGCAACCTCGTGAGACCCTGTTTCAAAATAAAATTAAAAAAAGGGCTACGGGTGTGGCTCAGAGGTAGAATGCCCCTGCTTTCAATCCCTAGTACCATAAAAATTACTGAATTTTAATGTTCTGTAAATAAAAAGTAATTTAAAATATATTTTAGAATAATGGATGTCAAATATGTTGTTAAAGTCTTTCAATGCATTCCCAATACATGTTGAACAAAAATCCAAAATTCAGCCTTCATTTTAGCCTCTTTATTTTCCTTATAGCTGTTCCTTTACTGTTCAGTTTTGTTGCAGGTTCAAGGCCAGCTTCCCAAGTACTGGGATTACAGGTATGCACCACCATACCCAGCTGGAGGCATTCTACCTCTGAGCTACACTGTAGCTTGCTTCCATTCTTCCATCTTTTCTTTCTTTTAACAAGTTCTATCTAGGTGGTAGAAAGTCTCACTAAATTGCTGAGGCTGTTTTCAAACCTGTGGTCCTCCTGTGTCAACCTCTTAAGTACTCAGAAAATCCTAACAATCTTTACACTTTTTTTTTGTAATGAGGATTGAGTCCAAGAGCATTCTACCTCTGAACTACACCCACAGGCCTATTTTGCTTTTTATTTACTTTTTTTTTTTTTTTTTTTTTTTTTTTACTATGGTCTCACTGAAAGTCTCAGTAAGTTGCTGAGGCTGGTCTTGAACCTATACTCCTCCTGTCTTAGCCTCCCAAGTATTACAGGGAATGCATCACCACACCTGGCAATAATCTCCATATTCTCCACAAATGTTTTGGTGAAAGTGTGCAGGGAACTCCAATCATGCTGAGCTCTGTACCTAATTGAAATATTAGAGCAACTTTCATTTGGCACACTAGGATGATAAACTGAAGCTGGAGACTTGGAGAAAATTTCTATTTAAGTTATATATACATGTAATTTTAATGGAAAGACAGCATATATTTGAGAAAAACTATAGGACAATATACTATACCTTGTAAACTGACCCAACATACTAGGATTTAATGTATTCTGATATAGGCTATAGGAAGAAATAAAGTCTGATCCAAGTGATCCTTCTTGTGATGTCAACAGTTTATTTGGCTTTGCCGTACCAGCATGTGGATCTGGACAATAAAGAGGTCGAGGAGTAACATCAACTCCATTTATATCAAAGACCTGTAGAAAATGGTAATTTAAAATGAAATAACATTAGCCGGGCGTGGTGGCGCACGTTTGTAATCCCCGCGCTTGGGAGGCAGACAGGAGGATCGCGCAGGTTCGAAGCCAGCCGCGCGCGCTGGCTTAGGAGACCCTGTTTCCAAATAAAAATGTAAAAATAGGTCTGGGAGTGTAGCCAGGAGGTAGAAGGGCTTCCAAGAACCCCAGTACCACCAAAAAAAAAACAAAAAAAAATGAAATAACATTAAAAGATGGGATTTCTAAATGATGAGTCCTAGAAAATAGGAATGTGCCTACTATTGAAAATATAATGTTCCTAGGATAAAATAAAGATAAAAAATTGAATGATGGCAATTTTTTGCATAAGAAGTTTCTTAAATGTTTATACATTTTTAAAAGTCTTATTCATGCTTTACCTATATACAAGTAATAGACATAATAATGCATGTTTGACACTAGAGATATGTTCTGAGAAATGTTAGGCAATTTTGCTATTGTTTGCATAAGCAAACTTAGATGATACAGATCAATTCAACGTGGCCTTGATGCAATCAAGAGACAAAGTAAACACAAGATGTGGACGGCGGCTGTTGGTAACATGCCATGTTATTTTATAGTAAACTTTGCAAAATAAGTAACAGTATGCCCAAAAATAATGATTAAAAGGAATAATATAGAAAACACATCAACCAGTAACCCAGTCAACTAACCATAAAGTATTACGTACCATACATAATTGCATGACAGCACAGGTTTGTTCCCACCATCATCACCACAAACATGTGTGCAATGCTTGACTAAGAGTATTACTGTGACCATGGCATCACTACAGGATAGGAATTTTTTTTGGGGGGGGGCTCCACTAAAATATCTTTTTTTGGTGGCACTGGGGATAGAACCCAGGGGCATTCTACCTCCGAGCTACACCTTCAAAGTGATTTTTTTATTCTTTATTTTTAAATAGGGTCTTACTGAATTGCAAAGTACCTAAGTATCTGAGGCTGTCTGTGAACTGTGATCCTCCTGTTTCAGCCTCCCAAATGCTGGGATTATAAGAGTGCACCACTACACCCAACCCATTAGAATCTTAAATGACCACTGTCATATATGTTATCATGGACTGTCAGGTTGGTATGCAGAACATGATAGTATTGATTGCAGGAACCAAAAAAGAGTGAAAATATAGTTTATCCACCTATTAATACGTTAATATTTGGGTCTATTTAATATTGTATCTATAGGGTTTTTAAGCTCATTATTTTTGGTTAATATTTTATTAATAAACATTTACCAGTTTATTACATATCTGTGATTCATCTTAACCTTTTGGCTATAAAATTTAACTACAAACAAGTTTAAAAGTTTTTGCACAGCAAAGAAAACTGTCAAGAGACAAAAGAGAAAGCCTAAAGAATGGGAGAAAATCTTTGACTTCTCTTCTTCTGACAAAGGACTAATATCTAGTATATATAAAGAACTCAAAACACTTATCACCAAAATATCAAATAACCTGATTACAAAATGAGCAATTGAGCTGAACAAACATGTCTCAAATGAAGAAATACAAATGTCCAGCAAACATATGAAAAGTTTGCTATTATTAGCAATAAGGAAATGTAAATGAAAACCACAGAGTTTCCATCCAACTCCATTTATAATGGCAATCATCAAAATACAAATAACAGAGCCAGGTGTAGTGGTGCATGCTTATAAGCCCAGTACTTGGGAGGCTGAGACAGGAGTATCACAGGTTTTCAGCCAGCCTTAGCTACATAGTGAGGCCCTCCACAACTTAGTGATACCCTGGTTCAAAATAAAGAATAAAAAATAGGGCTGGGGGTGTAGCTCGGAGGTAGTACACCTCTGGGTTCAAAACCCAGCACAGCACCACAGAAAAATAAATAAATACATACATACATACAACTCTGGAGATCAGTATGTTCTCAAAAGACTAGGAGTAAAACCACCATACAGACCCAGCTATACCATTATTTGGCATATTTCAAAAAAAATTAGAATACTATGATGATACTTGCATACCAATATCTAGATAAACTGCTTTCATATTATGAGTTTTAGGGTATACTCATTTTTGTGCTCATAGTACCACAATTCATAATAGGCAAATTATGAAACTAACTTAGGTATTTACCAAACAGATGAATGGATTAAAAAAAAAGTGGTATCTTCATGAAATGAAGTTTTATTCAGCCATAAAGAGCAAAAAAAATTATGTCATATGCAGGTAAATGGATGGAACTTGAAAACATTTTGCTGAGATGAGCAAGTCTCAGACAGTCAAGGGTCAAATGTTTTCTCTCATAAGTGGAAGCTAGAGAGAAAATAAGAAAGAAAAGGGACTTGAGATAAAAGAGACTAGTAAACTAGTGGAAGAGGATGAGGTAAATGAGGAGCGGGGCAAAAAGGAGCCTGAGAAAAGAAACAGATCAAATGTTATGTTTATATGCAAAGGTATCACTATCATCTCACTAACATGTATGGGAAGGGAGTAAGAGGGAAATAGGATGGGATCCAGAAGGAACACACCAAGTGATGTGTGCATATATAAATGTGTCACTTTGAATCTACGCTGTTTTACAATGCACCTGTAAAATTACTAAAATAACCAACTATCTTAAAAAGATTTTCTGAAAATTTGTCCTTCTCCACTACTCTGTAGTATAAATTTTATTATGAAACAAATGTTTATATATATGCTCAGGTCATTTAACATACTCCATGTTTTTGTTTACTCACATTACACATTTTATAAACCAAAATAGCTAGCAGAGCAAGTACTTCCAATAAAGTTTTTAGACAAGGTAATTTGTAATTTTAAGCCGTTAGCATTCTCGTATAAAGTTTAGAATTATCTTTACAAGTTAAGGAAAAATTAAATTACAATATGTTTAAATATATTTCTACACATGAACATAATCCATCTTTATTTGTTTGAGTCCTCTTTAATGTCTCCCAATAAGTTTTTATTTTCAAGAATACTGGCATATGAAATGTTATCCTTCCCCACATTACTTGATATATTTTAGTGCTATTATAAGTCATATCATAGCCAGGAGTGGTGGCGCACACTTGGAATCCCTGCACTTGGAAGGCTGAGACAGGAGGATACGCAGGTTCGAAGCCTGCCTCAACTACTTAGTGAGGCTTTCAACAACTTAGTGAGACTCTGTTTCCAAATTAAATATAAAATAGGTCTGGGAGTGTACCCTGGAGGTAGGAGGCCCCTGGATTTCACCCCCAGTACCACACAAAAAACGTGGTATCATTTAAAATATATAATTTACACTCTATGGTGCTTGTATATAAATATACAATTGCTTGTTAGTTTTGATATCCAGTAATTAAACCTGATACTCTTGTAACTTTAGTAATTAGTAGGTGATTTAAATTTTTATGTAGATAATTCAGTCACCTACAAATACACATTTTGTTTCTTCCTTTCCAATTCTTCATTTCTATTTGCTGCCAAGTTGAACTATAACTTCCAAGAATGTTGAGGTAGCATCTTTCTACTTGCCAAATGTCTCGCCATTTTATTTTATCTTACTTTATTTTATTGTGGTACTGGGGGGGTGGAACCCAGGGGCTTCTCTACCTCTGGGCTATACTCCCAAACCTAGTTTTTTTTATACTTTATTTGGAAACAGGGTCTCACTAAGTTGCTGAGAGCCTCACTAAGTAGCTGAGGCTGGTTTCAAACCTGTGCCATCCTCGTCTCAGCCACCTAAGCGCTGGAATTATGAGAGTGTACCACCATACCCGTCTGTCTCACCATTTTATATAATCACATAGTGAGGCTCTCAGCAACTTAGTGAGACCCTGTTTCCAAATAAAGTATAAAATAGGTCTGGGAGTGTAGCCCGGAGGTAGAAAAGCCCCTCAGTTCCACTCCCCAGTACCCCCCCCCCAACAAAAACAATGAATATTGAATCTTATCAATACTTGTCTACTGAGATAATTGTATGCTTTTTTCTTGAAGCTGTAAATATGAGAAGTTACACTCTGAATTTTAAAATGTTAATTTAATCTCGATCTCTTGGTATAAATTCAATTTCCTCATGATATATTCTGCATTTGTGTTGTTATCAAATTCTGTTTGCTAATTTTTCCCCCCCTGTACTGGGGTTGAAACCAGAAGCCTTCCACATCTGAGATACAACCCCAGCCTGGTTATTTTTATTCTTTATTTTGAAACACTAAGTAGCTGAGGTTGTCCGCGAACCTGCAATCTTCCTGTTTCAGATTCCCAAGTACTGGGATTACAAGCATGTACCATCACACCTGGCTTATTTGCTAATGTTTCATCGGTAATTTCCTTATCTACATTTGCAAGAGAGATTAATGTTTCCTTTTTATGCTGTTGTATTCATGTCTTAGCATGAAGGTAAAACTACTTTCATAAAATAGGTTGTAGTGTATACCCACTTTTTGTATTCTGTTTTCATTCATATCAGTTTGGCATGTCACAAATAAATCCATCTGGGCCTGGAATTATACATATTTATTATTTTTTTGGTGGTACTGGGGTTCCTGGAAGCCCTTCTACCTCTGGGCTACACTCCCAAACCTATTTTATAATTTTTATTTAGAAATAGGGTCTCCTAAGCCAGCGCGCTCGGCTGGCTTCGCAGCTGGCTTCAAACCTGCGCGATCCTCCTGTCTCCGCCTCCCAAGCACAGGGATTACAAGCGTGCGCCACCACACCCGGCCTGGAATTATCTTCAAAGTAAGGCTTTTAAATTACTCATATACATTTCTTTACTAGCTTGCAACTTTTAAATAATTTTTTCCATTTTATCTAATTTTCAAAATTCAAATTGAAATAAACTTACATATAATATGCACGAATTAACTTTTTAAATAGCTTTTAAAGTATGATTCCATAAGTATATTCATATATAGGTAGTTGTCACAATTAGTTTTAAAACCTTTTTATCACTTCAATAAGCCTTGTATCCTTTAACTGTGATTGAATACTCTTTCCCCTCCCAGCCCTAGGACAGCACTAACATACCTCATGTCTCTATGGAGTCCCTATTCTGAACTTTCATATAAATGGATTAATATACTGTGGAGCATTTTATGACTAGTTGTCTCACTATGCATGTTTTCAAGATTCACACATTTCATAACATGCATCGGTGCTTCAGTCCTTTTTCTAGATGAATAATATTCTATCATATAGAGACATCATATTTACTTAGCCATTTTTCCATTGATGGGCCTTTTTTTTATTTTTAGTTTTTTAGCTATTATAATATTGCCCAAAACATAAATACACGACTTTTTATTTGTAAATATATTTTAATTTTTTATGGGGTAAATATGCCTAAGAGTGGGATCGCTGTGTCTTATGATTAACTGTGTGTGTGTGTGTGACTTAACCTTTTTTTCTTTGAGTATGTGTGTGAAAGGGATACTGAGGATAGAAACTAGGGATGTTTTGTCTCCAACCTATACCCCTAGCCCTACTTTATGTTTTATTTTGAAACAGGGTCTCACCAAGTTGCTGAGGACCTTGCTAAATTGTTAAGGCTGGCCTCAAACCTGGAATACTCCTGTCTCAGTCTCCCAAGTACTGAGATTATAGGTGTGCGCCACCATTTCCAGCTCCATATTTTTATTATTTCTTCCTTCTCCATTGTCATTGTCATCACTTCATAGTCGTCTGCTTCCTTCTTCCTCCTTCTCCTCCTCTTCCCCTTCTTCCTCTTCTTCTTTGTGGTACTGGAAATTGAACTCAAGAACATTCTACCTCTGAACTATACTCTCAGACCTATGTTATTATTTTATTTTGAAGCAGGGTCTAAGTTGCCAAAGGCCTCACGAAATTGCTGATGTTGACCTCAAACCTGCAATCCTTCTGTCTCAGCCTCCCAAGTACTGATATTACTGGCATGAGCCATTGCACCTGGCTCCATGTATCTTCTTTTAATGGATACAGTTAATCTATAATGGAGATATGGACTTCACTAAAATAATTCAATCAATTACTAAACAAATAAGCAAATGATAACATCAAGCTCTGGAGAGAAGATAGGGACCAGTACCAATATTTACTACAATATATCATTTACAATATCCAGTTTCCAACAAGATAGAAACATGATCTTCTTTCTCAGTTTTTGTTATTTTTTTAAATGGTCCTGTAAATTGAACCCAGAGGCATTCTACCTCCTCGCTATACCCCCAGCCCTTAATTTTTTTTTTTATTGTGAAGCAGGGTCTCACTAAATTGATGAGGGTCTGGTTAAGCTGCTGAAGCTGGCCTCCAATCTTCAACCCTTCTGCTTCAGTCTCCCAAGTACTGAGATTACAGATGTATACCACAATGTCTGGCTAATTATCCATTTTCTAAGAGAAAAAAATAACCAATTTCATGATAATTAATTTTGTGATGTTTTAAAGAGTACATAGAGTTGGTGACAGTAGCAGTATAATTAATACCATAAGCAACTAGTTTTTATGTTCCTGAATAGATTTTCTTTATTCCACTCCAATATTCTTATCAATAATGAGTTTTAGAAGCCACCTGCCAATATTACATTGTAGGGAAAGTTATGGGATTAAAAATGCTGACAAAATCAATATTTTAATATTAAAAGTGATTATTTTAAATAGTACATTTTCTATCTTTAAAATCCTAATCATATTTTCCATTATGTAATTTTAAGATAATCTCAGAATTCTAAGGACTATTTACCTGTAGTGTCTTAGTGTTGGAAATATTCATTTTTTCTACTGCTTTCATTTCAGGTACAATGAGCAAATTTCTTGATACTGCCATTCTGCTTTGATTTGCACCAGCATATCCTTTTGATGAAGTTGCTTTTGCTGGATTAATAAAGCTAATAGACTTCCTCGGTTGTAACATAGTACTCCTATATAAGGAAAAGAAAATATAATATAGAAGATCCATGACTGGAAAGAAAATCAACCAACAGTAAAAAGGTTGACTTTCATTTAGAAACATATGAAAAATCTAAATAACATGAGCAGATTAATTTTTTTTTTCTTTTTTTGTAGTACCAGGGATGGAACCCAGGGGCATTCTACCTCCAAGCTATAACCCCAGCCCTACTTTTCATTCTTTATTTTGAAACAGGTCTCAGTGAGTTACAAAGGGCCTAAGTAGCTGAGGCTGTCCTCGAACTGAGATCCTCCTGTCTCAGTCTCCTGAATGCCCTAAGCTTACACAACACTAAGAGGTTGCTATTGATATATTATGTAAAGTCACAGAGATTTTTTTTTTTTTTTTTTTGCGGGTCTGGGGATGGAACCCAGGGGCATTCGACCTCCGAGCTACACCCCCTGCCCTATTTTTATTATTTTGAAACCGGGTCTCACTGAGTTGCAAAAGGCCTCACTAAGTAGCTGAGGCTGTCCGCGAACTGCGATCCTCCGGTCTCAGCCTCCCAAATGCTGGGATTACAAGCGAACGCCACCACACCTGGCTAGGTCACAGAGATTTAAAGAGAAACATTTCTACTAGAGTTGAGATGTGACCCAGTCAGTAAGATTCTTTTACACTGTTAGTGGGAGTGCAAACTAATTCAGCCACTATGGAGATCTGTGTGGAGATTCCTAAGAAAGCTGGGAATAGAGCCACCAAATGATCCAGCTCTACCACTCCTGGGTATTTTTCCAAAGGGGTTGAAATCAGAGAACTACAGCAATATATGTATACCTATGTTCATAGCAGCACAATTCGTAATAGCCAAAATATGGAACCAACCCAGGTCCCCAACAACAGATGAATGGATTGCAAAATTATGGGAAATACACACAATGGAATTCTATTCAGCTATAAAAACAAAATCATGTCATTTGCAAGAAGATGGAAAGTCCTGGAGAGCATTGTGTTAAATGAGATCAGCCAAGCACAGAAGGAGAAGGGACATATGTTTCCTCTAATATGCCCTAACTAGGAAACATAGAGGATACCAGAGGGACTCCAGATAATGGAGGGGAAAACTCAGCAAAGTTTGAATGGAAAGATAGGAGGAAGGCTGAACTTGATTAATGAGGGTCTACATCTGAATATGTGTAATGAATATGGCATGGTTACCCTGAACAATCATAGGTGGAAGGGGGCAGGGAAAACGGGGGTGGGGGAGAGAGGGCACCAAGTATAGTTTAAATGTATACCATTTATTTTCAACAAAAAATTTGTATTAAAAATTAAAATAAATAAATTCATGGTCTGACATGCAGGTATAGATGAGTAATATGAACAAATAGAAATTCTAATAAATAATCAAAAGGAAATGTGAATAATTAAGGAATTAGAATGAAGAAACTGCAGAGAAATGGAATAAAAGGATTGAAGAGCCAGTAGTTGTTTTTACCAAAATGAGAAGTTTGTCCAATATTATTATGTCAATGAAAAATATCTAATACAAAAAACTTGAAATCAGAAAGTTGAAAATTGGTAATGCTTCAAGACATTCTTTATGAGATCAGCATTAAAAAGGGGAAGATAAGAAATAATATATTATGTCAAGCCAATAAGTTATAAACTTTAATGTCTGAACTACTTCTTACTTAGAGAACATGGCTACCTCAAAAAGTAAAGGTATCTTTTTTTCTTCTTTTTTCCCCTCTTTTATGGTAGTAGGGATTGAATCCAGAAGTATCCTACCTCTGCTCTACACTCTCAGTCCTATTTTGCTTCTTATTTTGAAACAGGCTCTAATTAAGTTGCTTTGGACCTCACTAAATTGCTGAGGCTGACCTCCAATCTGTGATCTTCTGTCTCAACCTCCCAAGTACTGGGATAATAGGCATGTACCACCATCCACAGCTCTACCTTTTAATAGTTAACTTGTTATAAATCTGTCATTATTTAATAAATTTCAAGGGAATTTTCCTCACACTCTCAGTTACTTTGAGAGTTATATGACTTTCATTTTAATTTACATGAATTCATCTTAATTTCACTTTGAGATTTCTACACCTAAAGGCAAAAACAAAAACCCCAGGTAAGACAGTATGCAATTACTGAAGTACATCCTCACCCATTCCTTTGTTCAAGCAATAAATATTGCTGGACAAGGTGGCACACACATATTACGTAATCCCAGTACTTGGGAATCTGAGACAGGATGAGTGCAGGTTCTAGGCCAGTCCTAGCAACTTAGGTCCTGCGCAATTTGGTGAGAACTCATTTCAAAATAAAGAATAAAATTAGGACTGGGGATGTAACTCATAGGTGAACTCCCTGGGTTCAATCTCTAGGACCAAAAAAAAAAAAAAAGAAAACACAAATATTAAAAATGTTCTTCATTCAAGACAAAAGAACACAGCAATGAAAAAAGCAAAAATCTGACTAAGTATCATTACTTGGGTGAAGACATTAATAAACAAATATATAAGGATAAATTTTATAGAAAAACAAAGCAAGGTCAAGAGATTGCAATGCTGGGAGGAAGAAGCATTATTTTATGCATGGTAATAGTTGAAGAAAATCAGTGAGTTATGTGACACAGAAGGAAGTCTGTGGGCACAATATTCCAAAGAATGGCAAGTGCACAGGACTAGAAATGAGAATACAGTGTGATGCGACTGGCGTGTTAAGGAACGACAGATCTAGAGTATAATTCACCAAAGGGGAAGAGTCCAACGCAAGATCCTGCAGGCCAGTCAAAATGTGAGCACCCTGGGTGAAATATGAAAAAAATTGGGGAAAGTTTTCAAGCAGAAGAGCCAAACTGATGACTTTATAGAAAATGTTGGTAGAAACTAGGCGGCTACCACAATGTGAAAATGACTTGCATGAGTGTGGTGGTTGGGATTTATCCTGCAACTAATGTCACTGAGGAGATATAAGAGAAGTTAAAGGTTAAATCCAAGTTTTTCACCTGAGTAACTGAGAAAGTAAAATCTGCCACTTACTGAAATGGGAAAGACTGAAAATTAGAATAGGAGGAATTAAATTTGAATGTGATTTTTGAGATGTGCACTAATTCTGTGTGTGTGTGTGTATTACTGGGAATTGTATGCAGGGGCATTCTACCTCTAGCTATACCTTCAGCCCCAGCCGTAATTCTTTCTTTCCTTCCTTTTTCTCTTTTAGTGTGAAACCGGGTCTCACTAAGCTGCAGAAGACATGGCTAAGTTGCTGAGGCTGGCTGCAAACTCGAAATCCTCCTGTCTCTGCCTCCCAAGTACTAGGATTACAGGTATGTGCCACCATGTCTGGCTAGAGATATGTATTAACTTCTAAATGTAAATGTTTTCTTTTTTGGTCTGTTTTCTAGAACTAAAAACTTGAGAATCCCCTTTATAGATGATTTTTAAAGACATAAGGTAATGATGAAGAAAAAGGATTTAAGAAATGATCTAGTAACTCTCGAATATTTAGTTAGGGGAGAGAAGAGCAGTTACCATTAAGTATTTGGAAAGGAAATAGCCTGAATCAAGGGAAGAGTGGTACTTCAAAACTCACTCAAGAAGTGACTGGTCAGTTAGATCAAAGTCTCCGGTGGGCCAGTTAAGAACAGAAGTGTAAACTGGCTGTTGCATTTGGCTCAATGGATATTGTTGACTTTTACAAAAGCCTTTTTTGGTGGAGTGGTAGGACAGACAAAAGCCTGAGTGTCATTTTCAAGGGCAAATACAAAGTTTTCTCCCAACAAGTTCCCCTGAAAAAAAGACTAAGCTGGAGATTGGAGAAGAGACAGGGAAGGATGGTTTGTAAAGAGAGGACAAAAGTGACCTTGAAGTGTGGGAGGAAGAATGAACTGGGGAACTTGAGTGGAATTTAGTGGGCTGCTAAACCATTTCAAGTTATAAGCCTAATAAGTCTGAATAGCTGTGTGTTTTTCTGCAGTTTTGTTTAACAGTTGCAGAACAGTAGATTATAAGCAGAGACCCGTTCTAAGGTCAAATGGTACGAGGAGATGGCAGAAAAATCCTCTACCAATGAACAGGGCAAGGTTCGATCTGAAGATGAGGTGTCTGAGCATTATGGATGCAGCAAGAAGGCAGGAACTTTGGAGACTATAGACCCAGAAGGACCCCCGTAGCACCCGGGGGAAAAAAAAGTGCTGTAAGTGCTAAGAGGCTGGGCGATGTTAACCCAACCGGGTCTTCTCAGAGCAAGCACAGCAGTAGGGGATTTTAATAGGCTGCCCTAGAAGGAAGAAGTAGCCGCCGCCGCCTCCGCCTGGCAGCTTCGAGGTCAGCTGACCCAGCCAAATACAGTAAGATAAGCCGTTTCCAAATCCAGAGGATCGGATCTAGAAGGGACTACGGTTTTAGCGCCGGAACTTACGACGCAAAGGCTGGCTGCTTGCGGGTGTTCGGCGGAGAGATGGGCATGGTGGCGACTGTCCGGGGAGTGGCCGGCCACCCCTTTCCCGGCTGCTTCAGGAGTCGCTGCACCCTAACCCCCGGCGCCAGCGGCTCGGGAATGTTTGCCGGGCGTCATGGAGACCGCCGGGCCCCGGCTCAACAAGCGGCCGCGCGGTTGGCTGGCGGCGCGAGGCCGAGGAGGAGGGCGGAGGCGGAGGGGAGGGCAGAGGGTTGGTGGAGCAGGAGGAAGCTCCGGACGACGCCTGGAAGAAGGAGGCGGGCGGCCCGGGCCGCAGGCCCCTCCCAGGTCTGAGTCTCCCGGCTGCAGGCGGATGGATGGGGCTTCTCCAGGCGGCGGCGGCAGCAGCGAGGCAGGCGGCGGCAGCGGCAGCAGCGGCTGTAAGTGCAGCCTCCACCAGCCATCTCTCCCCTCCTACTCTGGCTTGGGATGGGGGGCGCCGGAGGTGTCCTCAGTCCCCTTTCGCCCTCTCCCCTCCCCCACCGCCGAGCGCCGCCCGGAAGACCCTGGACTTCCGGGGAGGGGCCGCGGCGAGCGCGCGCGGCGGCGCCGGCCCGAGGCGCATGCGCAGCTCCGCGCCGCCGCCCACCCCCTCCCGGCCCCGTCTTTCTGCTGGCGGCGGCGGCGGCGCGGCTCTCCCCGGCGTCCGCGGCGCGCTGGGACTCCGCTGCGGAGTGAGTTGGCCTCGCCCGGTTCGCTACCGCCCCTTTTCCCTGGCGGCCCAGGATCCGGGTCGGGGTGGGGCTAAGTGACCACTCCCCTGTGGCTCCTCCCCTTTCTCCTGCATCTCTCCCAGCTGTGTCCTGGCCCGGGAGGCTCCAGCCGGCACTGCAGCCCGTCTGGTAGCGGGATCCGGGGCCAGCCTGCTTTATTTTGATGGAGTGAAGGAGGGGAGAGAATCTCGCAGAGGGTGTTGCTGTGGGGGAAGGAGTCCTCCCAGTGCGTGCCAGCCCCCTCCTTTTTTGAATGATCCTCATTTGTAATGGAGAAGTCCCTGGCCTGAATCCCATCCCTGGTCCTTGCATGATGTGTGACCTTGAGCGAGTCACTGCCGCTCTCAGGGCTTCAGTTTTCCGTATTTAGAGCCTTTTCCGAAGCTAAAACTCTGTGGTTTTACACAAAAACTCATGCAGTTATAAGGCCAGCCTCGCTACTCAGGCCGCTTAGCCAACATGATTGGAGTCAGCTGGACCCTCTTTCTTCGGTCCTGGGTGAAATACGGCGACCTCTTTATTGGATCGCTTTTATTCCCATACTATTAGCTGCAAATTGCATGACTCAAGGTTCATTAATATTTGCTGAGATTGTCATGGGACCCTTGACCCAGTTCCCAGCCATCTTTTTAAAGATGTGAGGCAGGGTGATTGGTGGTCTTGCAATAACATATTTTTGGCTCTGCTACTGAGGTTCTCTTTCCTTTAAAATCCAGATGGTGTGGTGGCTCGATTCTCCCAGTGCCTGGCTGAGTTTCGGACGTGGTTAAGAACCAACTGGTTGAGGTTCAATGCAGACAAGACGGATGTGATGCTGGTAGGCAGGGGCACAATTGGAGATTAAGGGAGGGAAAACTCAGATTCCCTCAAGTCATATAAATATTATATTGCTCTTCTGTATGTTCCGATATTTGAGAAGTGTTAATGGGCCAATAGTTTTCAGAATTTGAGATAAAAAGAACTATAATCACATTTGTTTGTAATAGACTGATAAAATGGGCCACTGGATAAAACTATGTAAAAATTTTGAAAAGAAAAATCAGAATAGTACTTTGCAAAACCAAAAGGCTCTATGAATGTTTTAGGGTGGCTTAATAAAAAACTAACAAAAATATGCTTATTGTCGCATAGATATGGGGCTTCCAAATGTAACATTTAAGCAGCCTGCATTCTGCCTACTAAAGTAAAGGTAAACTCAATATATCTAAAATGTCATTTAAAAAAGTAAGCTTTTGCTATTTAGACATTTTCAACCAAATTACTAATTATCCATTAATTTTTACTACCAAATCTTGGAGATATGGTATAGGCTATCACTTTTAAATAAGAATGCCAGGAAATCGTTTGCAAATAATCTCAAAAGGGACTGTGGACTCTGAAATTTATTAGATACAGAATTTGTTTTTAGGATTATAGATGTGTCATATTCATTTGTTTCAGTCAATTAGCCACAGGGTTAGAATTATTACTAGCCTGTTTTCGGTGCATTTTTGAGAGGTACCTTTTTGAGTTGCATAAGCATATATGTTTATATAGTATAGATATATACATTACTAGTATTTGAATCAGGCGTCAATGCAGGATAACAGGTTATATTTTTTAGCTATGTAAATTGTCAAAAAGTTTATTTATTGGTTACTTTAAAGTTGTAGTAAAATTGTGTCCCTAAATATGTTTATTAGCAAATAGTATCTGTGAGGGGTGTGTGTGTGTATGTGTGTATATTATAGCCTCTAAAATTGTTTGATAACTTTTGAATAGAGGACTCGGTAAATTTCTTAAAAATAATTTACCAATAATAGTTGCATGTAGCTTAAGATGGCAAAAATTGGTATTAATTTGCCTGAATGGAGGTTGTTAGGTGGGGAATAAGAGCTAAGAGGCATTATTTTTTTTGGCTTTGTTTAGTGATTGTTTTGTTTTGAAACATAAACCACAAACCTCACATAAAATCAGAATGAACCACACTTTTTAAACTTTCAAATGTTTTACTACACAATTCTAAAAGGTACTATTTTAGCAAGCATATTAATAAATAATACAGAGTGGAATCATTTTGAGCAAGTAATAGATAGTGGTGAATTTTCATTTTCCTCTAACTGTCATATCCTGTTTTCAGCTCTTCCAGTATCAGTAAGCTTTAAAGATAGTTTTTTGTTGTTGTTGTTGTTAACTCAAGTTATTGACTGCTGACATTTATAAATACAAAGATTATCTGTTAAATTAGTCCAGGGTACTGAGAATTAGGGTAATAAATGCAAGTGACAAGGAGATAGAATCTGGTTAATAAAAGGAAGAATGTTCCATGAAAAGAGCAGCCTCTTCATGAGATACAGTGAGTTATTGGAGATATTTTAACATGGGCAGAAAATCTTTATATTGGAAGCATTCTGAGGGAATCCTACCTCCATAATGTAGAGAAATTAACTAAAGATCTCTAAATCCCATTCAACATTAAGATTCCATGAGTAATAAATAGTTAGTGCTTACATATTTTATACTGAAGAGGGTAAGAGTTTTGAGAAAGACTTTGTTTTCCTTCAGGTGGCTCCTGAAATTTTTAAAGATATTTGTATCAGAATAAGATGAGAGTGGAAAGTATACTGAATTCAGTAATCATGTGTTACCTATGATTAACACTGTTAGAGCTATTTCTCCTTACCTTTAGTTTATATGAACCTAAAGGAAAATAAAACCTCTGAACCCACATCTATAAGAAGAGTATGTGGTTGTAATGACACTGACAAGTGATCCCTTAACAGTAAAATAAATATTCATTCAAAAATGTCTTAGAGTCAATTTAACTGACATTCAAGATTCATTTCACTAGCTTAACGGGACCCAATGCCCTGCTCTTCATCTCAGTTGGATTTTTGTTGATGGTTTAATTGAGGACTCAAAGATGCAGTAGACAAAAGCAAGCAAGTTATTCCTGTGCCTTGTATTTTAACAGTTTTTCCCTCTGGTGGCCACTAAGTTTCATATATTAACATTTGTATTTTAATAGAAAAATCCTCCTTTATTCCCATCGTATAAAACCTGAGTTTCTAATACCTCTAGGCCCTTTATTATTTTTGTATGTACGCACCCTGAGTCTGTGCATATTCATGGTTCTTTGCCGTCAGCTCTTTTCATCAAGTGTGACAAGTGAGACAGACCTATTTGGATATGAGCTGACATTTTTAAAAACTCATTTTACTATGAGTCCAAAGTATAAACATAATTCAGCTGGATAACTCTTAGAAACTATATGCCTATGCTAAAATATTTATTCCCTCAAGGATTCCTGAAAAGTACACTTTTATATATTTTCTTTAAAGTAAAATGAAAATACTGTACAGTACAGTTAATGGTAAAAATTGTTTGTAGATGTGGGAACCTTAAAGTTTTCCTTTCTCTTCTTTCCCTTGCTTTTCTTTCAGTAGAAAATGTGCATCAGATGTTTATGTTTAATTGGTTTACAGACTGTCTGTGGACTCTTTTCCTGTCAAATTACCAGGTAATGTCCTTTCACTTAGCAGCTACTTCATATACCTTTAAATGCAGTTTATTCATGCACAAATTACTATTGGACTTAAGAGTTTCAAGTTAATGTTAAATCTTTGGGAATAGGAAAATGCTTGATAGAATCTAGAATTTTAAGGGAATACAGTAATTTAAGAAAACAGTATCCCCCCCCCATTCATTATAAGTATGAACTTTAAGACAAAATGTATATGTATACATTTATACAATATATTGTAGCATGGGTATATTATTTAGAGGAACAATTATCACTTAACTGTTTGATTTTGGTAGTCGTTTTTTGAAACCGTATTAAGACAAATCCTTAAAGATGAAAAAAGTGGTGTTTTGAATTCAAAACTTTTAAAACTTGTTTTAGTAAAATACATTATTGTCCATTTTAATGTCATCTTTGCATTAGGCAGTATTTGCCTTAGTAATGAAAGACAAACATGGTTGTTGCTTTGAAATCATTGGCTCCGGCAGTCATTAGTATTGACATCAAGGCCAATTGGCAGTTGTAGGCCAATTCATTAAAACTTTCAAATGGTAGGAATTTTAGTCATTGCATATAAGTAGGTTCACCCTCCATGCTGTCGGTAGATTATCCATCAAACAGCAGCTTTTCAGTACTTTAAATATATTTTAATATATTTAGTTGTGCAAAAATTCAACCTTCGCACAACCATGTTGCTACAGGCATCATTAAAAAGTGAGAAAAAAGCCGGGCGTGGTGGCACACGCTTGGGAGGTGGAGACAGGAGGATCGCGCAGGTTCAAAGCCACCCTAGCTGGCTTAAAAGACCCTGTTTCCAAATAAAATATAAAATAGGTCTGGAAGTGTAGCACGGAGGTAGAAGGGTTCCATCCCCAGTACCACCCAAAAAAAAGTGAGTAAAAGCAAATGAAATTTGAGGATTGCAGACTACCTAACAGTCCCTCTTCTTAATCTTTGCTTGTGCCCTCTGTAAAGCCTTTGGGATGTGGATTTCCTTTTGGGAATCAACCCAGGGAAATGTTTGTCAAGCGATAGCCTCTTTCACCGCGCAGTTCGTGTGGCTGTTGCATCACGGCAACATCGGTTTTTCCAGCACATGCACTTAAAAAATGCCCGATTTATAAAATAAAACGTATTTCCCCCTGCTGGTTAGAGCTGGACGCGGGCGGGCGGGCGGGCGCTCCCGGCCCTGCCTGCAGAGCCCCTGCGGGCGGGGCGGGCGGGGCGGGCGGGGCGGGCGGGGCTGCGCGGCTCCCCACACCCACCTTGGCCCCGCCCCGCGCGGCCCCGCGCGCGCCCCCTCCGCGCGTGCTCGCTGGCCTTTTCCCTCCAGTCCAGCCGCGCGGGGCGCCGCGAGGGGGCGGAGTGGGGCGTGGTGGGCGCGCTCGGGCGGCTCCTGCGCGTTCCCGCCGAGGCAGCGGCGGCGGGAGCGGCGGAGACGGCGGCGGCCGGAGTCCCGTCGCCGAGTCTCACATCCGGGCTCTGGCCGTGACCCAGCCGCGGCCGCCGCGGAGATGTGACCCGGCAGTACGGCAAATATGGCGGAGGTAAGGGAGCGCGCTCCCCGCCCCGTCCTGGCGCCGGGCGCCCCGGCCCCGGCCGGGGGTAGTGAAGTGGGCCTGGCCCCGAGAGGCCCAGCCCTGCCGCTGCCCACCTGTTGTCCGGAGCCGGCCGCGCGGCGGGCGGGCGCGCTCCCTGAACTTAGTTGGGATGGGTCCGGGGAGCCGGGAGCGGGACGGAGTTGGACTCGGGGCAGTTGGGCGCCGTCCGGGAAGGAGCCGGTGGCGCAACTTCGCCGGCCGGTGCCAGGGCCGGGAGCGCAGCGCCGCTTCCTCTGGCGAAGTTTCTTGCCTCCCCGAGCGAGATGCTGTTGCGCCCCGGCGTCCAGGCTGCGAGTGGGGGGCCGTGGGCCGGACGGCCTGTGGCTGACTCCACGGAGATCAAATGAGCCTGGAGAAATTGACCTCGCGGACCCGACGCAGCCCCCCAGACCGGGGGACTCTTCCCTCTGCACTTACCACTCCTCCCCACGGAGAACCTCTGAGTTGCTTTTTCCACCTTTAATTCCCCCTTCACTGTCTAGACACCCCTAACCAAATCAAAGCGACCTGTTTCATTTTCTTTTTTTCACTCTCCAAATGTTTCTTTCCTTAGAGATTTTTCTTGTTTCGCTTGCTCATTTTCTAGTAAACAAGTTTCCAAAAACCCCTTCTTTCGCGGCAGATTGTTTTACATACTTGGGCCTTAAATTGGTGACCATTGTTGGGTTTATAATTAACTGGAACTTAGTATATGTTATTGTGAATTTATATTTTGCCTTTGATTTAAGCCATTTAAACATCCAAAGTTTTGTGGTTTTGTTCTGTTTACTTTTCTTTCTTGCCCATGAAGGAATTTCGGTATTCTTTATCCCCTGGAGGTCACGATATATTTGGACTTCTATGTCTCCTTTGAAAAAATCCGCTTTAAATATTTGATTAATAAGGTATTACTCTTGCTAAATTGCCATTTTCATGGTTTCAGAAGCAACTAAACATAGATCAGGAAGTAGGTAATTTTATTTATTCTCTAGCCCCCAATTTTTGACTTATTTGCTAAGTGAAGTCAGTCGTGAGTACTTTTGTCAATTATATAATGTCCTTTTTAAACCTTTGAATACAGAAACAGGTTATGGAGGCCTTTTATGTACTTGTTGCTCTAAAGGTTTGTAGTTTAGCTCTGAAGAGATTACTTCTCTTATGGAAGTAATGCTACTGCATTATATGTATGTCTATAATATATGTTCTTAAAGGAGGAAGAAATTTTACAGTGGCAGGACTCTATTGAAAATAGTCAACTAAATTTAGGTACAAGAATTATTTCTATTTCTTTGTAGCAAAAGATTTATATTTCAAGGTACAGGAGTTGGAGAACATAGCAGTTTCTATGTCATGCAGATGTGTTTAATCGGTAGGCTGAGTCAGTACCTAGATTTTAGTCCTGGTGAGAAGGTTATTCTTATGTTACGCGTGTGTGTGTGTGTGTGTGTGTGTGTGTGTGTGTGTGTGTGTGTGTTTTGCTGGGGATTGAACCCAGGGGCATTCTGTCTCTGAGCTTACACTCCAGCCCTCTTATCCTTCATTTTGAAACAGGGCCTCACTAAGTTGAAATGGGCTTTACTGAAGTTGCAGGAGTTGGCCTTGAACTTGAGATCCTTTTGTCTCAGCCTCCCAAGTACTAAAATTACATGCTTGTGCCATTTGTCTCACGTTACTTTCTTTCATATGTAAGACGGGAAAGGAGTAATATGTAGCTGGATTTACATATATCTTGTTATCTTGCCAGCCTTCAGTGTACCCTCTTTCAGGGGGTACCCATTAGATATAAGTAGCAGTGTGCTACGTAGATAATGGTGCTGCTGACAATGGTTTGAACTTTAAGTTATGTAGACATACTCTAAAGTAGAATGGTATTTAAAAAATGCTTTGTGTACAAAAATAATTAAAATTTAAAGCCTGGCGTGGTGATGCACGCTTGTAATCCCAGCACTTGGGAGGATGAGACAGGAGGATGGCACAGGTTTGAATCCAGCCTCAATTACTTAGTGAGGCTCTCAGCAAATTAGTGAGACCCTGTTTCCAAATAAAGTATAAAAATAGGTCTGGGAGTATAGCCCGGAGGTAGAAAAGCTCCTGGGTTCCACCCCCAGTTACAGACACACAAATTAAAATTTAGCGGGGCATGGTGGCGCACCTTAGTAATCCCCGCACTTGAGAGGCAGAGACAGGAGGATCTTGCAGTTTGGAAGCCAGCTGTGCTGGCTTAAGAGACCCTGTTAACGAAATTTTAAAAATATAAAAAAAAAAAAAATAGGTCTGGGAGTGTAGCCCGGAAGTAGAAGGGTTTCCAGGAACCCCAGTACCACCACCCCCAAAATTTAAGTTTTATAAAAAACTCACCTAGCTGGGTGTGGTGGCCCACGCTTGTAAATCCCCGTGCTTGGGAGGTGGAGACAGGAGGATCGGGCAGGTTCGAAGCCAGCCCCTCTGGCTTAAGAGACCCTGTTTCCAAATAAAAATGTAAAATAGGTCTGGGAGTGTAACCCGGAGGTAGAAGGGATTCCAGTAACCCCAGTACCACCAAAATAATAATAATAATAATAATAATAATAATAATAATAATAAAACTCACCTAGAAATTTTACTGCTCAGTGGGCTGAAACCTGTTTATTAACATTTTTTCTATTCAGAAAGTAAAGATTGTTGCATTAATATGAGAAGAGAAACAGTATTTTGGAACACTAGTCATTTCTCAGTATTTTCTAGTGTATGCTTTAGTTTTCTTAAGTATTTTCATCCTTTGGAGAATAGACCTCTCATGTTTTACAGGAACACGTGACCAGTTCACAAGAAAAAAAACCTAACTCTTGCTTTCAGTGCATTTATTTAATGATTTGGTATCTTTAAATCATTTTTTACATTCTTCAGCTACTTGGTTTTATTTATAGCAACTTTAGAATGATAGTGGTATTATTTTCCTTCTATCAATACTTAAGTGATTGAGATGATTTTAAAGACTGGTTTCAAAAAAGTAGGTGGAGAAATGCTTTGTTTATAGACAGATTTTACTTACCTTTGTGTGAGCTCCCAGTAGATTTATTCTTTGTGGACTATTGTGGTTTTGGTTAAGTAGACCTGAGGATTGAAGCTAACTTGTGAAATAACAGCAAGTGCAAAGCAACAATAAGCATATATTTGATAAATACGAGGGGCGAAACAGGTTACTGAAGAAATATGTTTCTAGAGAAAAATGCAGTTTTATGCTTTTGGGTTATTATTGTTGTCTCCTGCATAAGAGAGTGACTCTGACTTTGTTTTTCTAGAAAAAAGTAGTTTATTCTTGATTACAAATTGCTTTAGGTATAAATGGAATGTACTAATTTTTCATACTTGATCTGATCATCTTAGTGAGTACATAATAGGAAGTATATCTTTAATGGCTTTTCAGTTGTGGTAGCATTAAAGTCATTTAATGTACTAAGATGTATTCACATGATGGCGGATTCCCCCTTAAAACTCAGGTAATATTTCTCATTGCTTATTTACCTCTTAAAATTATTGACTGATCTTTGTAAAGGAAGCTCTCCTAGTCACACTCAAAGTAAATTGCAGGGTAGTCACAGTTTCACAAAGGCAGTGAGCTTTTGAAAAAATAGGAAGAAATCATTGATCCTTTGGGTTTTATCAGGAATGTGGTATAGGGGCCTTGGGAATGAACAATTTGGCATAATTTCAAGAGTTTGTAAACATGTAAAGGACTTCTCAAGGAAAAAAAAACAGCATAATAATGTAAGACCTTTTTTTTTTTAACCTAACCCACATCTCTATAATATAGGAGAAAAATTAATTAATAGATTTAATGCCTTAGTGTTAGATATTTAATGTTTCCAAAAATTATGCATATTTACTATCACATCTATAAAAACCACAGCATTATGATGTAAGACTTTTTTTAAATCTAAGCCACATTTCTATAATATAGGAGAAAAATTAATTAATAGATTTGTTTAATGCCTTGGTGTTAGATATATGTTTCCAAAAATTAAAAGTATCTATCCATCCCCCCCCCTCTCTCTTTATGGTACTAGATATTGAACCCAGATTCATTCTAACTCCTAGGTATACCCCCAGCCCTAATTTTTATTCTTTATTTTGAAACAGTCTCACTAAGTTGCAGAGGGCCTCACTAAGTAGCTGAGGCTGTCCTCGAGCCTCCTGGCTCAGCCTCCCAAGTAATGGGATTACAAGTGTGCACCACCACGCCTGGGTTTTCATTTCCCTTAAAAACAGATTTCTTGCTCACCACTTTTTTTTTTTCTTTCTTTCTTTCTTTTTTTTTTTTAGTGTGCTTGAATTTTGTATTTTAAGGAAACAGGACTATGCAAAATGGTTGTATTGAAAGTGTTTTCTAGACTCTAAACAAAACTTGTTTTACTGCAGTGGATTTAGGATTTAAGAAATTATATTTAGCAGCAAGTTTTTACTTTTCTCCTAGTACTTATATTTCGGAGCTATTAAGGTTTTATCTAAAGTAGTCAGAAGCTCCAGTACATGAGCACACTTTCTTCGATAGGAGAAAGAATTGAGGCGCATGATGCACAGGTGGGAAAAATATGGTGGGACAAACGAAGTTACTTTAAGATAATTCTGATGAGTGAGGCCACTTTTTCAAGTAATTTAGATGCACTGCCATTGAAGCTGTAGTATGCCTTTGTGAAACATAAACAACTTGATAACAATTTCTTAGATGTTCAGATCAAGTCCTATGTAGTTCAAAAGATTTCCAAATGGTTTTAGGATTTGTTACAGTGATTAAATGCTCACTGCTTTTAGTCCATTCTGTTAAGCTTATCCTATGGTTTAGAAGTTTGACTTTAATAATTATGTAGAGAGGAAATTTATAAAGTAGTGCTCAAAATAGCTTTTTGAAAATTGAGATTGTCTTTTTCTTATAGTCCTAGAGACTGTTAAATATATTCCATCGTTGAGCTGAGTACTCCCTAGTAGTGTTTCATGTTTTAGGCAATTCATAATAAAAGTAAGGAACTTAGGTCTCAAAGGAAATTGAACTAAACTTGAAGTAATGTAAGACTTTTCATCATGGAGAAAATGAAACCGAGCAGAGTGTAGGCAGTTTGTTGTAGACCATACAGTTAGTCTGTGGCACAATTTTTAAGAGTAGAAACAAGGCTTTTGAATCTACTGCTTATTTTCCATAATACCATTCTGCCTTTTACATTATTACTGCTGTAGTAAATTTGCTGTTTTTAACAACAAACCTACTTCTTTTTTTCTTTTTGTTTTGCAATACATCCTGATTGTTTTATACCCCAGGATTCCTGAAAGTAACTGCAAAGTTAAGCGACATAGTTATAATTTTATAGGGGGAGAAGGACGGTAAGATATTGGCATAATACTATATAGCTTTCATCCTGTAGTCGGATCCCAGACTCTTCTCTGGCCTCTCTTCCTATCTCTATTGCTGTGAGAAACCGATTTAATCTTTACACAACTAAGAAACTGATGGCAACCCCTAAGGAAATAATGATGGAATTGGTTTGAGGGGAAATTTGTTCACTTACATACATGAAAAACAAGCTTTTGATTGCTTGGAATAAAGGGATATAATGAATACTTTTTTTTTTTTTTGCTACTTTAATTTTTTTTGGGGGGTGGTATTGGGGGTGGAACCCAGAGGCTTTCTACTTCTGGGCTATACTCCCAGACCCACTTTATATTTTATTTGGAAACAGGGTCTCACTAAGTTGCCGAGAGCCTCAGTAAGTAGCTGAGGCTGGCTTCGAACATGCGTGGTCCTCCTCTCTCAGCCTCCCAAGCGTGGGGATTACAAGCATGCGCCACCACGCCCAGCTTGCTACCTTAATTTTTAAAATAAAGATGATAATCTAGCTTTTTTCTAGAGTTAATCTTCTCTTTTGTTATAAATTATATTTTTGTTGTGTAAGATATTTCCTCCTTGTTCTAGGAAAGTATAAAGGAAGTATTTACTCGGTGGAAACACTAAATATTTGCTACAACTGTTAGCATCTATATCAACTAAATCCTAAATATATATTGGCAAGGATGACATACTATCAAAGTTAATAGAGCTCATTTTTTCATTTGATTTAACATACTTAAACTCTATATGTGTATGTCTTTCTATCTAGTGTTTTCCAAAATGAAAGCTATGTATGCCAAAAAAGTAATTTTTCAAAGTTAAAATTAAAAAAATAGAAGCATGTGCTAGATTTTCTCAAAATTAGAAAGTTTTAACTTTATCTTCTTTTAAGAAGAAAATGAAAATGGCTTATAGTTCCACAAAATAATCTGTACTTTCTTTTTAAAAATGAAGATATAATGCACAAAATGATTAGAAAATTCTAATAATGCCAGGCTTGGTGGTACACTCTTGTAATCCCAGCATTCGGGAGGCTGAAACCGGAGGATCGCAGTTCATGTACAGCCTCAGCTACTTAAGGAGGTTCTTTGCAACTCAGTGAGATCCTGATTCAAAATAAAGATTAAAAGCTGGGCATGGTGGTGCATGCTTATAATCCCAGCATTCGGGAGGCTAAGACTGGAGGATCACAGTTTGCTGGCAGCCTCAGTTAATTATTAGTGAGACTCTCCACAACTTAGACCCTGTTTCAAATTAAAAAATAAAAAATAGGGCAAGGGGTATCGCTCAGAGGTTGAATGTCCCTGGGTTCCATCCACACACACACACACACACACACACACACACACACACACACACACAATAATAATAATAATTAATAATAATAATAATAATAATAAAAAATAAGTGAATTAATTAAAAATAGGACTGGGGGTGTAGCTCAGAGGTAGAATGCCCCTGGGTTCTATCCCCAGTACTGCAAAACTTAAAGAAAATTCTAATAGTACAGAAAATAAAATATTAAAAAGCCTCTTCTCCCAACCTATTACTTAAAAATGACTATATTTTACACAGATTCTTCATGTGTCTTTTTGAGGGGAAAAAATGTATATCCTGGCCCAAGTTTATGTTCTATACTTTTTTTCTCTCTCTTTCTACTTAAACAGATCTGTCTTTTACTCCCCCACTCCCCTAATTTTGTTGTACTGGGGATTGAACCCAGAAGCATTCTTTCTACCTCTGACCTAGACCTCTCCAGCCTTGTTTTTTTATTTTGAAGCAGTCTTGGTATGCTATATTGTAAGTACTGGGATTACAGGCATGCCTGGCTCGCATTCTCTTTAATGGATTCATAGTGTTCCATTGTTTGAAAAAATTGCTTATCACTTCTGGCTAGTTAACTGACAGATTTTAAAGTTTTTTTCAACTTTTTGCTACAGACAATATTGTTGTAATGAATAGTATGCTATTGGTGTACTTGTTTAGGTATATTTCATAGAGTAAGTTTGGTTGGCACTTGATCTCCAGAATGGTTGAAACAACTTGCATTTCAATTATGTATGAGTTCATTTTAAGTTTACTTTAATATCCAATTTAAAAATTTTCCTGCTTACACTTAGAGTTTGAGCTTTTCCTAAAAATTGGTATTGTTATACATAAGTATTTGTGTTTCTTTACCCCACCATCCTTTCACTCCTTCCCTTTTTCCAATTTACAGTAGTAATTAGAGATGTTACAGGCTTTCCTGGAGGGTATTGTTAAATAGATACCAGTTTCAAAAACACATTGATAAAAGTCTGGCAAGACAGGTATCAGCTTGTGTTCACATTTTAAACATGCTTTGAATTGATTTAAAAAAAAATTAGAAGAAGCTAGGTAGAATGATGCATGCCTATAATTACAGTACTTGGGAGGCTGAAACAGGATCACAGGTTTGAGACCAGATTCAGCAATAGCAAGGCCCTATTTCAGGATTAAAAAAAAAAAAATCAATGGGGTTATAGCTCAGAGGTAGATTGAACCCTTGGGTTCAATCCCCAGTTTAAAAAAAAAAAAAAATTTTTTTTTTCCCCCGAAGGAAAGTAATAAGAAAGGAAAAACGAGGTGAAGAAAAAATTTTACACACTTGTTTCTCTAGGAAATACAGGAGAAACCTGAGAAATTAGAGGTTATAGGCTTCCAAGTCTGCCTCATCGGCACCATGGGACTTTGACTCACTTTATATAGCCCTGGTTTTACTAATCTATAAAGTGAACGATTGCCAGATTCCTGGTTGTGGTCAGGTAACTATGCATTTGAAAGTGTGTAGCACTATGTAAGTATAAGCTAGTGCTGCTTAGTGTTCTCATATTTAAATAAAACTTGCTATTATTCCATATTGAAACCTCTTATAATGCTGAATTCACTTTATCTTAAAAGAAATTTTTTTCTCAGAAAGTGATGTTCACAGTATGAACTCTTCAAATGTCAGTTTTCAGAAACTCATTTTTTATTTAATTGGACTTAATTAACTTGCAAGAAAATTAATCTCTTTTCCTACCTCCTAAACTGACACATTTGAATTTTGTTTTGAACATAAACTACTGAAATATATAGATACTAAGTATATCTATAGGTAAACCATCCCCTGTCCATTTCCCCAGGCTAATCTTGATATATCTTCAGTCAGATCAGTCTTTGAAACAGTGGAGTATGTTTGACAGGTAATCATTAGTGTACACTGCGAACACTGGGTGCTCTGCTATGTATGTGCTTACTTAAAAGCGTTCACAGTCCTCTAGATAGTTTGTACTGTGATAAAGGATTTGGGACCTTTTTCATAATATCAAAATGCCAGCTACTTATCAGTAAAACAATGATCATTATGGTATTTATTGTCATTTAGTGCTGGCGAGGCTTCTTATAAACTAAAATATACAAACACCATTTGCAATTCAGTGTCCTTAGTATTACTAATACTTAATATCAGCAGAACATATCATTTCATCTTTAGCTTGCTTTTAAATCAGAAAGCTTTTTTATCAGAATACTCAAATGATTCTTGGCGTGTTCAAAAGGGACTAACTGCTCGAGAACTATTTCTCTTAAGCTAGTTCAAAAGAAATGCTACTTCTTATTTACGTCATATGCATTTGTTCTAAAAGTTTACTAAAAAGACGAAATAACATTCTAAGACTACTCTCTGGGGAGCAAACAGCCTGGGACCAAGTGAAGATGTCAGTAATTTTGCTGTAGCCTTGCACAGAGGTTGAGCTTAAACTTGGGAAATAAAGTATAATTGCATGAAACACAAATGGACTGATATTTTAAAATACTGGTTTGCTGTTTAAGAGTTTTGTGGTAATTAAATTCATTTCAAGTAAGAAATGTGAAACTCTGCCCTAAAGATGTTAAGCTCTAGAAACCTTTTTATGGTTATATTGTTCTCTTCATGTCACCCTACGTCAGCTTCCCTCATATTAGAGAAACCAAGTTAAGAAGCGCTGTGTTGATTGTGTTCTGCTGGAATAACTTCTAAATAATCGTAGTGCTATGATACTGGAAATATATAATACCTGGATGCTGTCAGCTTTTTAAAAAGGACAATAAACTGTGCAGTGGTGCTGCATACCTGTAATCTCAGTACGTGGGAGGCTGAGAAGGAGGAACACAGAATCCAGGGTAGTCTCAGCAACTTAGGGAGACCCTATTTCAAAAATAAAAAAAGGACTAAGGCTGTAGTTTGGAGGTAGAATGCCCAGGATTCAAACCCCAATACAAAAGAAGACAAAACTATATAAGAAAGAATCCATTGTCTTACAAGTACTTAAAGGAAAAAATAAATAGGGACTGTGAGTAAAAAAGTATGCCTTAAAGAAATTTGTCTTAGATCTCTAGCTTTTGAAAAACAGGACATTTTCCTTATTTCTGTTTTGGTTTTGCCTCTCTGGCCTATTACTTAGCAGAAAGAAAGAATGTTGCATATCCCTGTTCCTCTCTTGCTAGTACTTTTGGCCTTCTACCATGTCTATCTTCTAAATTGTCATGAAGTAGATGGCGTAGAATGAGTTGGCAAGGTTTTATTCATGAAGTTCATGCCATTTCAGCATCTTGGAATTATTACTGAATTTGCCTTGCTGTAGTAATTTATGTTTGTAGATGACTTGTTTACAATTGTAAAATAACTGAATTATGATAAAACACAGCCACATACTGTCAAGTGATGACATTACCAAAACGAGTTACTCCCAGTTTTATCCTTACATATTCCAGTTGCTTTTAGTTAAATTCTGAGAGATATACTGATACAGTAGAAGAAACTTTATAATTGAGACTCCTCTGTGCAGTCTTGCCACAGATAACCTCTATAGACTTTAGCTTGGATGGTTGCTAATTCTGTGATTACTTAAAAATATGTTGTTTACAAGTAAAATTAGCCTGATATAGTATTTAGTGCTTAAGTAACTTTTTTATGGTACTGGGGATAACCAGGAGCATTCTACCTCCAAGCTATATCCTTGTTCTAATTTTTATTCTTTATTTTGTAAAAGGGTCTCACTAAGTTATGGAGAGCCTCACTAAATAACTGAGGATGTCCAGGATCTTGTGATCCTCCTGCCTCAGCCTCCCAAGTACTGGGATTACAAGGGTGTGCCACCATGCCCAGCTTAAGTAATGTTTAATTTTTCCTTTTTTTTACAGCATAATTTTTAGTTAACATGCTATCTTCAAATTGTTTATGCCTCTCTTTTCACAACTCATATTTTTAAGTTGTAGACCAACTTAATAGCAAACTTTGTGCATACTTATTTGTCTATTGATAGGAGAAAATCTATTTCAGAAATTCTCAGATCTAAAGTCATAACCTCTTAATCCACATATGTTCTGAGACCTATATTTGCTTTCAAAATCTAAGTGAATTTCATCCAGGCGTGGTGGTGCACACTTGTAATACCAGTACTTGGGAGGCTGAGCCGGGAGGTTTGTGGCCAGCCTAGGTTCAATCTCCAGCACCACCAAAAAAAAAAAAGTGAATTTCATATTATTGTTTTTGTTTCTAGATTCATGAGTTTTCAGATTTTTCTCTATGCCATAATATAATAGAAAGGAAAATATTATATGGGACATTTTAGTTTGATACAATTCAGGCATTAAAACTTATTGTAAATTTTGGTGTTCATTGAATAGTTCCTATAATGTCTGACAATATACTATACAAAAATGCTAATTTGTCTTCTTTTCTCCCCTCCCCTTCAGCCATCTGTTGAATCTTCAAGTCCAGGTAAGTATTTTTTCTATTATAATCTGCTTTACTAACATTTGTCCTATTAGTTGCATAAAGGCTAGAGGTGTTAGACTATCATCTGACTTGCTTTTCTTCTGAATGCTTCTTTTCTCTGGGGAAAAAGAAATGGATGAAATATTTGACTGCCCATGAAAGTACAGGTGAGGCTGCTGTGAACTCATCCTCATGACACTTTTCGGGTTCTCTCTCATTCATTTCCCCCCCTATGCTTTGCCATATGATTTCTTAAATTTTTAAATTGTTATTTGAATTGAAGTATATATGAAGTGTATATTTTTGAAAGGGAATCAATTAGCTTAGAAATACTTGCTTGTTTAAGACATTCAGAATGTTTCATTTGAGAAAAAATTGTTACATATTTACTGAGGAAGGGAAAATAAAGACTCAATAAATGATTAGTGTTGTAAACTGGATCTTGTGATCATTGGACTAATCTGGCCACAGATGTTTTTTGTTTGACCACTGTAATGATCTTTAGTTGTTAAAAATATTTTATATAAAATCTAGATCTAGGGCTCTCATAACCACAAGATTTTAAATAGAGGAAGGGAAGAATCTTATGCCTCGGAGACTTTGTTCCTGAGTGTCCAGGGACTTTGCCAAAGGACAACTTTCTCATGGGTTGGTACAGATTAAGGGTTAGTACAGGTTAAGGAGTAGCCCAGTAGAGAAGAGAGAAGAGTTTGGTAGTTGAAAGCATATATCTCACAGTCTCGCATATATTGAATATTTAGATGTGATATGTTCTACATTGCTTCTATGAACTTTACATACTATTGAAGCAATCAAAACCTTTCTATGTTTTGAATTTTAAGAAGAAACCTTTTTTAAAATGTTTAAGATAGCACAAGCCTCTTTTCTTAAAGTGCTGGGTCCTTTTCGTGAACACAAATTATTGTACTATGTAGTGGTTGAGCTAAATTACTTCCAGAACCCTTTAAATAACTTCAGTGCTCAATTTACAGTTGATTCTTTCTTTATTTCAGCTGGAAATGTCTTACTTTTTCTAACATGCTTCAGAGTAAAGTATGTTAAATTTTGTGACATTTCTGAAGCTCAAGGGTTTTTTTTTTTAAACTTTCTGATTTATATATATGTTCTAGATGATTGAATTTGAAAGTAATCTGACCTTGGATGAGTATTATATCTTTTTAGAATGTAAAATTGTTTTCAGTTTTTTTTTTTTTTCTTTGAAACACAGAAGTTATTGTTGTTGGAACAAAATAGGTTCTAATGTCTATAATATTGAGCTGGAGCCAGGTATGGTAGTGTACACTTGTAATCTGAGTACTTGGAAGGCTGAGACAGGAGGATCCCAGGTTTGAGGCTAACTAGCTTCGGGTACTTTATAAGAAGGCCCTGTTTCAAAAACAGAATAAAAAAATAGAGCTTAGCCGGGCGTGGTGGTGCACGCTTGTAATCCCAGCATTTGGGAGGCTGAGGCCGGAGGATTGCAGTTTGTGGACAACCTCAGCTACTTAGTGAGGCTCTGCACACAGTGAGACCTGGTTTCAAAATAAAGGATAAAAAATAGGGGGGGGGGTGGCTCGGAAGTTGAATGCCCCTGGGTTCTATCCCTAGACCCGCAAAAACCAAAAAAACAAAACAAAAATAGGGCTTTGGGTATGGCTTGAAATAGGATGCCCTTGGGTTCGATTCCTGGTAACACACATGCACACACATTGAGCTGGCCTTGATGGTGCACTTCTGTATTCCCATACTTGGGAGACTGTAACAAGACAGTGACAGGTTCTAGATCAGCCTCAGAAGTTTATCAAGACCCTTAGCAACTTAGTAAAGCCCTGTTTCAAAATAACATAAATAGGACTGGGAGTGTAGCTTAGAGGTAGAATGCCCTTGGGTTCAATCCCCAATTCAAAAAAGACATACATAGAGAGAGAGGCTGAGTTTTAGATATTTTTATGAATTCTGAGGTAGTCACCAGCAAGAGCATAAATATATAATAATAATTTGGCTTTCTTAGTTTCAGTCAGCTTAGGCAAAACTGGAATAATAGTATAAATTGAAGAACACAAATATCTTTAATAGCCTTTACTACTTGTAATATGTAGGTTTTTGTTTGTTTTTGTTGTTGTTTTTTGTTTTGTTTTTGGTGGTATTGGGGTTCCTGGAAGCCCTTCTACTTCTGGGCTACTCTCACAGACCTATTTTTATATCTTTATTTGGAAACAGGGTCTCTTAAGCCAGAACGGCTGGCTTCAAACCTGTGTGATCCTCCTGTCTCCACCTCCCAAGCGCGGGAATTACAAGCATGCGCCACTACGCCCGGTAGAATATATAGGTTGTTTATATAACTCTGGATTGTGTTCAAACTGAGGAAGGTTTTGATGTTAGAAAGTGTTTGAAATACCACACTTCTGCCCAAAGGAACATTCCTTGTTTTTTATAAGTAATGCTAGCTGTAGGCAGTTTCAAAAGTTGGTGGAGAAAATTAGGAATAGAGGCCTCATGTAAAATTGAAAATTGGTCTACTGATAAAAGGCTGTACCCTTTGTAATATCTGTACTTTGGAATCAATGTTAGTAATTGTGGTCACATGACCACACTAAATGGTATGTCCTAGACTCTGCCAGTGGACAGAGGTACAACACAAGGCTTCACTTGTAAGATTAGTAGCCTTCAGAGATGAGGGTTAAGAAAGAGAAAAATTTTTAAAGAAAAGTATCTTTTAGTAATTCTACTGTAGATTGAGAATTTATGACAAAGCAGTGATATTTGCCTTAACTCTGAGGCAAAGTATTTATTTATTCAAATCATTAGTCACAACCCTCTCCCGTAGGAAATAGCCTAATGATTGGCCTAGGAATTGACAGAAAGGAATAGGATGGTTTATTTGTCCTAAAGGACAAGATAAAAAAGAAGTCAGATTAAACAAAGAGGTCAGATGAAAGCAAGGAAACAAAAATTGAAATAGGTTTATAGGAAAAAGACAGTGTGTATGAAAATGGAGTAGTTCACTTCTTCTATTTACTGTAATGGAGCAGTGATGTTCCAAGTCTAAATTAGCTTTGCAGATAATGATAAAAAGTTGAGGGTTAGCCGAGCATGGTGACGCAGACTTGTAATCCCCCGCGCTTGAAGGCTGAGACAGGAGGATCGCATGGGTTCAAAGCCAGCCTTAGATACTTAGGCCCTCAGCAATTTAGTGAGACCCTGTTGCCAAATAAAATATAAAATAGGTCTGGGAGGATAGCCCAGAGGTAGAAAGGCCCTGGGTTTCATTCCCGGTACCACAAAAAATGGAGGGGGAGATTTCAGGTAAGCTGTATAAAACTTCATGATTTGATGACATATACTCAAGAGATTGGACTGCTTTTTAAAGTTGCTAGGAGTGGAACAATAAATAGTTAAGAATTAAGCTTTCTTTTGTTATTATTACTGGGGATTGAACTTGGGGCATTCCATCTATGAGTACACTCCTGGCTAACTCCCTTTTTTTTTTTTTTTTTTTTAATTTTGAAATAGCTCTCACTAAATTGGTGAGACTGTCTGGAACCTACAATCTAAGCCTCCCAAACACTGGGATTATGAGTGTGCAGCATCACACCCATCTTAAGCATAATTATTTTTTTGTCCTCTTTTGGGACCCTTGGATCCAGTTCTCCAGTCAGTACTAAGGTGCCCTATTTAAATGAGGCCAATTTTTTTTAAATGCTTCTCAAACAATAAAGGGTCTTCTAAGAGCTTTGCCATCTTACCCAGCTTATAATTCACTCATCTTAATAAACATGGGCTCTCCTTAAGTATTCTTTGAAGCAGGATACTATATTTTTAGGAGGCTTAGAGTATAGTAAAAGTACAAAAGTTGGAATTAGACACAGGATTCAAATTTCTATTTTTGCTACCTACTTGCTCTGAGATGCTACTTAGTTAAACTTTTAAAACTTGGAGTGTTTGTTTTTGTTTTCCTTTTAAAATGAGGTGATAATACCTACTTGATTGGATTGTTTTAAGACTGAGGTAATATATGTGAAGAGCTTGAGCATGCTGTCGTAATATCTTAAGCAAAAAGAATGGTTCTTATTTTGACAGTTGAGGGAAGTGACTCAAGAACCTTCAGCCTTTGATAGTTCCTTCTTCCTAGTAGTACCGTTTTCAAGATGTCAGCCTCTGTATCTCTTTATTTTACTAGTTCTTTTACTAGAGTGAAATGATGGGATTAGTACATCTGATAATTTAACTTTCAGTTGTTAAAACTGATAAAAATTGCTAATTATTTTTAATGTTAAATAGCCTATTTGTTATTAGTAAGCAATGCTTTTTCAAGCTTAAGTTCAGTTTTGTCAGTAATCAAATGAGGGGGTAGTTTATACAACATTTATTTCCAATCTTTGCATTCTACTGTTATAAAGATTGAGTCTAGAGATAAACTCCATCCAACAGACTAAAAGTGGGTTTACTTACATATCAGTTACTGTACATATTTTTAATGCCTTTAGTAAGAGTTTTTTATATGCAACTTTAATACATTTTGCTTTTATATTTTTGAGTTATTGTAGATCAAAATGAAATGAGTTAAAAGATAGCTACTCAAATATTAGAATATTTTTTAAGAAAGTGCTGATAAAAGAATTCATCTGGAGTCTCACTAGACTATATAATCATGTCACTTAGTGATGGAGATGCATTCTGAGAAATGTGTCACTGGGTGATCTTTATCATTGTGTGAATATCATAGAATATACTTACACAAACTTAGATGATATAGTCTAGTACACACCCATGTTATATAGTATTGCCACCCTTGTACATGCAGTTTGTCATTGACCAAAAAGTCTTTATTCAATTCATGAGAATATTCAGATGACTCTGTATTTTCATAAGACTGTATGTTCTCCTCAGGGGCCAGAGGGGCTCATAATCATTGGGCCTACCAAACATTATTCAAATGATTAATACTGTATTTTTTCCACACAAAAAGACCATTCTTATTTGATAGGACCATTTATTTGTTCCTTACCATTTATGCTTCATGTTCAGAAGATTACAACACAATTTTTAGAGGTACACGTTTTTATTCCCCACCTCAGTTTTTTGCTGTTATAACTGAATATGTAGGGGTGAGATAGGGCAAACAAAAATCCCTTTGAAAAGTTTTGTTCATGTGACGATGAGTAGTAAGGGCAAGAATTTTTAAAAGCAATAAATAATATATACTGTGCATATCTTTTTCTTGGTACTTTTTTTACTTATATCTAGCTTCAAATAATATGTATACACTAACAATAAGATACACTTAATTTGGTTTACCATACTTTAAAAATATTCTTTACCAGGAGGTTCAGCAACATCAGATGACCATGAATTTGATCCATCAGCTGACATGCTGGTTCATGATTTTGATGATGAACGAACATTAGAAGAGGAAGAAATGATGGAAGGAGAAACAAACTTCAGTTCTGAAATAGAGGATCTTGCAAGGGTAAATAATTCTAAATACTAGAGAATGAAATGATTATAACTTTTTTTTGAAGGAAGTATTTGAAGTTTTGGTTCTCCAATTTGGGGGAAATGTTGTATAGTTCATACTGAAAAATTCCAAATGATTATAGTAGGATCCTTAAGTTTTGAAGTTAAGGCATTTGAAAAATAGCTTTATAGGCTGAGTGTGGTGGTGAATGCTTATAATCCCAGCAGTACTTGGGAGGCTGAGACAGGAGGATTGCAGGTTTGCAGCCAGCAATTTAGGCTCTTTGCAACTTAGTGAGACCCTATTTCAGAATAAAAAATAAAATAGGGATGGGGTTGTAGCTTCATTCCCCAGTACCACAAGAAAAAAATAGCTTTATTGATAGACTTGGTGGTTGGCACATAGCTGTAATCCCAGTACTTGGAAAGCTGAGAAGAAGGATCACAGATTATAGACCAGCCTCAGTAACTTAGTGAGACCTTTTCTAAAAAGAAAAAGGGATGGGGATATAGCTTGTAGGTAGAATATCTTTCGTTTCAGTTCCCAGTACCAAAGAAAAAAAGCTTTTATTATGTGAAAAAACAGAATTTAATAGTTACTTTCATAGGAGATCACACATCTGGGTCAAAGTGGGCTATAATAGGATTATGAATTTCCTTTTACACACTTTCTACACTTCCCCAGTTCCTACGGTTTTCTTCAGTCCTCTTCACAGCCAAAATGTCTTAAAAGTCATCATCATTCACTGCATATAGTGTGCCCCTTCCTATCAAGTTGACCCCTGTCTTTCATTGTTACATCTATTGTTAAAATCACTTTTCTCTCTACCTCACTTTTTCTCTGTGGTATTCAGTGCAATTTGCCATTGCCACCTTTTGAATTCTGAGATATCCCACTATCTAATTTTCCCTCTCTTCATATTCAGTATCCTTTACGGACTCTTTCTCCTTTACACAAGGTTTAAATGTTTGCATTTTCTGACTCTCAGTTCTAGACCTGCTTTTCTTGTATCTCTTTCTAGATCAGTGTTCCTCAAAGTACAACCTTTAAGTAGTATTAGGGTCATATGTATCAGAATTACCCATAGAGTTATTTTTTAAAAAGCAGATTCCCATCTCCCCAGCCATACTAAATCAGAATGTCTGGAAGTGAGGTCCAAATATACATCTTTATTGAGCAAGTTTGGATTGCTTGTACACCAAATTTTAGAGATTACTAAACTCTGTGATATAATCTATTTTGTGGGTTCTTTTTTTCCTTAGTCTATATTTTTACCATTAGACTATTTTGTCTGTCTAGTTTTATTTATCCAGCTTGACATTTCTGCTTGGATATTTCAGCAGATGATCTATAAATTTTAGATGTCTAAAACAGAACTACTGATTGTTTTCTCCCCTCTTCTTATTCCTTCCCTGTCTTCACTATATATTTAAATGAAAATGCTATTTACCATTGCTTGCATAACAATCCAGGGAATATCATTTCCCTTTTTTCATGATATATAATTTCTAAATAAGCCTATCATTTCTACGTGTGTGTGTAGGGGGGGGTTGTGGGTGTGGGTGGTGGTGGTGGTGGTGGTGGTGGTGGTGTTGGTGGTGGTGGTGGTGGTACTGGGGTTTCTGGTAACCCTTCTACTTCCGGGATATACTCCCAGACCCATTTTATATTTTATTTGGAAAACAGTCTTTTAAGCCAGTGAGGCTGACTTCAGACCTGTGCGATCCTCCTGTCTCTGCCTCCCAAGTGTGCACCAACACGCCCGGCTTATAAAAATGCTTTTTATCTGTCTTTTTTTCTCCATTTCTGCTTGGGTTGTCATCGCTTTTATCCTAGACTGTTACTGTAGCTTTCTTACTGGTTTCCTTTTCTCCTTAACCATCTTACTTCCATCATATTTCTACTCAGCAGCCATGATGGTCTTTTGAAAAAATATTTTACTATTTTGAGCGAGACAAAGTAAGAGGCTGGCAAGCTATTCAAATAATAGGGATAACTTGTTTGGATGATTTAGGACTTGGGTAAACATCAAGAGAAACAATTGATTTAACACTCAGTGTCACTTCATGTATTTTTGAATTGGAAAGGCAGTAATTTTCAGTTGGTTGCCTATATTCCCAGCAATTCCCATCATTTTAGATGTATGTTCTTGCTTCTGAATAACCCAACATAGGAAAAAAGTAAAGGAAAACAATCATGCCTTTCATCTGATCACATTCTGTATTAGCAAAAGAAAATAATCAAGTACAGTTATATTTTAGGAGGTGGAGTGATGATTTTCTTCTGTTTTAGAAAATGGAATATTATATTTATTTAGTACGAAATTACTAATAGGTTTTAATAAAACTTGAGGCATTTCCTATTTCTCTCTTCTTTCTTCTCCATCCCTCAGCTACTTGTGGCTCCCCCCCAAAAAAAAAAATTTGCTTTCAAATAACCCTTCTTCAGGAAATACTAATTAAAATAGAATTTTTTATAGACAGTAAAGGAAGAAAAATATAGTGGAACCAACCCTTTCATTTCAGTCTTATTCCTTCTTCTTATTAGATTCTTCTCTAACTTCTCTTGGAAACAAAACTTAGGTTTAACTAGCACATTATCACCAATGCTTTTATCCATAATCTGAAACTAACCTGGTTCAGGGCAAATAATGTTGGATTTTCTTTAGTTAAAAACTCTTTATTTATGAACCAAAATAAGTTGGGTATTTATTTATTTATTTATTTATTTTTGCGGGTCTAGGGATGGAACCCAGGGGTGTTCCACCTCCGAGCTACACCTCCTGCTGTATTTTTTATTCTTTATTTTTAAAACAGGGTCTCACTAAATTGCAGAGGGCCTCACTAAGTAGCTGAGGCTATCCGCGAACTGTGATCCTCTAGTCTCAGCCTTCAAAATGCTGAGATTACAAGCATGTGCCACCACTCCTGGCTATTTTTTTTTTTTTAATGAACAAAATTGTTGGGCATAGTGGTACATGCCTATAATCTCAATACTTGGGAGGCTACGCCAGGCGTGGTGGCACACACTTGTAATCCCCGCACTTGGGAGGCGGAGACAGGAGGATCACGCAGGTTCGAAGCCAGCCATGCTGGCTTACGAGACCCTGTTTCAAAATATAAAATAGGTCTGGGAGTGTAGCCCGGAGGTAGAAGGGCTTCCAGGAACCCCAGTACCACCAAAAAATAAATAAATAAATAAATACTTGGGAGGCTAAGACAAGATGATTACAGGTCAGGGACAGCCTCAGAAACATAGGGAGACACTCAGTAACCTAATGAGACACTATTTCAAAGCAAAAAATATGAAGTGCTGGGGGTGTAGCTGAGAGGTAGAATGCCCCTAGGTTCGGTCCCCAGTACATACACACACACACACACACACACACACACACACACACACACACACACACACAGGCACACACCAACAACAACAACAAAAAGAATTTTGTCATGTTGGTTACTCGTTTTTTAGAAGTAAAAGCCAAAACATTAATTATGTTATAAAGTGGTAAGATTTTTTTTCACCTGGCATTTTGGTTGCACATAGTAGTTTTTTATGTAATTATGATAGAAATCTTAAGAATTCATTCATAAGTTAACAATCACTGCATAGAATGTGGTTTTATTTTCATTCGAGTCCTAAACTTGATACTAACTTGATAGGAAATATTTTAATGCATACTGCTATAGTTGCAGGCATATATATCTTGTCAGCATAAAGCGTAAATTTAACATTTAAATGTTTTAGTAGAATTAAATAAAAATTTGGAATTAATGTGATCATAGAATAGGTGTCAAAATCATTCTCATAGTGAATAGACTCTTGTTTTTCATGAATTAACAGGACTCGAGTTTAAATCAAGTTTTCCAAATGTACTCTTAAAATGAAGAGATTAAGAAAGGGCCCAATTGCCAGGCACGGTGGCGCATCCTTGTAATCCCAGCATTTGGGAGACTGAGATGGGAGGATCACTATTCCCCGACAGCTTCGGCTACTTAGTGAGGCCCTTAGCGACTTAGTGAGACCCTGTTTCAAAATAAAGAATAAAAAATAGGGCTGAGGGTGTAGCTCAGAGATAGAATGCTCCAGTGTTCCATCCCCAGTACCGGGGTGGGGGTAGGGGTGGGGAGTGGGCCCAATTGTAGCACTCTATTTGGGAGAAGAAAGAGCAAGATTAGCTGTATCTTGATATATTTTAAGGGGGAAAGTCATACTTAATATATACTTTAAGGCATTTGACATGCTTTCAATCTCTAGAGATAGATAATGAAGATTAGAATGTGAGAGGTTGAGATTTTCTTGAAGAATACATACAACCTGAATTATATAGATAAAAAAGAAATGCCAGCATGGGGATTATAACAATGATTTTTCAGCCTTCATTCCTTCATACTTTATCTTCTAGTCAAGCCCAACTCCAAGAGGCTAGTTACCTTAGGAACCATCTCTGGTCTAATCTGAATGTGGTCCCTTAGGTCTTTCTTGGCTAGAAATCAGCTGTTTTTCTTCTATCTACTCGCTTGATAAGCATTTATTAGTAAATCTAACTTGGCAAAGCAGGCATTAAAATAATACTGTGTGTATCCACCAAATAGGCTCTTACTTGCAGGCCACCATTGGTTGCCACATGCTATAATTTCTTAGTGATCATAATTCCCTGTGGTGTGAGAGAAGACTCACCTCTTGCAGCCAGGAGATTGATGCCATTCCAACCTTATTTCTGTTGTGTTTCATGTTTGATAACTACCTTATTGTCTGAAATTGGGACAGCCAACTTCTTAAAATATATAAGCATGATATATATTTTCTTATTTGTCTTATATTATTCTCATTTTTCTTTTTCCTCATTGCATCTCAACCCAGCATTTCTTATCCCACTATAAAGATGATATACACTTAACCTAAGGTTAGATTTCAAGGAAGGCAGTTAATATGCATATGTAAGTAAGTGCATTAGACTGCCTTGGTTCATAATTCAGCTGTACTGCTTAGTAAGTTTGTGGCTTAAGAATAATATAGTTAATGGGAAATACAATGGAATTCTATTCAGCCATAAAGAACAGAATCATATCATTTGCAAGAAGATGGAACTCCTGGAGAGCATTATGTTAAGTGAGATCAGTCAAGCACAGAAGGAGAAGGGACATATGTTCCCCCTAATATGCCCAAACTAGGAAACACAAAGGATACCAGAGGGACTCCAGATAATGGAGGAGAAATATCAGCAAAGTTTGAATAGAAAGATAGGAGAGGAGGAAGACTGAACTTGATTAATGAGGGTCTACATCCGAATATGTGTAAAAGTATGAATACGGCATGGTTACCGTGGACAATAATTGGTGAGAAGGGGGAAAGGGAAAACGGGGGCCGGGGGGAGAGGGCACCTAGTTTAAATTTATGTTCAATAAAAAATTTGTATTAAAAAAAATACGATGTAATACATCCATACAACAGAAAATTTAAAAGCTAAAATATATGTGTAAAAAAAGAATAATATAGTTAAATTTCAGTTGTTACTACAAAGATAAAAAATATAAAGCAGTTAGAACAGTGTCTGGCACATAGTAAGCACTTCATAAATCTTAGTACTTGTATCATTCAAAAGTTGTTTTTTTTTTTTTTTTTTTTTTGGTGGTGGTACTGGGGATACAACCAGAGGCTTTCTACCTCTGGGCTATACTCTTAGACCTATTTTATACTTTATTTGGAAACAAGGTCTCACTAAGTAGCTGAGGCTGGTTTCGAAACTGTGCGATTCTCCTGTCTTAGCCTTCCAAGCACGGAGATTACAAGCATGCTCCACCACACCGATTTCAAAAATTCTTAAATCTGACCCACAGCTGTGAAAGTGTACTATATGCCCATGATTATTTTGCTGCTCTCCCTTTTCTATACTGTTAACATTTGTATAAATGGAAATAAGACACTGCTACTTTATCATGATGTTTCTATTTAAATTGAAGGAATCCCCTTAATACCTGGTAGAATGCAGACATTGATAAAAATAAAAATAAGCTAGATATCCTCCAGAAAAGGTGAGTAACAGACCTAGTACAATAATGTACTGTTGACCAATTTTTATTCATTCTTTAGTTCCTTTCCCCCAGGGAAATAACCAAATATTTGGTTTACAAGACATCATTACTATTTATAGCATCAAAACCTAGTGGTTCAAAGATAGAAATCCATCTGGAGCTAGCTTTTTCAAAGTGAGGAATTTAGTATAAGACTCATGGGATTTCATTAAGGGTAGCGATGTACCAAGGCCTCAGGGACTCAAGTGCCACCAGAATCTATCTATCTTTGTTTTTGCTTTTCTACTTGGTTCAATTCCTCTTTCCAAATAACTTTGATTACATGATGCTATCAGTTCCTAGGTCTCCCACACTGCTTGAGATAGTCTTTGTGTCTTTCTTTAGGTACTATTGATAGTTACAGAAGCAAGCTATGAAGCAGAGTGTCTTAACCCATACCATGCCTACTTACTACTGAGTAAGAGGCATTACTGTTACAAGCCAAGAAAAATAGGAAAAAGAAAGCACAAATCTGTTTAGGGTTGCATTGTGGATCCCAATCTGAGCATATTCAATTCGATTATTGTAACAAAAGATAAGGACATTCCTGGACCATTGGATAAAACTGTGCTAGGTTGCCTGGAATCCAAAAGAATGAGCAAAATCTGAAAACTTTTAACTCTCTCTAAAGAAGATGATATCCACTAATATGTTATCAGAAAGCCCATAAACAAAGTAGGTTTTAAATTCAATACCAAGGCACCCACGTTTCAACATCTTATTATGCCACGTGTCCTACAACACAAGTTCTAGCAAATTGTGCTTAAGAAACAGGGTAATAAAAAACATGGGGAAGAGCTGGGAGTGGTGGCGCACGCTTGTAATCCCTGCACTTGGGAGGCTGAGACAGGAGGATCGCACGGGTTCGAAGCCAGCCTCAGCTGCTTAGTGAGGCTCTCAGCAACTTAGTGAGACCCTGTTTTTCAAATAAAAATATTTTTAAAAAAAGGGGGTCTGGGAGTATAGCCCGGAGGTAGAAAGCCTCTGGGTTCCACCCCCAGTACCACCAAAAAAACATGGGGAAGAAACTGCAGAATATGCTAAACTTTGGGCCAAGAGAATAAATGAAGCCAAAGAAAAACACAAGAAACAAGAACCACTTCCCCCAAAGCCTGCCTTCTTGCTGCCTTGGGGGGGGGGGGGCAGTACTGGAGATGGAACCCAGAGGGGGCATTCTACCTCCGAACTACATTCCTAGCCCTATTTTTTTATTCTTTATTTTGAAACAGTCTCACTAAGTTGTGGAAGACCTCACTGAGTAGCCAAGGCTGGCTGCAAATTTGCAATTTTTCTGTGTCCGCCTTCCAAGTAATGGGATTACAAGCATGCACCACCACGCCTGGCTTTCTTGCTGCCTGTATAGTTTTCTGTTTATCTTTTTTTGTGTGTATGTATGATGCTGGGGATTGAACACAGCAGCATTCTACCTCTGAGCTACATCCCTAGACATATTTTATTTTGAAAAGGTTGCAGAGAGCCTTGCTAAGTTGCTAAGACTGGCCATGAACCTGCGATCCTCCTGTCTCAGCCTCCCAAGTTTGGGATTACAGGCATGTGCTGCCACTTCTGGGTATTTATTTATTTATTTGTGGTACTGGAGTTCCTGGAAACCCTTCTGCCTCCGAGCTACACTCCTAGACCTATTTTTATACTTTTTTATTTGGAAACAGGGTCTCTTAAACCAGCGCGGCTGGCTTCAAACTTGCGCGATTCTCCTGTCTCCACCTCCCGAGCATGGGGATTACAAGCGTGTGCCACAACACCCGGCACCATTAATCATTTTTATGTGTTGGAAATTTGTACTCTTCCAGTCATTTTGAAATATGTTATAGATTGTTTAACCGGTAGTTATCCTACTGTCCTAAAGAAAAACCAAAAGTAATTTCTCCTCTGGTACTCCTTATCACGCTTCTTTCTATCTTCCCTGCCCTTTCTAGTCTCTTGTGGCCACCATTCATTACATTCTTCTTTAAGAATAACTTATTAGCTTCCACAAATGAGTGAAAAAATGGGGTGTTTCTTAATGGCCTCTGGTTCCATACATGGTGTTGAAAATGACAGGAGTATATTCTTTCTGTTGTATAAATTACTACATTTTCTTTATTCATCCACTGAAGGACATCTTGGTTACTATATTTTGGCTTTTGTGAATAATGTTGTAATAAACATAGGAGTGCAAGTATCTTTTTGGTATAATAATTTTATCTCTTTAGGATGCCCAGTGGTGGAATTGCTAGATTATAACGGTAGTTCTGTTTTTGAATTTTTAAGAAATCTCCATGTTGGTTTCTGTAATGACTATACTGGTTTATGTTTCTACCAACAGTATATAAGAATTCCTTTTTTGATGATAGTAGCCATTCTAAAAAAGGGTGAGATGATATCTCACTATGGTTTTGATTTACATTTCTCTGATGATTAGTGAAATGAGCAAAATATAAGTTTTTTTTGGTGTGGGTCTGGGGATGGAACCCAAAGGCATTCGACTTCTGAGCTACACACCCCCTGTCCTTTTTTTTTTTTTTTTCTTTATTTTGAAATAGGGTCTCACTGAGTTGCGGAGTACCTTACTAAGTAGCTGAGGCTGTCCGCGAACTGTGATCCTCCAGTCTTAGCCTCCCAAATGCTGGGATTACAAGTGTACACCACCATACAACTGCTAAAAAAATAAGAATTTTTAAGAGTAACAAAAAAAGATGCCTTAAAAAAGTAGAGAATAATTATTTTTAGTTACTAGATAACCAGATAAATTAGGTGAAAAATTTAACTCCATCTTTAAACAATCTATAACTAACCCTTCAGTAATAAATAGCTTTTAAAATTATATTTCTAGCCGGGTGTGGTGGTGCATGCTTGTAATCCCAGTACTTGGGAGACTGAGACAGGAGGATCGTGCAAGTTCGAAGCCAGCCTTAGCTACTTAGTGAGGCCCTCAGCAGCTTGGTGAGACCCTCTTTCAAATAAAATAGAAAATAATTCTGGGAGTGTAGCCCAGGGATAGAAAGTCCCTGGGTTCCATCCTCAGTACCACCAAAATAATAATAATAATAATAATAATAATAATATAAAATTATATTTTTTATTTTAGTTACTGTATATAGCATTCTGCTCCAATCAAGGTGACCTAATTATTCGTTCTTTTTTCTATATTTATGTATTTGTCATTTCCTTTAACTTGAATGGCTTTTCTCCATCTGTGCCAGTTTTATTACTGTTTTTTCTAATTCAAACAGTTCAAATACACTATGATGAGGCCACTTTTCACTCTGTTCTTTGCTTAGTCAATATTGGAGGAATTGCTGAATTTTTCTTAGAAAAATTAATTTTTATAAAGTGAATCACATTTCTCATCTGTGTATCAGAGAGAAAAATCTTAACTATGGATTCAAACTAGATTCTACTTTACTTATAGTAGAATTTCTCTGTTCAGTGTGATAGTATTTAAGCTTTATTACCAACCATTGGGCAGGATAATTTGCTGGTCCCTTATACTATACCTGAGATTAGTGGTTCCAAGGTGGTACTATAGTAGTACAGTCATATTATCTGGGACTTTTTTTTTTTTTTTTTTTTTTTTTTTTTTTGTGGTACTGGGGATGGAACCCTTCTCAGGCTGCACTCCCAGACCTATTTTATATTTTATTTGGAAACAGGGTCTCTTAAGCCAGCAATGCGTGATCCTCCTTGTCTCCGCCTCCCAAGTGCAGGAATTACAAGCATGTGCCACCACGCCTGGCCATTACCTGGAACCTTTTAAAAATGAAGATTATCAGACCTCATATAAGTTCTACTAGGTTAGAGAGACTACAATGAGGCTTAGTACCATGTTTGAATAAGCCTTCAAGGTAATTTTTATGTCCTTGAATGAGACAGACCAAGAGTAGAGAGGCTAAGGGCATTTATTTGATTGATAATCTACCTTTTTTCTTTTCTTTCTTTTTTTTTTTTTAATGATACTAGGGATTGAACCTAGAAGCAGTCTACCTCCAAGCCAGGCTCCTAGCCTGATTTTATTTATCTGAAAATGGGGTCTCACTAGGTTTCTGAGAGTCTCACTGCTTGCGATTCTCCTGTTTCAGCCTCTTAAGTACTGGGATTACAAATGTGCGCCACCAAGATGGGCTTTACTTTTTTTTTTTTTTTTTTTTTACAGTGATTTGAGTGCCATAGTCTAATCGGAAGATGAATTCAAGCCAGACATGGTGGCTCATACTTCTAATCCCAGTACTTGGGAGGCTGAGACATGGGGATGGCAGGTTCGCTGCCAACCTTAGCAACTTAGTGAGATATCTCCAGTACCCCCACACACACACACACACGCACATGCAACAGTTTAAAATAGAGCACTGTCACTTCAGTAGCTGTGTGGTCTCTCAAAATATTAGTTAACTCAATTTTAAAAATTAGAGGTAGCTGGGCATGGTGCCACACACTCCTAGATACTAGAGAGGCTAAGGCAGGAGGATGTTGACTTTGAGGCCAGCCAGGGCAACATAGCGAAACCCTGTTTCTAATTAAATAAAAGTAAAAATTAGATGTAATAGTAGTAGCATGTTAGGATAGTTTTGAGCATGAGCTAAATATGAACCCTGAATCATTAATGCCTTTGTAAAAGTGGCAAGTTGCTGCAGTAATTATTTTTGGTTTGTCTCTTACTCACACTAGTGACATTAGTGGCTTTTATTGATAGTAGTAACTTAGTTGCTGAACCTGTTTAGCTAAAGTGGGTTACAGGATGAGTTTAAGAAAAGTCAGGTGAGCTAGAACTATGAGATATAGGTATTATAGCTAAGGCTTTATCAGTGCACAATGTTTCTCTTTGTTTTTCTTACTTGTATATAAAGGTACCAAACATTCCTGTCAGGTACTTTTAAATATGAATTAGATTGTGTAATGTTCTGGCACTGCTTGCTTTCTTTATTTTTTATTTTTATATTTTGTACTGGTAGTTGAACCCAGGGGCATTTATTTAAACTCTAAGCTACATCCCCAGCTCGTTGTTGTTTTTGTTGTTGTTGTTGTTGTTGTTTTGAAGCAGGGTCTTTGTAAATTGCTGAGGTAGGACTTGAACTTGACTGTCCTTCTGTCTCAGCCTCCTTCTGCTTTCATTCTTAGAGGGAAAGAGTAAGATCAAAGCATATATCACAAATGCCTGGCATATACAGGAGATACTTTGTGGTAGCTATTTCTTACTGTGTTTAAAGCTAGCCTTTTCTGTATTGTTTTCTTCTTTGCTTCTATCACTTGGTTTTGAAATACTATTTCATGTAAGTACAGACTTCTGATTCCCAAATTTCAGTGTCTTATACTAGATCCTTGGGATATGGCCCATATCTGCATAGTCCAGCTTCCTGAACACTTTGAGCACTGTGTGGTATACTATGAAAATCACAGTGTAAGAGTTGTCAGTTAGGAAGGTCAGCTGGTTGTTCACAGTAGTGGCAAAACCCTGTCGGATATGGTTTATTACCAGCCCTTGGGGTAGCTTCTCCAAGACATTGTTCCATAAGAATTGGTTTCTTTCAGAAACTGGTTCAAAAATTGGTTTCTACTAAAATATTCATTTATACTGTGAAATAGAATCACATGCACTTTATTACTGTAAGAAATTTTCACATAATCATTATATTCTTGCTCATGGATTCCTAGTGAAAGGGATTGCTTTTTGAAATCTAAATTATAGTGTCCTCAGATTATATTGTTTAATCTGATATACACATCCCCACTGTAACAGTGTGTTTAACACATAGGCTAGACTTCTATTTATAAATAAGGCATAGAATGCTAGAAAGTAGGAAATATGTCTTCTTAAGTACCATTTTTCTAGGTTCTGAACTAACCTTCCTTTTTTTTTCAGAGAATGTGTTTATGTGGGTGGGGGTGTGTGGGGGGGTCAGGTGATTTGGGTTAAACTTTTAAAATTAAAAGTTTGTTATGTTTTCCTGATGTTTTACATTACTTAATTACTGATTTCACTGGTACCTTCTGTACAAATCTGATTTCATTTCATTCTATGGGATATTTATTTCATCCACAAGAGGGCTTGTTTCTTGGGGGGATTATGGAAGGTCCCTGGCAGAGGCACCATGCTTACACTAATAACAATATGGGCTTTTGGAGTTAAATCGCTCAAATCCAGCCCTACAACATGTAATTTGTGTAATTCTAAAGGAAACATCTGACTTTGTTTCTTCATTCATGAATAGGAGATAATGTAAACAGTGTTTAACAGAAATAATAAGAATTACAGAAGGATTTTATATGTAAAAAGAGGTAACCATGGAAAAGAATGTGTGGCTAATATAATCCAGCATCATTCCTGTACATCATCACTCTTTTCCACTGTCTCGGCTGGGCTTTGAATTTCATCTCCTTTCAGAGTTTATTAACTTAGTTTATAGTGCTTGTATTTTCTAATTGTTCTGTTCTCCCAAATTAGGTATGGTAGTCTTAGTAATAATCGGTACATAAATACTGGCGGTTATTGTACATATACTGAGTTGATACAGAAAAAATAGTTTTAGAACCAGTTTCATTTATTATTATACTTGAAATTTTTAATTTTTTTGAGGTACTGGGGATGGAGCCAAGGGGCATTTAGCCTTCATGCTGCTACACTCCCAGCTTATTTTATTATTTTGAAAGAGGGCCTCACTACCTTGCTGAGGGTGGCCATGAACCTGAGATCCTCCTGTTTCAGCCTCCCAAGTAGTGGGATTATATTCATGAACCGTCGTGATGCCCACCTACCTAGATTTGTGAATTTTAGCTTAGAAATATGAAATCACTGATTTCAGAAATTGACCTTTTTTTGGTCTATTTAGGAAGGCGACATGCCAATTCATGAACTTCTCAGCCTTTATGGTTATGATAGTACTGTTCGACTTCCTGAAGAAGATGAGGAAGAAGAAGAGGAGGAGGAGGAGGGTGAAGATGATGAAGATGCAGATAATGACGACAACAGTGGCTGTAGTGGGGAAAATAAAGTAAGGTTTTATATATACAGTGGTTCCCTTTTATCTGTGGAAGATAGATGTGCTAAGACCCCTAGTGAATGATTGAAACCACACATAGGACCAGCCTTAAATGTAATTTATAAATTAAGTATTGTACTAGATTAAATAAAAAAAGATATTATTGAAATACATAATTAGAAATCCCTGTAATTTATCCCTTAGAGGTAACAGTTTGATCTGTGTTGGTCCAGATTTCTTTATAGTGCTTTTCCTAAGTAGTTCACAGAAAAGTTTTTAAAAATGTTAATGCTTTTAAACAATAAAAGCTAATTAGCAACCTGTATTCATTTTTCTTTTGTTTCTTCTTACTCAATTTTCTCTTTTAACGTCTTAGGTAACCATATTATCTTTATAAAACCTATGAAGTACAATATTATTAACTAACTACAGACTGAATTTCACCAATTTTTTTTTTTATCTCTATCCCAAGAGCCAACCCAGAACAGTGTGTTGCATTTAGTGTGTTTATTTTAGTCAACTAGTTTTATTTATTTATTTTCATTGTAATGGATATTGAACCCACAGGTATTCTACCACTGAGCCATATCATAGCCCTTTTTTCTCTTTTTCTTTTGCTTTTGTTGAGTGTGTGTGTGTGTGTGTGTGTGTGTGTGTGTGTGTGTGTTTGTGTTGTGTACTGGGGATTGAATACAGAAGCTTTCTACCTCTGAGCTATCCTCCCGGCCCTATTTAATTTCATTAATTTTTTAATTTTGAAATAGCATCTTGCCAAGTTGCTGAGGCTGCACACAAACCTGTGATCCTCCTGTCTCAGCCTCCCACGTACTAAGATTACAAGCATGCTTCCCCATGCCCAGTTTATTTTATTTTGAAACAGTTTTGCTAAATTACCATGCACTGGCTATTTTACCTGTGATCATCCAAATACTGGGATTACAGACATGCCACCATGCCTGGCTCTTTAATTGGGTTTACAACAAAATTTGAACACTGCTTAAATAAATATAACTTATTACTCCATAGGAAGAAAATATAAAAGATTCATCAGGTCAGGAGGATGAAACTCAGTCTTCCAATGATGATCCATCACAATCTGTTGCTTCTCAAGATGCCCAGGAAATAATCCGCCCACGTCGATGTAAATATTTTGATACAAGTATGTGGTATTATTGCTATAGTTAGAACACATTTGCTATTTTATATATTAAAATTCTAATATATTTTTCATTACTCTGCTTGAATTCATTTATTCTGAAATTTCATTCAAAAGTAAATGGGATTTGTTACAGGTTATTAGTTAGCAATACCAAAGCCCCTTTGTCAATGAATATACTACAGTAGCTTTGTGTGCGCTCCTTTTATTTCTTACAGTCTTTTTCTTTTTATTTGCTACTTTTCTTTGTCTCTTAGCCTTTTTTAAGGTACTGTGATGAATGTCTGTAACAATTGGGAAGCATTCTGAGTGTCTTTTTGAATGTTGTATGCCATTTTAGATTTGAGAAGATTCCGACAATCTAATAGTTTCTATATTTTCTAATAGTTTCTATATTTTCCATGCCAAGTGTAAACAAACAAAAGCTTGCCTGATTTCAGTAAAATGGAGATTAGTAAGAATTGAGGTCTTACAAACATAATCCTTTTTGCACTTTTTGCATTCTCCTAAAGTAGTGCTACAGAATTCTCCAGCTTCCAAGGAACACTGTTTGTATACCATTGTTTTGTCCAGACTCTAAGTGAAAAAATTGATACCATATAATTTATTCTGTGGCCAGGCTGTTGGTAACAGAATTAGGATCAGAAGCAGATCATTTTGACTTTAAATCAGTTTTTCTTGCATTTATATAGGAAATCATTTTCTGAGAATGCAGTCATCCTAAGAGGTTTGTTTTTTGTTGTTTGTTTATTATTTGTTGTTAATTGATTTATTTCTTTTAGTGATGGTATTATTTGATTAAAAGCATCATGGCCTAACTTAGCCTATGCCTTTTAGCATATCTAAATATTTGATGCCAAATGCAAAAATAATTTACACTTATAGAATTAAAATAAGCAAATTTTTCTATAATATTATTGTCCTATTTATTCTAGATAGTGAAATAGAAGAAGAATCTGAAGAAGATGAAGATTATATTCCATCAGAAGATTGGAAAAAGGTAGGCAGAGCCATATTTTTTCAAAACTTAGACAAATTAATATAAAAAGTTTAAGCATAGCTTTTTTTTTTTTTACTAATTATGTCTATTGATAAATTTGATGTAGTTTTTTGTCACCTAAACAATTATTGATAAATATTTCAATTTCCCCTTAGGTGAGAGATATTTATCTTTTTATAAAATGAAATAAGAGTATAGGAAGAGTTGGATTATGTTGAGCAAGTCAGTAGTCAAACCAATATTAGAAAACAAAATTTCTATAACAAGTATCACATGTCTTTAATGAGAATTAAATCCAGGGATATTTCAGACCTACACCCCTAGCCCTTTTTATTTTTTGTTTTGAAATAGAATCTCTCTAGGTTGCTGAGGCTGGTCTCAAACCTCCCAAGTGCTAAGATTACAGGCATGTACCACCATGCCTGGCACATGTGTCTTTTTTAATGTATATATAGTTTAGAAAACAACTGTGGAGGCTTTGATATTTGTTAAGTAAATTTTGATAGTTTAGATTGCAATTCTATTCTACATTACCTTATAAAAGGAAAACTCAGAATAATTGAATTTATTGAGACTTATAACTAATAAGACTATTCTATAAAGAGATGGCTTCCTCTATAACCATATACAAATAAGTTAATTTCTTTATTGGTGCATTATAGCCATACATCATAATGAATTACAAGATAGTGGAGGCATACATCACCCATAGACCTTACCCTAATTCCCACCCCATTCCCTCCTTATGTTTCGCATGATGATTGACATTGGTATGTTTGTTAAAGTACATTATGTGCATTAGAGAATTTCCCTCTTCCCCCTCCCATCCTCTCCCCTCAGTTAGGTCTCCTTACTTGCTGATTCATAGAACTCCTTCATCTAGAGTTCCTAAAAAATATGGACTGCTTCACGAATTTGTGTGTCATCCTTGCACAGGGCCATGCTAATCTTCTCTGTATCATTCTAGTTTTGGTATATATGCTGCTGAGTGAGCACAAATAAGTTAATTTCTAAAATGAATCAAATGACAGTTTTTTTTTAATAAAACTGTATAGCCAGCATCTTATTAATCAGACCGTTATATTGATTTTGTGTGTGTGTGTGTGTGTGTGTGTGTGTGTGTGTGTGTGTGTGTGGTACTGGGGGTGGAATCCAGGAGCTTTTCTACCTCTAGGCTATATTTTTAGACCTATTTTATATTTTTTATTTGGAAACAGGGTCTCACTAAGTTGCTGAGAGCCTCACTAAGTAGCTGAGACTGGCTTCGAACCTGTGCGATCCTCCTGTCTCAGCATCCCAAGCACTAGGATTACAAACATGCGCTACCATGCCTGGCCCAGATTTAAATTTTAAGTTGTTGCAAAGGAATTGACCGCTTCAGAAAATCTTATCAAATATTATGTAGACTTGGTAAAAAAAAATAATTTTTTTTAATTTTCCAAAAAGTTTTAATGTACTTTTGTGGCTTTACTTTTTTTTTTCTTTTTTTTAAATTTTTTTATTGGTGCATCATATTCAAACATCATATTGGGGTAAAAAACTTTTGTGACAGACATGTACACATCGCTGACTTAACCCCTACCCAATTCCCACCCCATTCCCTCCCCGTCCCTCCTTCCCTTGCTTGGCTTAGTGATTGACTTTGATATGTTTAAGCACATTGTGTGTTTTAGAGATTTTCCTCTTCCCTCCTCCTTTCTCCTCCTTTAGGTTGTCTTGTTTGCTCCTCTATAGGATTTCCTTTTTCATCTAGAGTTCCTCCTATGACCCATTTCTCCCTAACTCTCACATATTAGGGAAAGCATCTGCTTTCTTATTTTTTGTGACTGACTAATCTCACTTAGCATAATGTCGTCCAGTTCCATCCATTTTCCTGAAAATGATGTAACTGAGTTTTTTTTTTTTTAATGGCTGAGTAAAATTCCATTGTGTACATATCCCACAGTTTTGTAATCCATTCATCTCTTGATGGACATCTTGGCTGGTTCCATAGTTTGGCTGTGGTGAATTGGGCAGCTATGAATATAGATATACATGCATTAGTTTGGTAGTTTGCCTTCCTATCTTTTGGGTAGATACCCAGAAGTGGCATTGCTGGATCAAATGGTAGATTTGTTCCCATTCTTCTGAGGATTCTCCATACTGTTTTCCAAAGTGGTTGCACTAATTTGCAATCCCACCAACAATGTCTTAAAGTTCCCACTTCTCCACATCCTCGCCAGCATCTGTTGTCGTTTGTGTTTTGAATGATTGCCATTCTAGTTGGAGTTAGGTGAAATCTCAGGGTAGTTTTGATTTGCAAAACTCTCTCTGATTGCCAGTGATGTTGAGCATTTTTTCATGTATTTATTGGCCATTTGAATTTCTTCTTTTGTGAAGTGTCTGTTTAGTTCGTTTGCCCATTTTGTTATTGGATGCTTTGTTTTCTTTTTTTTTAATTGAGTTTCTTGAGTTCTTGAGTGTTGAGTTTCTTGAGTTCTCTGTATATTCTAGATATTAGTCCTCTAACGGTGGTGTAGGTGGCAAAAATCTTCTCCCATTCTATTGGCTCTCGATTGAGGTTCTTGATAGTTTCCTTTGCTGAACAGAAGCTCTTCAGTTTCATGCAATCCCATTTATTGATTGATTCTCCTTTTAATTTTTTGTGCCTTTGGGGGTCTTGTTGAGAAAATGTTTATCTGTGCCCATGTGTTGCAGTGTTGAACCTATGCCCTCTTAAAGGAGCTTCAAGGTCTCTGGTTTAATTTCCAAGTCTTTGATCCATCTTGAGTTGACTTTTGTACAGGGTGAGAAAGTGGGATTAATTTCCAATTTTCTGCATATGGTTAACCAGTTTTGCCAACACCATTTGTTGAAGAGGCTATCTTTTTTCCAGTGTATGTTTTTGGCCCCTTTGTCAAAAATCAATTGGCTGAAAGTGTGTGGACTTGTTTCTGGGTCTTCTATTCTGTTCCATTGGTCTATATATCTGTTCTTTTGCCAGTACCATGCTGTTTTTATTACAATGGCTTTGTAGTATAGTTTAAAGTCAGGTATTGTGATTCCTTCTGCGTGGTTTTTGTTGCTGAGAACTACCTTGGCTATTCTGGGCTTTTTGTTATTCCAGATAAATTTAAGGACTGATTTTTCTATGTCTGTGAGGAATGATCTTGGTAGTTTAATGGGCATTGCATTAAATCTGTAGATCACTTTTGGGAGGCTGTCCATTTTAATGATATTTATTCTGCCAATCCATGAACATGGAAGATCCTTCCATCTTCTAAGATCTTCTTTGATTTCTTTTTACATTGTTTTATAATTTTCTTTGTAGAGATCTTTTACCTCCTTGGTCAAGTTTATTCCTAGGTATTTTATTTTCTTGTGGGAGATCCTGAGTGGAAGTGTTTTCTGAATTTCTTTTTCAGTGGATTGATGGTTGGTGTACAGGAATGCTTCTGATTTTTTAAGATTGATTTTGTATCCAGATACTCTGCTAAATTTGTTGATCAGTTCTATAAGCCTTTTGGTTGAGTTTTTTGGGTTTTCTAAATATAGTATCATGTCATCTGCAAATAGTGAAAGCCTGAGTTCTTCATTTCCTATTTGTACTACTTTGATTTCCTTTTCTTGCCTTATTGCTCTGGCTAGAGTCTCTAGTACTATATTAAAGAGAAGTGGTGATAATGGACATCCTTGTCTCTTTCCAGTTTTTAGGGGGAATTTTTGAAGTTTTTCCCCATTTAATATGATGTTGGCAGTGGGCTTATTGTAGATTGCCTTAATAATGTTGAGATATGTTCCTTCTATTCCAATTCTCTGCAGTATTTCTATCATAAATGGATGTTGAATTTTATCAAATGCTTTTTCAGCATCTATTGAGATGATCGTGTGATTTTTGTCTTTGATTCTGTTTATATGATGAATTACATGGATTGATTTTCGTATATTGAACCAGCCTGGTAAAAAATAATTTATAGAGGAAATAACATTTATTGAAAGATAATCTCCAGATATAATCTCTTTTTTGTTTGTTTTTGGTGGTACTGGGGTGGAACCCAGAGGCTTTCTACCTCTTCTATTTTATTTGGAAAGAGAGTTTCACTAAGTAGCTGAGCTTGGCTTCCAACCTATGCAATCCTCCTGCAATTCTCCTATCTCAGCCTCCCAAGTATGGGTATTATAAGCGTGCACCACCACTCCCGGCCACAGATATGTCATCTTTAAGAGAAAAAAAAATCATTGAGGTCTTTCTTTATCTTTCTGGGGCTGATTCTAAATTTAGTGCACAAATAATTGCTTTGAAAGCAAAATAACCGAGACACCAAATTGAGTGGACAAGTCGGGATTTTTAAATTATTTAATTTGTTAATACTTCTGATTTTTTTTTCCATGTTTTTGGTTAGGTTTTCTTTTGTTTAAAGATGGTTCAAAGTTGTCTGGTTTAGGATGCATTAAGCAAACTTAAAAAAAAAAAAAAGTAACTGACCCTCTCACTTAAAATACAGGAAAAAACCTCATACTCAAAGTTTCCATTAGGAAAAATATTTGGATGTACTTAGATTATGCCACTTAAGGATTCTAGGCTTCAGCCAAAAATGACCTAATTATGGGTTTCCAAAGGTATGTTTCTCATGTACATGCATTGTGTCTCCTAGCAAAGTTATAGAAGCCAGATGATATTTAATAAGTGGTGACTGAGTTTGAATTGTTGGGGAAGCATAATTGTCTGCTATATTCAAAAAGTAACTTAAAGTCACATTGTTTACATAACTTCTCCACAAGCTTTTTTTTTTTTTTTTTTTTTTTTTTGCTTTAGGAATGAAGGGGCATCACTTAGAAGACTTCATATAACCTAAATATTCATTATTATTACATTGAATGATACAAAAAAGATGTATTAGAAAAGAGATTAGATATTAGAAAAGAGAGACATAACCAGGCTAGAATGGTGACAATTACCAGTGTACCATATATTTTAACTAATTTGAGAGAAACTGAAGACAAAAGGATTAAAAAATTGCTTACTATTGATATCATAACTTATTGAGCAAGTATTTTTCAATGCATTTTTTTTTATACTGGGATGGAACCCAGGGGCATTCTACCTCCAAGCTATACCCCCAGCCCTATTTTTTATTCTTTATTTTGAAGCAATGTCTCACTATCAAGTTGCAAAGTGCCTCACTAAGTAGTAGCTGAAGGTGTCCAAGAACCATGATCCTCCTTTCTCAGCCTTCCAAATGCTGGGGTTATAAGCATGCATCACCACGCCCAGAAATTCAAATTTATGTATCTTCTTCTTCAGTGTTCATTTAGTGTTTTGCATTTGGAGTACCCAACAAAATATATTTGATTAATAGTATTTTTTTAATGAAGAACAAAAACTTAGAGGAGGGAGATTATTGGTGGGTGGAGTATTGGTTTCTTCCTCAGGGGGAAAAAATAAAACTACAGTCGATCTGTATTTTTTTTTTAGTATGATTTTGTTGTAGTAGATAATTTTAGGGTTTTTGAAGACATATAAAATGAAAATATTTTATAGAAACTAAATGGAAATAATAATTAATTGTATATTTCTGAGGATATTAATTCTTTTGAAGTTTGTCTCCTCATGTGTAATTTGGAAATAACAGTGTCAGTCTTAATGAGACTTGATGAAGATTACATAAAAATTACATATAAAATACCTGGTTGGTACATAATGAGCTTCAATACTTTTTCTTCTCTTTCATATACAGAACAAATTAAAAGGTGAAAAGAAGTATTCTGAACTCAGTAGGAAATTACATCTTTATGCTAGTCCAGAACTTCTCTGCCCTGAGTTTATGTTACAATCACTTGGAGAATTTTAAATACCGGTTCATATATGGTTAGATTGGTGTGGAATGGATCTAAGCATTGATAATATTAGAAGCATCCAGTCAGAGTTGATAACTTGACTATTCTTGGGTAGGTGTGTAAAGTTAAAAGAAACACAGGGAGTAACATTAGAGAACTCTTTAGAGTGGAAGACACAAAGAAAATTCGTATGTAATTGTAGAGAAAATTTGTTGTATGGGATAATTTTTAGGAAATAGATCATGAGGATAGACTGGTTTTTCTTAAACAGATACAATAGTAACTTGTTACATAAGTACATTCATTACATACATTTCTTTGTCTTTAAAATTATAATAGGTAAGATGAAATCCTAAAACATCAGTGAGGTAACAGGAAAGAAGAACTTTTCCTATCCTGAGTTAACTGAACTTCCTAGACCATGATTTTGTACTTTTCTTGCCCAAATCCTCATTTTGAAAATGTCAGTAAATTTGTTCTAGTCATTGAGCCACCAGACAATAGAGGTTTCATATAATCTTAGTCCCCATGAAATCTTACTAGTGGTAATTTTCAGTTGGATTTCTAAACAACCAGTTTCACCTAATTTGGTTTGGCCATATAGATTTGATTATCAGATTTCCTCTAATAAGATTGAATTCTGGCTTTTTAGGGGAATACTTTTCAAATTTTTGTTGAAGCAGGGACTACCTTGCTCACTGATTTGGTTTGGAGTCTGATCCATTTGGTTTCTACTAAATTTCTTACAACCCCTTTGTTTTTGTTTTTATTTTTTCTTACCTTTACCTTAACTCTATTTCTCAGACTTAAGTGTACGTTAACCACCTAGGAAGTGTTAAATAGTCCTATTGCCAGAGTTTCTGCTTCAATAGAAATGGGATGGTACCTGAACACTTGGCATTTCTAACAACTGATGAAAAAGACCATGTTTTAAGACTACTGTCTTCAATGTAGATACTCTGCAAATACTTAAATTTAACCTTCTATGTTTCAGAAATTGCCAGATTAACTGAATGACCAGAATTCACTATCATTTGTCTCCATATCATGAAGTATATATTCACTGTCTACATTGCGTTTCTCCCCATTATTATTACTAATACAGTCATCCAATCATATCCAAGCTCTTTTCTATTATTAACTCATTCACCCTCACAATACTACTCTGAGGTAGTTAATTGGTTGTATCTGTATTTTCTGACAGAGAAACCAGGGAGAGTTTACCCAAGATGAAGCTAGAAAATGTATATGCAAATCTGCTACTAGAGCTTATTAATGTTTTGTGTTATTTTTAAAATAGGAAATTATGGTGGGCTCCATGTTTCAAGCAGAGATTCCAGTTGGCATTTGTAGATACAAAGAAAATGAAAAAGGTGAGTTAGTAAAGTTACATAGCTAAACTTATGCCATTGAAGCAATGTTGAACTGTTGCTTTCTAGAGAACTGTTGCTTTATATGTAAAATATAACAAGAACATGACAGCCTACTAAATAACCTCATTGGTTTATGAAAGAACTCAACATTGTATCTTTAATAACTGTTACTATTTTTTCAATTTTGTCCATATACAGCAATGCTTTTGTGTGTGTGTGTGTGTGTGTGTGTGTGTGTGTGTGTGTGTGGTACTGAGGGTGGAACCCAGGGGCATTCTACCTCCAAGCTATACCTCAGTCCTATATTTTATTCTTTATTTTAAAACAGGGTCTCACTAAGTTGCAGAGGGCCTCACTAAGTATCTGAGGCTATGGTGAACCACGATCCTCCTGTCTCGGCCTCCCAAATGTTGGGATTACAAATGTGGGACACCACACCCTGTCTGCTTTTTTTTTTAACCAAGTTAAAACATTTTCTTTTTATTATTTTTCATCTTTTAAATGCTCTGAACTTTTATCTTCTTTAATCTTTATAATTTAGTTTTTAAGCACAGGTTATTTTATGTCAGTAATAGATTTTTGAACAAATTGTAAATGATAATAAAAAGCCTAGTTACTTCTGAAACTTTTAATATTGCTAGAAAGAAATACTTCAGTAATTGTTTTTAAAATGATTTGAGAAGCTGGGCATGGTGGTACACACTTGTAATCCTAGTACTTGGAAGGCTGAGGCAGGAGGATCACAGGTTCAAAGTCAGCGTTGGCTGTGACATAGCAAGGCCGTCAGAAACCTAGTTATACCCTGTTTCCAAATAAAGAATTTAAAAAAAAATTGGGCTGGGAGCATAGCTTGGAGGTAAAACACCTCTAGATTCAATCCCCAGTTTAAAAAAAGTTTTTTTAATGATGTGAGAATGCAACTTTTTTTTTTAATGAGGTACTAGGGATGGAATACCTGGGACATTCTACTTCTGAGTGATATCCCCAGCCCTATGTTTTATTCTTTTAATTTGAAACAGGGTCTCACTAAGTTGTGGAGGACCTCACTAAGTAGCTGAGGTTATTCACAAACCTAAAATCCACATGGCTCAGCTTCAAGTGCTGGGATTACAAGCATGTGCCACCACACCTGGCCAACTTGTATATTTGTTTATTTTTACTTTATTTATTTATTTATTTATTTATTTTTTGCGGTACTGGGGATGGAACCCAGGGGGCTGTCCTTGAACCACGATCCTTCAGGCTCAGATTCCTGAATGCTAAGATTACAAGCATGCGCCACTATGCCTGGCTCAACCTGTATATTTATTTATTATTTATTATTTATTTGGTGGTGGTACTGGGGTTCCTGGAAACCCTTCTACCTCTGGGCTACACTCCCAGACCTATTTTATATTTTTATTTGGAAACGGGGTCTCTTAAGGCAGCAAGGCTGGCTTCGAACCTGCACAATCCTCCTGTCTCCACCTCCCAAGCGCACGGGGATTACAAGCGCGCATGTCACCATGCCCAGCCAACTTTTATGTGCAGTGAGACATCATTCAAAGCTAGGCATCTTTTAGTTTTTCACATTTCACCTTTACATATACAGAGGTCTTTGGAGTTGAGAAGTATTTTGTTGCTTCTTTTCTTTTCTTTTTTTGGTGGTACTGGGGTTCCTGGAAGCCCTTCTACCTCCAGGCTACACTATCAGACCTATTTTATACTTTTCTTTGGAAACAGGGTCTCTTAAGCCAGTGAGGTAGCTTCAAACCTGCATGGTCCTCCTGTCTCCACCTCCCAAGTGCGGTGATTACAAGCGTGCGCCACCACGCCTGGCTGTTTCTTTTCTTTTTAGTATTCCCTCCAAAAACATATTTCATAATAAGTTTAAATATGACCACCTATCAGGACAAGCAGTATGTCAGAGACAGTCAGGTTTTCTATCTTGAGAATTTAAGCATGTTAAATTATATAAGAAAGATCAAACTAGACTTAGAGAAGTGACGTTTCTTTGGAGGAGTCACTGGTATAGGGCCTTTCCTCTATTTTGAAGTTCCGGACATTGAGACTTGTCAGGATACGCAGAATTCAACTTCATTTATGGTATCTTATGTACATAATCCAAACTTGTCAAATTTTTATGTAAACTAGAATGTTAGAAATAACTTTTCAAAAATAGAGTGCTAATTAGTGCTTCTTGCAGAAAAAAATGCAAGATATTTTTCATCAGTTTGGTAAGCATAAACTTTGTGTGTGTGTATGTGTGTGTGTGTGTGTGTGTGTGTGTGTGTGTGTGGTACTGGGGGTGGAACCCAGAGGCTTTCTACCTCTGGGCTATACTCCCAGACCCATTTTATATTTTATTTGGAAACAGGGTCTCACTAAGTTGCTTAGAGCCTCACTAAGTAGCTGAGTCTGGCTTCGAACCTGCGCGATCCTCCTGTCTCAGCCTCCTAAGTGCGGGGATTACAAGCGTGCACCACCACGCCCGGCTAAGCATAAACATTTTAATAAAAGTGCCCCTCTGACCAAGATGTCCTGGTATCTTTATTGTGGGGGTTACTTGATGAATGGATCAGAATTCTTCTTTTCATTAGTAGAAAGCCTTTTCATCTGAGTATCCTGAAGGGACATTAACAGATTTTTCTTTCTGCCCTCTAGTGTTAGGGAATAACAGCATAATAACAGTATTATGGAATAACAAGAAGGAAAAGTCTGTACATGTTCAGTACAGTGGTGTAGGGTTGGTTTTTTTTTTTTTTTTTCCTGAATATTTTCAATCCACTCTTGGCCGAATCCACACAAGTGGAACCTACAAATAAAGAAGGCCAACTCTATTTTAAGCCTTTGTTTATTCATCCTTATTACTAACTAGTTTATTCTTGCCATGGAGGCACTTAATTGTTGCCTGAATTAATAATTGGGTGCAGAATTGTGTTAACAATACTGCTAATAAAATCAGTAAACATGGATCAGTATCTAGGCATCTGTCCTTAATTGCATTACTTTCTTTTCTCCTCATCTATAAAATTACAATAACAGCTTTTTTTTTTTTTTTTTTTTTGTGGTACTGGGGTTCCTGGAAGCCCTTCTACCTCCGGGCTACACTCCCAGACCTATTTTTACATTTTCATTTTTGGAAACAGAGTCTCCTAAGCCAGCGCGCGCGGCTGGCTTCAAACCTGCGCGATCCTCCTGTCTCCGCCTCCCAAGCGCGGGGATTACAAGCGTGCGCCACCACACCCGGCCAATAAAAGCTTTTAGTTGTAGACCTTTTTTAAGTTTACATGCTATATTTTTTAGTAACAATTAGCCTCATAGTGCTTGGTACATGGTGAGTGCATAGTAGGTGGTTGTAAATAGTCAAGTGATAATTTATCCATCATATTTAGATTTTATTAAATAGTTCACAGCATCAGTTGACATACCCTTTTGTTTGCAGGTGACAACCACCTAGTTCATTTAGCTTAACCAAATAAAATATATTGAGTTGCTCTACTGGAAATCTGTGCTGACCTAGCTTCAAATATAATTGGATTCAGGGGCTCTTAGGATATCAACAGTCCCTCTCTGGTTTATTGTCAGACAGGCTAAGATGGCTATTGGAAGCTCTTATTACACAGTCCTTATAGAATGAGAACCAGCAAAACTGAGGGTTTCTTTATCCTCTGGTACTCCAGCAAAAGTCCTAGAGAGAAAGAATCCCTAGTGACTCACCTTGAGTCATGTGTCTGGCCAGAAGAAATCACTATGAGCAGAGAAGAGTGACTTCTCTGGCTTGCCTTTGTCATTGCTCATTTATCTATTCCTGAGACCCTTGGGTAGTGTCAACCCCATCTGGACCGTAAGGGAAAGGATTTAATTTCTTTTTTTTTTTTTTTTTTTTTTTTAATTGCGGTACTGGGGACGGAACCCAAGGGCTTTCTACCTCCGAGCTATGCCCCCAGCTGTATTTTATTTTTTATTTTGAAATAGGCTTTCACTGAGTTGCAAAGGGCCTCACGAAGTAGTAACTGAAGCTGTCCATGAACCACTATCCTCCTGTATCAACCTCCCAAATGCTGGGATTACAAGCGTGCTGCACCACCATCACCATGTCTGGCTAGGATTTAATTTCTAAAGGGATGCTGGGCAAATGAAAAACATCTTACTTCCTTACGTGATTTTTCAGCTATGCGTTTGCTTTATTGTTTCTTAGACTATGTGCTAAATTGTAAACACTGGTTTTGTGATAAGACAAGATTAAACAATGCTATTAAGCAATCTACAATACACAGGACAGCCCCCCGACACACACACGCTACTCAGAATCATCAAGTGAAAATGTCAATGCCAAGATTGAAAACCTGGACTATGAGCCAGGCTTGGTGGTGCATGCTCTTTTGGAAAATGGAAAAAATAGGGAAAAGGAACAGTTAACCATATTCCTAGTCAAATTTTTATACATGCATGTCAAATTTTTGATAGCCAAAAACTACTCAAACTCATGGGCTCAAGTGATCCTCCTGCCTCAGCTTCTCAAGTAGCTATAGGATGTGCCACTGCACTCAGGTCTTATTTTTCTTTCTTAAGTAACTTACCTGGGAAATTGAACAAATACAGTACTCTTGGTTGCTGCAGGTTGAGTATCCCTTATCCAAAATGCTTGGGACAGAAATGTTGAGAATTTCAGGGCATTCTACATCTTGAGTTTTCTGATTCAGGATGCTCAACCTGTAGTGGTACTGTTGAGACAGTTTATTTAGCCTACAGATAGGAAAAAGTATAACTTAAATGATGTCAGTTAATCACAGTGTGACCTTTTAAAAATATGGTGATTACTTCTGTAAATCCCATTATTGCACAATAATTAATAGTGCTGTGTGTTGTCAGCACAATAGGGCTATATTGATTAGATAGAATTTTTACTGGGTGTTAAACATGAAATATACTTCTTTTAGTCATACTGGCAATTAATAGGTAGACATTTACTGATTGGGAATTAATTTTCCAGGTTGTAAAAGTTTGCTTATGGTTTTGTGCTGCTGATTTGTTTCCTATATCAATTTTTTTCTTTCTCTGGTTATAATGCATAATAATCCTCTCATTCTTTCTGCTACCTCCCACACAGCGGACTTTGTGAAATTATTTTGATGACACATTTTGCTTATTTGAGAAGCCTTACCGGATTATTTTTGATTTTTCTAATTATGTTTTGAATAATCATATAGCTGAAATGAGACTTGTCAGTGATATGTGTGGTCCAAAACCAGCACTGACAGATTTATCTGTGAACTTATAAGAAATGTGGAATCTGGGGTCCTTTTCATACCTACTGAGTCTGAATCTGTACTTCAGTCAGACCCCATAAGAAGCACTTCCTCAACTCACCTATGTTAATACACTATTGAACTCTTAATAACTTATAATCACACACAAATGATATTTTCCAGTAATGCCAGGTACATGTGTTTGTGGTTAGCTTTAAAAAAAATGTTTTAACATTTAGGTTTGGTAATTTGTTTAGAATTAAATAGTTTCAGAAGATTGCATTATATGCTAGTGATTGGAATCTTTCAATATCCAGCCTGATCGGGTCAGTTAATATAATTATGATTTTTTTCCATTGCTACTGTAGGTTTTTATTCCCTTTATATTGCATAAATGAACATTATTTCTTCTTGGCCTTTGGTGTGTTTATCATAATAGGGGAGTTCAAAATTTCTGATCCTTTTGATATTATGTCATTCCATGACAAATATTTCATTAAAAGAACTGTAGCTTATTTTTATTTAGCTTATAGTCAGAAATTACATATTTTATTTAGAGTATAAAATTAATGGGAAACTTAATTTGGTATTTTCTGGAGCCAGTAAAGGTAGTAAGGTTTTATTCTCAGTAGAAATGCTACTTGTTCTCACCTGTGGTCATTATTGAGTATATTGTAATTACATAAAATGAAAAGTATTATTTGGATATTGATTAAAAAAATAATCAGGGCCGGGCGTGGTGGTGCATGCTTGTAATCCCAGCACTTGGGAGGCTGAGACAGGAGAATGCACAGGTTCAAAGCCAGCCTCAGCTACTTAGTGAGGCTCTCAGCAACTTAGACTCTGTTTTCAAATAAAGTATAAAAGAGATCTGGGAGTATAGCCCGAAGGTAGAAAACCCCCTGGGTTCCACCCCCAGTACCACCAAAAAAAAAAAAAAAAAAAAGATAAGGAAAAGGGCAAAGGTGTAGCTCAGAGGTAGAATGCCACTTGGTTCAATCCCTGTATCACATACATATAAAAAATCATCAGGACTACCATACTAGTGTTTAGCCACAGTTCCTGGAGTCTGACTTGTGATTTGGTGCCATCTGGTGATGATTGTCTGCTTGGCTTAAAATCCTCTGTATTCTGTACCTATAGGGGACTTCCAGAGTATTAACATTGATTCTAGAAACATATTCCCAGTGGTTTTTGTTTTGTTTCATAGGCTTAAGTGGGTGGTCTGGCTGGTAGAACATTTGGGACTCTGGACCCACCTTTTACCTTCCTTTTCCTGAGAAAGCTTTGTCTGCCCCCAGAATATAAGTAGTCTGCTCCTTTTGGAGAATAGAAGCTGAGCAGAAAATAAAAATCAATAGCAGTATATTTATATTTACTTTATCATGGGAGTTTATTGTATTTGCAATTTAGAATTAGATTAAAATTATATCAGCGGGTTAGAAAACAAATAACATTTTTTAAGGAACATTTCTAGATAATGTCTTTTGAGCTGTACTTTGAAGAAGAGTTTTTTGGAAAGTAGAAAAAGGTTTTAAAGTATATGTGGTTGGAGAGGTAAGTGATTTATTGAAAAACAATATATTACTCAGTACATAGGTAATACTTAATTACTTTTAATTCCTTCTCATAGTAAAAGGAGTGAGTTTTTGTTTTGTTTTTTTAATCAGGGTCTCAGGAAGTTGCTGAAGCTGTCTCCAAACTAGAGTCTTCCTGTCTCAGCCTCCCAAGTACTGGAATTACAGGTGCAAGTCACCTTGACTGGCTTTAAAAACAAAACTTTAATACATTTATTTTTTTCTGTCTCCATTTTTTTTTAGGTTGACTCCTTAAATGTTTGTCTTTTATCTTAAAAAAAAAAGCAAAAACATTACACTGTCTTGAACTCTGCTTCCTCCATAGTACAACCCTGCCTTTGCCCTCATAACCAAACTCTTAAAAGAGTTTTCTAAGCCTCCTTTCCTCTCATTTTATAAATTATAGTGAGATTTGAGTTCTAATCTTATGATTATAAAAATAATGAAACAATGCATTTAGACTTAATTGCTTTTCAAAAGTTATAACTTATTTTTATATATAGTATGCTTTCATAGAAAAATAACAGACTAAAAATGGCCCCATATCCCACCACCAGGAAATAAGCAGTTGCAGTACTTGAGGCTGAGACAGGAGGATCACAGATTCTTGGCCAGCCTCAGCTACTTAATGAGCCCCTACACACCTTAGTGAGACCCTGTTTCAAAATACAGAATATAAAATAGGGCTGAGGGTATAGCTTGGAGGTAGAATTCCCTGAGTTCAATCCCCAGTAGCACAGAAAGAAAGAAAAAGAAAGAAGGAAGAAAGAGAGAGAGAGGAAGAGAGAGAAGAAGCACTCTTATCATTTAGTGAATATTCTTCTAGATATCATTTCAAAAATAATAATGATAGCTAACATCTATTCCATTGACCCTTAATATGTGCCACAAATGTTTTAATGTCTTTATATTCTTGTACTGTCACATAATTGAGTTATGGCATAGATGAGGCAGAAGGAAAGGAAGTAATGTGCCTAAGAGCAAACAGATAATGAGTAGTGGAAATGATAGTCAGGCCAAGACAGCTTGGGAGTTGGTAAGCTCCAGTAAGGTAGACTATATATGAAGGAGCTGTAAAGTAGTCCTTCCCCCCTTAGGCTGCAAATACTGTCCAAGAAAGAAGTTATCCAAGTAGTAGGACCACATGTCTTAGTTTTCACCATTTGGCTCCAAGTATGAGTTACTTCTGTGATAGATTTTAATATAAACTCAGATTTTGGCAAGTTTATTCACATTGTTTTACTAATTTAGTGTATGAAAATGATGATCAGCTCCTATGGGACCCCGAGTACTTACCAGAAGATAAAGTGATTGTATTTCTTAAGGATGCATCTAGAAGAACAGGTGATGAGAAAGGTGTAGAAGCAATTCCTGAAGGATCTCACATAAAAGACAACGAACAGGTTTGTGAATAAGAAACAACTGTTAGAATTTTCCTCAAATAAATTACCCATACACATTTATATAAATGTAAATGCTGTCACTCTCAGTATTATTCTGTCTAGCAAAATTTTCTTTTATGTTATTAACAGAATTTTGAGATTATAATCAGCATAAGATACCCAGTGTTACTCTGTTTACTCCATTAGTATGATTTCAGCTCAAATAAACAAAAATCATGATATGACTTAAAAATCATGTTAGACTTTAAAAATACTTTTGGCTATCTCTGAGAATCTGGATATCATCAATTTGGAATACTCATCTGAGATAGTGTATTTTGTACAATGTAAGACTGATGCCTACCATGAGCCTAATATTATAACATTTTTAACCTTTTTTATCATTGTCTTTTCCTTTCTGGTTTACTTGAAATTATAATAGGAATCTCGGCCACAAAAAAGGGAGGAATTCTGGTATATATAAAAATGAAATGCTATACATATATATATTTTGTGTGGGGGCGGCTGCTGGGGGTGGAACCCTGGGGCTTTTCTACCTCCGGGCTATACTCCCAGACCTATTTTTTTTATACTGTATTTGGAAACAGGGTCTCACTAAGTTGCTGAGAGCCTCACTAAATAGCTAAGGCTGGCTTCAAACCTGTGTAATCCTGTTGTCTCAGCCTCTCAAACCTTGGGATTACAAGCATACACCACCACATCTGCCTGAAATTCTATATTTTTTTATTTCTAAATTTTTAGAGTACGATGACTATCAAGTCAAGAGTATTTACATATCCTTTTTTGTACATATGTAGAGCTAGTTAAATACCAGGATTGAATTGATGTTTGTTTTCCCTTGGTGTTCTATATGTTGCATTCATTAAAATTATCTATACTCTAGAAAGAATACAAATAGTAGGCTATGGAAACACTTTAAATTCCTAAGAAATTATTGCATTGAACTGAACTGTTCATAATCTGGGTCATACATGGAAGCTTTTTCTTTTCCTAGGCTTTATATGAATTGGTTAAATGTAATTTTGATACAGAGGAAGCATTGAGAAGATTAAGATTTAATGTAAAAGCAGCTAGAGGTAAGCATAAAAGTTAAAATTTTACTTGTTTTCATGATTTGGCAAACATTTGAAAATTAAACTCTTGAGTTTACGTAAATATATCTTAAACTTAATAATACTCATCTTTCTGAATTTAATAAATATTTACATTATTGGGAATGGGATTAAAGCTGTCCCTTCTTTATAAACAGTTAAGTGAAAATGTACAAGATCATTACGTTTAATCATTTCAAAGTATGTTTGTAAAGATTCTCATATTTGATCTTGGTAGTAGTGTAAGCCTTTGCCAGGGATAGTGGCTCATGCCTATAATCCTAGTGCTTGGGAGGCTAAAACAGGAAGATCACAGGTTTGAGGCCAGTATACAGTAAGTTAGTGAGACCCTGTTTCAAAATATAAAAAGCATTGGGAGGTATAGTTCAGAGGTGGAATACCTCTGGCTCCTACTTACCCTGTTCAATGCAAGACTATTGGTTATATATAGTTAAGTGTTTATTTATTTAACACAAATTTGAGGGACTCCTCAGTTGTTTTTGGTTTTTTTGTTTGTTTGTTTGTTGGGGTTTTTTTTTTGTTTTGTTTTGTTTTGGTTTTTTTTGGTGGTACTAGGGGTGGAACTCAGAGGCTTTCTACTTTCAGGCTATACTCCCAGGCCCATTTTCTATTTTATTTGGAAACAGGGTCTCACTAAGTTGCTGAGAGCCTCACTAAGTAGCTGAGGCTGGCTTCAAACCTGCATGATCCTCCTGTCTCAGCCTCCCAAACATGGGTATTACAAGCGTGCGCCACCACGCCCGGCTGACTCCTCAGTTTTGAGGTCATAAATATAAGCAGTCCCTGCCTCATGTTGCCCGCCTGCCTATGAAGGGAAGCTGAAAAATTCTTAAAAGGGGGACTAGAGAGCACTATTAAAACCTGTTGTAGTTTAACTCAATTTAGTTGAGGAGAAAGGATTTTAGGGGAAGCTTCCAGAACAAAAGGATAATTTTTCTGAGATAAAGAATTACGTAGGCAGAGGGGATGAGATAGGAGGCAAAAGAGATACTATGCACAAGGTCTGAAGTAAGAAAGAATGAATTTAGCAAGTTTAAGGAAATGAAAGGTGTCTAAAACAGTTGGTTCTTGAGGAATTAGGATTAAGTGCTCTAAATTGAAGCTGGAAGGTACCAGCTAGAAAGCTATCATTTTATTAAATCAGAATCTTTTATCACTGTACCTTTGCAGTCCTGAGTATTAGGACTCAGGCATGTAAAGTACTTCCTTCATTTTTTACCATAAAGTAAAATTTTTATTTGTGGTTTTCTTTGTTATTTGCAACATTTTGAGTCAGTATTGCTTAACACCCCCCCCCCCCCATTTTTTCAGAGGAATTATCTGTCTGGACAGAGGAAGAATGTAGAAATTTTGAACAAGGGCTGAAGGCCTATGGAAAAGATTTTCATTTGATTCAGGCTAATAAAGTAAGTAAGGATATATATTCTCCTTTAATATAACCCATATTGTTGTATTATCTTAATTTACTGTATTTTCTAATGTTAAAATTTATAATATTATAACTTTGGTATATAGCTAATTGTAATAAGTATGCCAAGACTTTCTGACATACTAGCCAGGTTTTTTCAGTGCATAATCATTTGTCATTCTGTTTTGGTAATATCAATCACATACTGTATATCCCCAAAGAATTCTATAATTACTTATAGATTTTTTCCTGGAGTTTAATTCTTGCAACTGAACTCAGGTAAATTTTTTAATAATATTTACCCAATTTCATAGTATAGGAAAATGAGTTGTTCCTGTGGAAAATTAGGACCGACAAAATTAAAGTCTCAAAGTTTAAATATTGGAAATTAATTCTTAGGCTTTTGAACATTATATTATTTTTAGTGAATGTGAGGAGTTTGGCTTTCCGTATTTCTTATGATATAATTTGTAAAGTTTTGTGGATGACTTGTGCAGGACCATGTTGAAAGTCTTGACTTACGTCTCAAGCTCTAGTCTTTCACCATATTCCTCTTTTTTATCCTTCTGGCTGTGACTAGATAATATCCAGGTAATTTGTTTCAACACATATTTAACATTAATTTATATTTGTTAAAGGACAAATTCTGTAAGTTAATTTTTTTTAATGTTAGGCATTAAATCACGCATTCTTAGATAGGCATGGTGGCACACATCTGTAATCCCAGCACTTGGGAGGATACGACTGGAGGATCACAGGTTCAAGGATAACCTCAGCAAGTAGTGAGACTTTCATCATTCTAGTGAGACCCTGTTTCAAAATAAAAATAAAGCTGGGCATGATGGCGCACACTTGTAATCAGCTGAGACCGGAGGATCACGGTTCGCAGACAGCCTCAGCTACTTAGTGAGGCCCTCCACAACTTAGTGAGACCCTGTTTCAAATTAAAGAATAAGAAATAGGGCAGGGGGTGCACCTTGGAGGTTGAATGCCCCTGGGTTCCATCCTCAGACTTGCAAAAAAATAAAAAATAATAAAATTAAAATTAAATTGGAGCTGGGCGTGGTGACGCATGCTTGTAATCCCTGCACTTGGGAGACAGAGACAGGAGGATCGCACAGGTTCGAAGCCAGCCGCACTGGCTTAAGAGACCCTGTTTCCAAATATAAAAAAAATATAAAATAGGTTTGGGAGTGTAGCCCGGAGGTAGAAGGGCTTCCAGGAACCCCAGTACCACCAAAAAAGAAAAAAGAAAAAGAAAAGAAAAAAAATTGGGCTGAGGATAGCTTGGAGATAGAACATGCCTGAGTTTGGTTTCTAGTAACTTTTTTGGTGGGAGGGGGGGTGTTTGGTACTGGGATGGAAGCCTTCTACCTCCAGGCTACCCTCCCAGACCAGACCTATTATATCTTTTTTTTATTTGGAAACAGGGTCTCTTAAGCCAGAGAGGCTGGCTTCGAACCTGCACGATCCTCCTGTCTCCACCTCCCAAGAGCAGGAATTACAAGGGTGCACCACCACATAAATAAATTTTTTAATCTATTACTTTATTGGATGAAAGGAACATTGCAGACAAGATTCTTCTGTCATTCATCCTTAATTCAAATACTGTTAAAAATCATGCTAGGTTACTTATGGAGGGCATCTCATAACTGATGTATAGCCCCACCAATATGACTGTGACTCAACTATGAGCCAAAAACTTTATTTTTTTGCAGTACTAGGGATTGAACCCAGGGGCATTCTACCTCTGAACTGCACCTCCAGCCCTATTTTTTATTCTTTATTTTGAAACAGGGTCTGACTAAGTTGCAGAGGACCTCACTAAATAGCTGAGGCTGGCCAAGAACCTGCAATCCTCCTATCTCAGCCTCCCAAGTACTGGGATTACAAGTATTTGCCACCATGCTCAGCCAAAAACTTCTTAACATATGATGTCAAGTCTAATAAGACCTTGATTTTTTTTATTAATATTTGAGATGGTAGTCTTTTAATGTTATAGAAGTTATCTGATCTCTATATGTACTAGTAGCTCTTTAGAATAAAGAAGAGACAGTAAACTATGAGGAAGAAAAATAATTCAGTGAAATTATCAAGACTGTTTTTATGCTTGGAACTAAAATTCAGATCTTAATATCATAAGTTCTATTATTGAATGTTTATTTTATTGAAGGTTTTTATGTTGATTTGCATGCCCCAAATGTCTCTACTTTTTGTTTTTAATAAAGTATGATTGACTTGGCTTAAATCTGTCAAGAAATAAAAATCTGTATGAGGCAAAAAGGGAGCTTAAGAATATCAGTTTGCCAGGAGTAGTGGCACAACACTTGTAATCCCAGTATTTGGGAGGCTGAGATAGGAGGAATGAGGTTCGCAGATAGCCTCAGCTACATACATAGTGAAGGCCCTCCACAACTTAGACCATGTTTCAAAATAAAGAATAAAAATTCGGGCTACGGGGTTGTAGCTCTGAAGTAGAATGTCTCTGTGTTCCATTCCCAGCTACACACACACACACACAAAAAGCCTTGATTTTCCCTGTACTTGGGAGGCTGAGACAGGAGGATCCCAGGTCGCGGGCAGCCTCAGCAAGTATTGGAGCCTCAGGGTATAGCTTGAAAGTTAGAATGCCTCTGGGTTCAGTCCCCAGTTCCACAAAAAATATAAAAAAGCCCTGATTGCTTTCAGCCTCAGAGCAGAATGAGTCACAATTGTAAAGTGCAGGTGGAGGGGAAGAAAGACAAGTATGTTGGCCAAGGAAGAATATCACCAATAGGTATTCTTAGATGAAATCAGTGCCACGGGATACCTGCTTTAAGTGGAGACGTTTATGGGTTAAAACATACTATTTTCCATTTAAAACACTGATATGGATAGATTTTTTTTTCTTTTAAATTCCTCATATTTCATTTATACACACCACTTCTCCAAGCTAAATAGTGAAAGGAGGGGGCTTGTCGGCATCATTTGTTAGTTCGATGGGTTTTGAACATTATGTGAGGAGAACCATTCATTTGCACGTAACAGATACAGCACAGTAAGCCATAGGAGCAACAATTTATGTTAAGTATTTTGTCATATTTATTAACTAAATGCCATTTGCAGACATTTTTCAATTGAAGAGTGTTTATTTAATAGCAAATTATTCCAGGGGTAGTAGCCTTTAAAACACAGAATGCTAAATATCTAAAGACTAGTTACCAATGTATCATTTCTCTTGGCAGAAGTTTGAAAGAATAGCTTTCAACACAAATGCTGCAGTGTTGTATTTCATACATAATGTAATATATTAACTAAGAAGCAGCAGAATCTTCAGACTCCAAATGTTTTTTGTAAAATAACTCTGTTAAGGAGGAGAGTCTTAAAAACAAACATTTGTTTCATTTAGGTCCGAACAAGATCAGTTGGTGAATGTGTAGCATTCTATTACATGTGGAAAAAATCCGAACGTTATGATTTCTTTGCTCAGCAGACACGATTTGGGAAAAAGAAATATAATCTTCATCCTGGTGTAACGTGAGTCATTCTTATATGTACATATTTTTTTTTTTTTCTAAGTGTTCTTCCTAGGCTTTTCTTGGGAGAATTATGGGTTTGTGTGTATGAAACCAGGGGCATTCTGCACATCTGATCTCTACACACAGCCCTTTATTTTATTTTGAAACAGGGTCTTTTTAAGTTACCGTGTACTGGCCTCAAACCTGAGATCCTCCTGTTTCAGCCTCCCCAAGTACTAAGATTACAGGCACATACCACTGTGACTGGTTAGAATCTTACTTTTGTAACAGGATTTACATTAGTTTAAACTTACTACCTATTAACATTTCTTCATGGGGCATCTAAATTTCAGTGTCTTATAAAAGATTGTAAGCCACAGTTCATATTTGAGAGAACAGACCTCAGTAAAGTCGGGTTTTGAGTATATGGTTTTGGGGGGGGCTCTTTTTTGTTTGTTTCGTTTTGTTTTGAGGATTGAATCTAGGGCCATTCTACCTCCAAGCTACACCCAGCCCTATTTTTTATTCTTTGTTTTGAAACAGTCTCACTAAGTTGTGAAGAAACTCACTAAGTATTTGAGGTTTTCCACGAACCTGCGATCCTCCTCTCTCAGCCTCTCAAGTACAAAGCATGGCAGAGTGTAGGTTTTCATTAGGTACCCCTCAGAAGAAATGGATCAGAACTGTTAAATTTTTTTGTTTTTGAACTATATTCCACTCAGTTCAAGTTTACACAGTTTTAATCTTGATGATGACCTTTTGAAATAAAACAGGAAAAACAGAGGCTACCTTTTCCAAAACCATAGGGATATATGAATAGTAGAGGCCCTTTAAAGAGGAGGGGAAATTAATATTTTTCCTCTAACCAATCTTCATCCCAGGAACCAAAACAAGATTTGAATATAGATGTTCCATAAAAGAAAAAATATTGAGCCAGGCGTGGTGGCACACGCTTGTAATCCCCGTGCTTGGGAGGCTGAGACAGGTGGATTGCACAGGTTCAGCCTCAGATACTTAGTGAGACCCTGTTTCCAAATAAAATATAAAAAAGGTCTGGGAGTATAGCCCAGAGGCAGAAAGCCTCTTGGTTCCACCCCAGTACCACAAAAAAAAAAAAAAGAAAGAAAAAACATTGAGATATAATAAATTAAGATATAATAAATTAAATGAAACTGCATCTTTTTTTTGCTACAGACTTCATAATAGGAAGAAGCTATACAGTGGTTCCTTGCTGCTTTGCATTTGTTAACAGAAGTGATATTTAATAATCAGTAATGTATCTATCTTTTTCCCAGTAATGCAGACATCAGTTGTATATATACTCTATGCAAACTGTTTTCTGTGATTAATGCAGTCCCCATTCATCAGAGTCTCTAGGCCTTATTCAGTCTGATTTTGGAATGAAAACAAGTCTCCCCCACTATAATATTCACTAATTTAGTACAAGTATCGACCCTTTTGCCTCAAAACTGTTATGGAAGATTTAACTTTACTATTCTTGGTTATTCCATAATAAAATAAAAATAATGCAAAGCTGTAACTTGATTTGATCAGTATACTTCAGTTAAAGATATTCGTGAGGCTGGCCAGATAATTGCTTTGCATTTTGTTTAATGGAACTGGAAATTAAACCCAGGGACATTCTACCTCCAAGCTATACCTTCAACCCTATTTTATTTCTTATTTTGAAACAGGATCTCATTATGTTGCAGAGGGCCTTGCTAAGTTTCTGAAGCTGGCTTTGAACCTGCAATCTTCCTCTTTCAACCTCCCAAGTACTGAGATTACAGGCATGTGCCACCACACCTAGCTCAAGTAATTGCTTTAAAAAGGTGTGCTTAAGCCAGGAGTGGTGGCGCACACGGGAGGCTGAGACCGGGGATCGCGGTTCGCGGACAGACTTAGCTACTTAGTGAGGCCCTCTGCAACTCAGACCCTGTTTCAAAATAAAGAATAAAAAATAGGGCAGGGGGTGTAGCTCGGAGGTCGAATGCCCCTGGGTTCCAGACCCACAAAAGTGTTCTTTTCAAACTCCTAGGCTAGACTGTTTTCTTGATCACTTTCATTTATAGCTAGGTGTCTGTGTTGGTCACTTTTTTGGAGGATCAAATATTCTAAAGTCTAGAGCAATGTAATCTAAAGGGAATAAGTGAATAAGATTAACCCTGAGAAATCATGAGGCTCTTAACTACATACCTCATCCCCCATTATTCAGAGCTGGTGATTGCTAGAGTACAATTTCATATGGAGCAGCATAATAGCATTCTAAATTTATCTAACTGTACAGTTATTAAATTTGTATTTTTCTGGATTATTCAGTGATAGTATTCAAGCATAATTATATAGAACTAGATAGAGTTTTGTAGTCTGCAGGGTGCATTTTAAAATAGTCACAATTTTTGTCTGTTCTGTAGGGGAAAACAACAGTAACATCTTTCATTTTTTTCACCCATTTCAGAAATAATGTTCACACACGGACTACAGTCAGTCTGTCATCATCAGCAGTAAGAACATAAGACTTGCCATGCTGGGTCAGACCCAGGGCTCATCCAGTTTTCTCTTACAGAAAGCATCACCAAGGGAAGTGTTGTGGGCTGGCTTAGTTGGTCCTCTGTGATGTCAAGTTCTACAGGTTAGGTAGGGATATGCCACCAAACATTCTAGTTTCTCTAATAATCTCTCCATAATTTCCAAAAACTTCTTGAAAATACATATATCTTTAAGTTTGTTTTCTCTTAAGGTTAAGTTAAGGTTAAGTATTTGTTTCCTCTTAAGGTTAAGCCACCAAACATTCTAGTTTTTCTAATAATCTCTCTATAATTTCTGAAAACTTCTTGAAAATACTTATATCTGTAAGTTTGTTTCCTCTTAAGGTTAAGGATTCTGTAGATGGAGTACCACAGGAACCCCTCTCTCCTTTTTCTTAGGCTCTCAGAGTTCTAAAAGCCATTTGCTTGCATAGTATAATAGTATAACATGAACAGATGTTGTTTCTCTTAGGCAAGATTATCGTGGCTTAAAGTCTTCAGTTGTATCCCCTCCAGATCTTTTATAAAGTTGTTTTTGGTACTGGGGATTGAACTCAGAGGCATTCTACCTCTGAGCTCCCCCCACCCGTGGCCCTATTTATTTTGAAACAGGTTCTCACTAAGTTGCAGAGACTCACTGCGTAGCTGAGGCTGTCCACGAACCTGCAATCCTCCTGTCTCAGCCTCCCAAGTATTGAGATTACAAGCGTGTGTCACCTGGTCTGTATTTTTTTAAATGAAAGAACCAAGATGTATTTTTTCTGAGATTCTTTTTTTTCTTTTTTTTTCTTCTTCTTTTTTTTTTTTTTTTGGTGGTGGTGGTGGTACTGGGATTCCTGGAAACCTTTCTACCTCCGGGCTACACTCCCAGACCTATTCTTATACTTTTTATTTGGAAACAGGGTCTCTTAAGCCAGCACATGCAGCTGGCTTCGAACCTGCGCGCTCCTCCTGTCTCCGCCTCCCAAGCACAGGGATTACAAGCGTGCGCCACCACGCCTGGTGTTGAGATTCTTCTTTTTTTTTTTTTTTTTTTTTTTAACAGTATGTTATATAAAGGCTATACCTTTTTTTTTTTTTTTTTTTTTTTTTCCTGGTGTTACTGGGGATTGAACTCAGGGCATTCTATTTCTGAGGTACACCTCCAACCCTGTTTTATTTTTTTATTTGGAAACTAGGTGTTGCTAAGCTGCACATGGCCTAAGTTGCTGAGGCTGGTTTTGAGTCAGCAATCACCATGTCTCAGCCTTCCAAGTACTGGGTTTACAAGCTTAAAAGCATGCATCACCACACCTGGCTTACATTATTTTTTAGATGGAAAGAGTGAATTTCTGTAAGCATTGAGAAATTTTTCTGCCTTGCTTCCATTTTCTGTTAATAGTTGCATTTTAAGTGTATAAAAAATTGAATTAATCCCTATAGGAGAAATTTGAGTGAATTTTTCTGATTCTTTCAAGATCAAAATCTAAAATTCAGAGCACATTATCCTGAAAGTGATTTTTTTTTTTTTGGGTGGTACTGGGGTTCCTGGAAGCCCTTCTACCTCCAGGCTACACTCCCAGACCTATTTTATATTTGGAAACAGGGCTTAAGCCAGCAAGGCTGGCTCCAAACCAGCACAATCCTCCTGTCTCTGCCTCCCAAATGCAGGGATTACAAGCCTGCGCCACCACACATGGCAAATTTTTTAATTAAATTGTTGCCTTCCATTCTTTACCAGAATGAAACACATTTGCCAGCTCCCCCCCACCCCCCTCGGTACTGAGGATGGAACCCAGGGGCCTTCTACCTCCAAGCTATACCTCCAGTCCTATTTTTTATTCTTTATTTTGAAACAGGGTCTCACTGAGTTGCAAAGGGCCTCAGTAAGTAGCTGAGGCTATCCTCGAACCATTATCCTCTGTCTCAGCCTCCCAAATGCTGGGATTACAAGCATGTGCCAGCACGTCCAGCTCACAAACAGCTTTTAAAATATTCCACTGAGCTGGGGGGAGCTAAGATGGGAGGATCACAGATCCAAGACCATCCTCAGCAGCTTAGTGAGTTTTCAGCAACCTAGGAAGACCTTGTTTCAAAAAAAAAAATAGGACTGGGGGGAGTATTGCTTAGAGGTAAAACACTCTGGGTTCAATCCCCAGTACATACATACCTATGTACATAAATATATAAGTAAATAATTCTACTATGAGAACTCTCCCTACCACCTGGAAGAATTGAAAGCCACTAACAACTCTTAACTTCCTTTGCTTGGCTTTGAACATCCTCCATTATTCATTCCCACTAAGCTATATTCATTTTCAGCAATTTTTCATCATGCATCTTCTGTTCTGTTAGCCTTAGCTTCCGGAGTTTTTTTCAGTATATATGATGGTCACTACAGTATATATGATGGTTACTTCAGATTTCTTACGCATTTCTTCTTAGTTATGACTAGCATAGAGCTAGAGAGATCTGAAAAATCATTGAGTTTAATTCTAACTTCCATTTATAGGTGAGAAAAATCATACCCTGAAGGTTAAATTGAGTCAGTCATATATTTTTTTTATATGTGTTAATTTTACACCTTAGACTATTTGAAACTTCTTGAGATCAGGTACCACTCATTGTAACTATAGTTACTATGTTGTAGACTGTTATCACAGACTTTCAGAAAAGTCCTAAGAGCCGGGCGTGGTGGAGCATGCTTGTAATCCCTGCGCTTGGGAGGTGGAGACAGGAGGATAGTGCTGGTTCAAAGCCAGCCTTGCTGGCTTAAGAGACCCTGTTTCCAAATAAAAAATATAAAATAGGTCTGGGAGTATACCTGGAGGTAGAAAGGTTTCCAGGAACCCCAGTACCACCAAAAAAGGAAAAGAAAGAAAAGTCCTAAGAGCATCCACTGTTTCCTTCCTACATTCTTACCCTGCTTGCTAACTTCTAAGATATTTATCTTAGTTTTTCTATTTATGCTTATTTTGGAGAAATCTTAAATAATATATTTAAGAATTTATTGAGCTTCTGTTTGATGCTGTGTACAACTTAGGTACCAGTGGTACAGTAGTAAGAAAAACAGCCTAAACTTCCTATCCATGTATAAATTATAGCCTAGTTACCGGTATCTTTCTCTAAAGAGGTGGAGATAAATATTTTAGGCTCTATAGATCCCAAGGTCTCTGTCAGAACTACCCAGCTCTGTTATTGCATGAAGTCATAGTCACTAGCAGTCATAGACACTAATGTGTGTGAGTTACAAAAACAGGTGGCCAGCCCCCACCAGCCATAGTTTGCTGACCTTTATTCCAGTGATTTAGGAGCACTTTATAGTTTATAATGCATTTTCATACACACCCAGTTCAACAAGCATTTGTTTCTTTGTCTTATGTCTTACATAAGACAGGTGTGATTTTTATCTACATTTTATATGTAAAGGCATTAAACCTCAAGAGACTCAGATATTTAGCCCAGATCTTCTCACTTCAACGCATCATCAGTTACCACAGCTATGTAGTTCAAGAATAACACAGAAAAGAATTGAGCTCACCTATAGTAAAACACTGAAAGGATAAAACCAGCAGATATAAGCTCATTTTTTTGGCAGAAAGATAATACAGATGGTATTGAGAAAGGTTTGGGGAAGTGATGAATCCTTTTTCTTAAGCCCCAGTTTATTTTCCAGGTGTTGCCTTTAGGAACTTTAGAATCCAGCTTGCATTTGTTCAGAAATAACTTTGTAGTTCTGATGTCACACCCCTGTCTCTTTACTTACAGATCCTCCAGTTTTATTTGGGCTACCCTGAGCACTTGCCTATAAATTTAAGTTTTTAGACTTTCCATGGATCTTTAAAACTTCCTAGAATGAATTAAATTAAGTGAAAATTAAAATGTGTTTGGTAATGAAGACTTGAAAATTTAACCTCAGCTACTTTTGTTTTTTTATCCTTTTTAAATATGAGAAAATAAGTATTATATCACTATTTAATTTTAAGGGATTACATGGATCGTCTTCTGGATGAAAGTGAAAGTGCTGCTTCTAGCCGAGCGCCATCCCCTCCCCCAACTGCCTCAAACAGTAGTAACAGCCAGTCTGAGAAAGAAGATGGCACCATAAGCAATAGTAATCAAAATGGTAAGCAACTGAAGAAAGACATTTATTCTTTATAATGAGTTGAATGACTCAAGAAAAATTGAGTTTGAGTTTCTTTTAAGCTTTCAAAGCAGAAAATCAAAGTTTTAGTATCATACAAAATTTGCATGCAGTCAGCATACTAGCAGTAGTGACCATTAATTTTAAGGAATTTGTTTTCAGTAGCATCTCTTTTCTTATCTGGTTGAGATGATGCCTTGATATAAGTTTTGCTGTTAACTTTTAGACCAAAATATTAGACATTCACATCTGGAGAAATGTTTTCATAAATGTTTATGAACTACCTTAGAAGCTTGTAACACTTAACGTGCTGTAAACACATAGATAAAAGGGTAATATAGGACACTGTTGTGAATATTCCAGTTGTCTTTGAGAGCATAATAACATTGAAGAATGAGAAAAGACGAAGCATGTGTCAGCCTTTGCATTAATATTCTGCAGAAACATCTATATTTATCCTGCATAAAAAAGAGAAGCAAAAGGCCTACCAATGCATTTGGGGTTTAGAGACTGTTTTTGTTCAAAACACACAAGGACCTAAGATAACTCAGCTGATCAGCAAGAACTACTTAGAGAATTACATTGATTTCTATTTTGATGAAAATGGTTGTTCCAAGTATTTGCACAACAGGAAGTAAAAACAAATAACACAAACTCCCATGGTTTTTTTGGTTTTTGTTTTGTTTTGGTTTTGGTAGTGGGGATTAAACCCAACAATATTCTTCCTCCAAGCTACATCTCCAGTCCTTTTTGTGTCTTTAGAGAGGAGAGTGAAGGGAATTGAACCCACAGGGCATTCTACCTCTGAGCCACTCCCTAAGCCCGATTTTATTTTTTATTTGGAAACAGGATCTCACTAATTTGCCGAGAGCCTAAGTGGTTGAGGCTGTCTTGAACCTACAATCCTCCCATCTCTTCAGCTTTTCAAGTACTGGGATTATAGGAATGCACCACCGTGCCCAGCTTAATTTTTATTTTGAAACTGGGTTTCACTAAATTGTTGAGGCTGGCCTACCAAAATACAGGGATTTATAGGTCTGCAGCACCACACTCAGCTTACATACTGTCCTCTTTAAGAAGAAATGAGTGAATTGAAGTTTAGGTGAGGTCTAGCTATACTCTCCCTGACCGAAACTAGAAGAGAATCCTGTGAAACTTTTGACCCATACTCTGAACTTTGAACTCACACTGTAGTGCTATACTATATTTACATAGTTATTTACTTACCACTTTCTAGACCCTCGCAACTTCTGCTCTAAGAACAAATAGACAAAACTTAGGGCCCATGTCCTGGCCTGTGAATGTTCACTGGCATGATGTCTAAGGCCAGTCACATCTATCTTGAAAGAAGTAGAATAAGATGCCTGGGATTAGGGGTGGATGCTCAGAGAATCTAATAGTTGATACAATTTCTGTCATCCTATTTATTCACAACAGCTTTTCCTTTTTTTTTTTTTTTTTTTTCTTGGTGGGTACTAGAGATTGAACTCGGGGACATGTAGCACATGATACATTAATCTTTTCGTGTATTTATGGTTTGCGTGCATTTTTGGGGTTGGAAAATAAAATGTTTTCTGTGACCAAAATGTACTATTTGAGGCTCATATTTTAATGATCTCTAGTGCAAGGTCTTGTATATACTTCTCATCACCAAAATTTGAATTCCATTTTTGCAGTCAACTCTAACATACTTGCTTTTACTAGAATATTATGCTTTTACTTTTCTAACCTGTTATGGAGAAATTTTTATTTATGTCAGATTATTTAAATCTATTTAGATAAATAGTATGATGTTTTAAAGCACAATACCAGTAGACTTAACATTAAGAATAAATAAGTCATGACATCTTGATTTTATACAGCAATAGAAAACTTAAACTTTCTATAATAAAGAACATTGATTTTGTTTTTACGTAGTTTTAGAAAGTCATAGCCCTTTTACTAAATCTGAATAGTTTATGCATCTCTTTGTTAATTCAGCTGATGTAGATGACTGGATCCAATGCTTGTTTGTTCTCACATAATACCTAACATGCTTTTGTTTTTATTTTTTTCCTAACATGCTTTTAACATGTGTCAAATTCTATTCTTCTTTACATTTATCAACTTATTTAATCTTCACAACAACCCTGTGAGGTAAACCTGCTTTGATCTTCATTGTGTATGTAATAAAACTGAGGTGTGGAGTGTACAAGGAGCTAGCCTAACATGACACAGCTAGTAAGTAATGGAGCCAGAATGCAGGCCATATGTTTATACACACTTGACACTTTGCTTTCTTGATGACTGTTTTATAGTAATTTACAGAGTCAGCTTTTTTGTATTAGCAGTTTCATTTATCTTTCTTCCAACTTAGGGGTATCATCTAATGGACCAGGGGAAATACTAAACAAAGAAGAAGTAAAAGTTGAAGGGTTGCATGTTAATGGACCAACAGGTGGAAATAAGAAAGCACTTCATGCAGATATGGATACTAATGGTTATGAAACAGACAACCTTACTGCTGACCCAAAACTTGCCCATATGACTGCAAGAAATGACAATGATTTTGATGAAAAAAGTGAGAGACCTGCCAAAAGGCGAAGAATAAACAGCAGTGGAAAAGAAAGTCCAGCTTCTTCTGAGTTTTTCCAAGAAGCAATCTCACATGGAAAATTTGAAGAACTTGAAACCACAGATGACTAAAGTTTAGACCTATTTACTATATTTGGAGTAAATTCTGGTGTGACTAAAATTTTCAGGGTTGATGGGTTACCTTAAAAACTTTTTATTTCCTTGAAGTAGTTGGTCAATTTTGAAAACTTGAGTCCTAGTTTTTAAGGAAATTAGATTTCATAATTCTGCCCTTTGCCAGGGTCTTTAAACTTCAAAACTGTCAAAGATCCTTTTAAAAGATAAAAAATAGTTTAGTAAATTTAACATTATTTAATACATCTCATTTGATATATTATTTAATACATCTCATTTGATAAATTTTACTATAGGTAATTTTTTTAGTTTGATATGAAAGAGTAGATAAAACAAGTTCAAATTTCTCCTTAACACCAATTTTTCTGAGTTTCTTGAAATGTCTTTATAACAGACATTTTTCTCTCCATATAAATTGATTGTCATTATTAAGGAAACCCCTATGAATCCTGAAAGTTATGCTAGCATGATTTTTTATATATAGAAGTTTAAAAATAAACCAAGTCAGGTTTGTATATGTAAAATTGTTGACATCAATGATGTCTTTCCATATTCTTATCTGGGCTTAAGAAATACATTCTGTATTTTTCCAGATTCTTTGTAGCCTTTGAAAGATTTTTACAGTACATATGTCTTGACTGAGCTGTCCTTTCTTAATACAAAAAGCTTGTATAATTTTCTTAACTTGTACAGTTGGTAAACTTTTATGAGAGGAATTGATATTCTGAGTCTGTCAGCTTTCATTTTATTTTGCTAAGGTTTTTCTAATGAATTTTTAAGTGTTTGTGTAGTTAACTAAGTCATGTTTCTTATTCAAATAGTGGTAAAAGCATTCATAAAGGATTGTGAAAATTTGTTTTTCAAGTTTCTACTTAACAAATAGTTTGAGAATTCTGAAATTAAGCATGATGCTTATTGCACAGTTTGTTTTGCATTTGCTATAATTTTCCAAATTATTTTTGAAATAAAACAAAAGTTAATGTCAGCTCAAGTGCTTCAATGTGTCATGCTGACTAGAATCCTGTTCAGTTATTTTTCTATACATTAAAACTTCCCATTTTTGCATTAAATCAACAGAGGGGAAAGGTTAAGTAATACTTAGATATTGGCACACACAAGGAATTAGTCTTGGCGGGCAACAGTTTTGATTTTGAGGGGAAAATGGTGGAGTTTGAAGAGTTTCCAAACTTCTCTAGGTACAATCTAGTTTTTCAGATTTGATAATTCTTTCCAAAATGAAAGTAAGAGATAGTAACTATTGCTTTGTGATGACAAATAAGATTATCCACCAGTACAGCCTTGTAAGGGTGCCATTTTATTTTTAGTGCAAAATTCTTGTTAAAAAAATGTAGTTTTATACAGCTGATAGACCAACCTATATCCAAACTTTTATAAAAGATTATTAACTATTCATTTCTCACACAGGCATACCCCCAAAATGCTTCTTCCAGTTCATTTTTAGCCATCAGTTCAAGAGCCAGTGCCCTTTTAAAGTGAATCTTCAGTAGTCGTCCTTTTAATGGCTCAATTGTCCCGTCCAGCTGAGTAGAGGTTTGCACTGAGAAATCATCGTAGGCCTTACCCCTACAAAGTGTTAACATTCGTTCAGACTGCTTCCTTTCACTAATGTGAATGAGTTTTCCCAAACAGTGTTAAAAGCCACTTTATAACATCTGATTTTGTATAATTCACTGTGGTTAAATAAATATCCAAGTAAATCAAAGTTTTGGGTTGAAGTGTTGAAAAGCAATGAATTTTTTGTTGTTTTTGTTTTGCTTAGAACATTAATATATCCAGAATGGCAGTAGCTTTAGCAGATGATCACAGATCATTTTCTCAAGTCACATTTTATTAAATGAATCCAAAGCATCCTAGCTGTTTGTCAAAGATGGTTTATAGAGATGTTTTAAAAAGAACAGTAAGTGATGCTGAACTTTTTAAATTGTTGCAATATTGGAGATGCCATTTTCACCTTTATAAAAAGATGCATTTTGTTCCTGGTTTATGAAGTTCTTGCAAACTATTATTAAGGAATGTTTATGGAAATTCTCAGGCATGTTTGCAAATGTGGCACATGTATTAGGAAATTTTACTTTTCTTAATCTTTTCTTTTTAAAGTATACATAATGACATTCCACTATTGTGATGCATAATGCTCAGCTTTTCATATATATTTAATTGTACTTTGTGTTTATCCAGGCATTTCATACTTTTCTTCATAATGCAGCCACTATAACTTAATAAGTCATTGCACTATTTAAGGTTTTTTAGTAATATCATGAATTTAAGTTGCTTAAGATTTAGTACATTTCATAACTCTTGACAAACTGCGTTGGGAAAAGAAGCCTTTGTTAATACTTAATCCTCTACCCTATTCCTACCCCTCCGCAAAGCACTATCATTTTCATTTGGAATGGAATTGTTCTATGATGTTTTAAAATAGAGTTCAGAATCTACAACTCGGTTCAACAAAAATCTGTTGAGCTTTAAAATGTATTTGAAGTAATTTAATAGGCATTTAAAACTATGAATTAGATGTTTTTAAATTTATGCATAGTAATTTTGCACTGTAAAATATTTCCCTCCTCCCATCCCCTTCTGCCATTCTGAATATGCTTATTATTAAAATATTTTTTAAACATATTTGTGTACATAATGCAGTGTGAATGATTTTCATTACATTAAGTCTATTAGGTTTTAATTAATAGCTTTTAAATCTGTATAATGCACATTATTTTACAATGCAAATCTATACCGTCTCTGTTCCTTCTATGCCCATGCATATTGCACTGAGTAGTATTCCTGTTTTCTTTTACCTGATGTTGGGTGATGTACTTTTGTCTGCTTTTCCGCCCAGAGAGATCCTTTAGATCCAGGACCTCCCTTTACCCTGTTTCTTTTCCTCTGAACCATATAATTAAAAATAATTTGTTCCCTTCTGCAGTGGAATTCATATCACATAATATTTTGCAAAATAAAACTTGTTTTGTCACAATATTTGTTTTGCTATCAATGCATGATTTACACTGGGCATTTTCAAAAACTTGGTGAACTTCCATAAACAGTATAGCTAGATGTATGTTGATGTCCCAAGAACTTAAAATGCCAAATCAGAAATACTAAGGTTTTCCCAACATTAATCCAGTGTGGAACCAAACACCTGTGTGGAAAAACATGCAACATGGAGAGGAAAGAGAGTTTTCAAGTTTTAACCTTTTTTCTCTCACTGAAAATAACCTTTTTATATCTCATAATTCGGATTATTTGATTTTTTATCATAAAAACAGTATTCAAGTTAATCTTATACAGTATACTTAAGGCCCATCCACTCACACTATCAGCTGATTTCACTATTTGAATATCTAGATTAGCCTTCTAATGCCAATTTTCTATAACTATTATGTTCTTAAAATTGTGTGTCTTTTGCCATTTTTTATCATGGCTTTATACTACATGACTTATTTAGGACACACAATGTATATTAACTGTCATTTTTCTTGTTTGGAGTGAGAATTTGAAGATACTTTTAAAGGCTACCTATTTGGTGAAGAACACTGAAGCCGTATCACCTGGAACCAGATTCTAATCTCCCCTTCATCCAAATTGATGGCAAAGGTCTCTATATTAAATGTCAATAGTGACAAGTTTTTATGGCTTCAGAGACATAGCACACGTCTCCTTCATGAAGATAATAGAGAATGACCAGGAGAAGGGCTTGCTGAGGACAGGAGTAAACAGAATCAGAATAAGACTGCCTGCCTCTGCCATGTAATTCTAGATAATAAGATTTTCCTCAAACTTAACTATTTCTTAAAAACTAACATGAGCCGGGTGTGGTGAGGCACACTTGTAATCCCGGCATTTGGGAGGCTGAGACTGGAGGATCATGGTTCGCAGACAACCTCAGCTATTTAGTGAGGCCCTCTGCAATTTAGACCCTGTTTAAAATTAAGAGAATAATAAAAAAAATAGGGCAGGGGATGTAGCTCAAAGGTTGAATACTCCTGGGTTCCATCCGCAGACCTGCCCCCCCCAAAAAAAAATTAACATGAAATAAGCGGGTGCTTTCCCACTGAGTTCCATCTCAGCCCCTTTTACTTATTTTTGTTTTGAGACCAGGTCTTGCTGTGTTGCCCAGGCTGACCTCTAACTTGTGATCCTTCCTGCCTTAGCTTCTTGAGTAGCTGTGATTACAGATGTGGAGCACAATGGCTTTTATTTTTGATCTTTACTTCAGAGCTGGTGGTATCATAACAGGTGTGAATAATTCAGGACTTGTTCCTTTCTCATGTCCTTCACTGACCAGTAAACACTACAAGATAGTGGAGGAATCCTGATTGGCTTAGTTGTAAAATTCACTGGCTGACAGAGTCAGCTTACTGTGGTGTGGTGGTCTGCACACTGGCAGGAACTTAAATTTATAAGTAGAGGTGGTTCTAAAATGAATGGTGTAATGGTGCACACTTGTAATCCCAGCCTTGGGAGGCTGAGATAGGAGGGTCGCACAGGTTGGAAGCCAGCCTCAGCTGAGTGAGGCTCTCAGCAACTTAGTGAGACCCTGTTTGAAAATAAAGAATAAAAAATAGGGCTGAGGTGTAGCTTGGAGGTAAATGCCCTTGGTTTCGATCCTAGTACTGCAAAAAAAAGGGGGGGGGTTATAAAAAAGCATAATCAGAGCTGTGCATGGTGGCACACTTCTGTAATCTGTAATCCGAGTACTCGGGAGGCTGAGACAGGAGGATTGGATCATGCATTCCAGGAAAGCCTTAGCAACTTAAACTCTCAGCAACTTAGCAAGACTTGTTTCAAAATAAAAAAGCATAATCAGGATAACAGGCATCCCAAAGTACTGGGGTTACAAGTGTGCACCACCACACCCTTCTAAATTTATGGGGGTTTTTTGTTTTTGTTTTTTTTGTTTGTTTTTGGTGGTACTGGGAGTGGAACCCAGAGGCTTTCTGCCTCCAGGCTATACTCCCGGACCTATTTTATATTTTATTTGGAAACAGGGTCTCACTAAGTTGCTGAGAGCCTCACTAAGTAACTGAGAGTGGCATCAAGTCTGTGCGATCCTCCTGTCTCGGCCTTGCAAACGCGGGGATTACAAGCGTGCGCCACCACACCCAGCTATGGAGATCTGTGTAGAGATTCCTTAGAAAACTGGGAATAGATCCACCATATGATCCAGCTTTACCACTCCTGGGTATTTTTCCAAAGGGGTTGAAATCAGAGGACTATAGCAACATATGCATACCTATATTCAAAGGACTTGCAAATGCCCTATGCAAATTCTCCTTGGAATCCCAAAAGTCACCCTAACCAAAAGCGAACTTGCAAGCGGTCAGGCATCGGCCAGTCAGATGGCAAAAGGGGGACTTTCCCACTCGGGACCCCCTCCCCTTTTGGGGAGCTGTTCTCTCTCTCGCAGGTCGTGTTGGCCCTGAGAGAAGGCAGAGTGCATCTGAGGGCACGTGGCTCGGGCGACTCTCGAGTAGTGACCTGAAGACCTCTGCTGGACATCATGGCTGGCCAGGCCCCTAGGGGTGACTTTTCTGGCAGATCGTGTGGACTCTGGGAGAAAGTAGTTTGCAACTGATGGGCACTTGGCTCGGGCGACACTCGGGTAGTGACCCTGAAGGCAGCTACTGGACCCCGGAGTTCCGACCGCCCCTATGGGGTGTTCGGCCACTTTTCTCTATTCCCTTCTGGCAGATCGTGTGGACTCCAGAAGAAAGCAGCCTGCACCTGAAGGCAATTCGGCGTGGGCTACTCTCAAGTATTGTCCTGAAGGCAGCTGCTGGACCCAGAGTTCCAGCCCCTTTGTGGGTGTTCAGCCACCCTTGCCCCATTCCCTGCTATTTCCAATAAACTTTTTACTCCCCTTCCTGAGGTCTGCGGGTGTCATTCTTCGCTCACCATAGACAAGAACTCGCCGGGGTTTCCTCTCAAGAAACCCCCGTTTCAGTACTGCAAAATATATGTATATATTCACTTAGCCCTCTCAAAACATGTCTTTTAGGTGATCAAATTTTATTTAGGTGTCTAATGTTTCTAAGCTTTCCAACAGCCTGGATTCGGATATTCCTAAACTGCGTTTGCATTTAGCGCTAGTGTTTCAGAGATGGCTATCCTGCTCCTGCCCTTTGCTTGTTACTAGGGATTGAACCCAGGGGTATTCTACCTCCGAGTTACACTCTAGACCTTTTTACTTTTTGTTTTGTTTTGAAATAGGGTCTCACTAGGTTTCTGGGAACCTCATTGTGTTGCTGAAACTCCTCAAACCTGCAGTCCTCTGGTCTCAGTTTCCTATCCACTGGGATTACAAGTGTGCACCACCATGCCCCGCTTGCATTTTCCTTAAAAATACTGTAAATATGCTTACTCTGTGTCTGCAAAATGCCTTAGTAGCTAGTGCAAGTTCTGAGCCATTATGTCGGGTCCACCTCTCAGTGGAAAGAGCAGAACGACAGCAGTTTTGTGAAGTGGGTGTTTTCTTCTACACACGCACAGAGAAAATAAGGACACTCATGATAAAAGCAACAGTTATTTCCAAATGGCAGAATTACGGGGTCAGACCCCTGCATTAAAGAAGTCTCCTATGTGACAGGTGGCACAGGTGCCATTTTGGTTTGGGATTATTCTTTCCCCTCTGACATTACCTCTACAAAGGGGAGGGCCGTGTCTGTTACCTGAACCTGAGCAGTGTCTTCTGTCTCATAATACGTCTGCTCATCAGACACACTGGCACACTTTCCAGTGACCTATGACCCTTTGTCTTGCCTGCTCTTAAGAGGACCAGACCCAAGCCAGGCGTGGTGGCGCACGCTTGTAATCCCGCGCTTGGGAGGCAGAGACAGGAGGATCGCGCAGGTTTGAAGCCAGCCGCGCGCGCTGGCTTAGGAGACCCTGTTTCCAAATAAAAATATAAAAATAGGTCTGGGAGTGTAGCTCGGAGGTAGAAGGGCTTCCAGGAACCCCAGTACCACCAAAAGGAAAAAAAAAAAAAAAAGAGGACCAAACCCAACTCTGGCTACTTTCTCAGGTGCTTGCTCCTCTGTATTTCCCTCTGTCCTTGGGGATGAACCCTGAAATAACTTTTACTGCCCCATTCTTTATTTGCACTTAGTAATAAAAAGGTATGTTTATATCTACCGACTCCTGGTAAAGTGACTTCTGTTTTTCATGCTTTTAATTTGGAGCTCTGACACTAGTGTTTTGGAAGCCCTTTCCTTCAAAGGCTTCCTGCTTAAATTATGGTAATAGCACCTCCCAGTGGGTATACCTAAACATGCTCCCTCTCCCTGAGGCCTGTTGATTTGGGCAGGGGCCGGAGGGTGGGAGTGGGATGGGGGATCTGAAGAGAAAAGGAACACTTAATGGAGATAGATGTACTAAGCCAAGCATGAGAGGGAGGGATGGGGAGGGAGTGGAATGGGGGCTGGCTGGGGGCTGGCTGGGTGATGTGTGCATTTAAGTCTACACAACTTTTTTTTTTTGCTTCATCATGATGTATAAATATAATGCACCAATAAAAATATAAAAAATAAAAAAAGAAATAGATGTCAATGACTACATAGCTTGAGTCACCCTCTGGACTGTGCAAACAATCTGATTCCATTTTTGTGGCTTGAACACTAGAAATAGCATTCATCCTTTAGAGACGATGTTTCTTGTTGAAAGTGAATTCTGCTACAGTTAGTTACAAGTTTGGGGAGTATTTCTGAGCCAGCATTCTTATCCTCTCCGTGCTGATGTTCACAGGCGGCAGAGAAAGCAATGGACTTATTGATACTCAAAACCTCTCAGTATTCTGTTTTATAACACACTGTTCAAAGCCTGACCTTGCATTTCTTTGTCTCTAACAATACCTTATATGATACCTCTGTTTCAACAACAACAAAAAAAGCCTAAAATACATACTTTATTCCGAATCCTCCTGTTAAAAATACAGGGTTTTGAGCCCGGTGTGGTGGCACACGCTTGTAATCCCAGCATTTGGGAGGCTGAGACAGGAGGATCGCAGTTCACAGACAGCCTCAGCTACTTAGTGAGGCCCTCTGCAACTCAGTGAGACCCTGTTTAAAAATAAAGAATTAAAAATAGGGCAGGGGGTGTAGCTCGGAGGTAGAATGTCCCTGGGTTCCAGACCCGCAAAAAAAAAAAAAAAAAAAAAAAACCAGGGTTTTTTTTTATATATGCTTGTTTTATATATGCTTGTTTTTATGGTACTGGGATCGAACCCAGAGATACCACCACTGAATTGCATCCCTAGCTCTTTTTTTTATTTTGAAACAGAATCTTAGTTGCCCAGGCTGGCCTCAAACTTGTGATCTTTCTGCCTCAGCCTCCCAAGTAGCTAGGATCACAGGCATGCAGCACCATACCCAGCACTCAGCCATTTTGTTGTTTGTTGGTTGGTTGGTTGGTTGGTTGGTTGGTATGGAGGATTGAACCCAGAGGCATACTACGCCCAAGCTACATCCTCAGCCCCTTTTTATTTTTTATTTTGAAACAGTATCTCACTAAGTTGCTGAGGCTGGCCTTGAACCTGAGATCTTCCTGTTTCAGCCTCCCAAGTCCTAGGATTACAGGCGTGGGCTACTGTGCCTAGCTCTTAGCCTTTTCATGTCACACCACTTATTTTACATCCCCACTCATCCATATTCAGCTGTGTTTCAAGATTTCTTCTCTTGATTTGGTTGCTATTGTGTAATCTTATGGTTAAAAAACACTCACACGCTGCCCATCAGTAAAATAAGTATTATACCTATTTGGCCAGATAATATCCACAAGGATGTTATAAGATTACACATAGAAATCTTTTTTTTTCTAGATAGTGCTGGATAAAGATCTGGTAATATTACAGGTCTGTAATCTCTTAACCAAAGTCCTTGTGGCCAGAATGTTAAAGGTATATACATATACATTCATATATATATATATATATATATATATATATATATATATATATATATAGTGGGGGGGCACTGGGGATTGAACCCAGGGACAGGGCCTTCTGCCTCTGAGCAATACCTCCAGCCCTTTTTATTTATTTATTTTTTTGTTTTTTGAAACGATCTTGCTAGACTTGCTAAGAGTCTCCCTAAATTGCCAAGGCTGGTCTCAAAGCTACAATTCTCCTATCTTTAGCCTCCCATGTACTGGAATTACAGATGTGCACCATCACACCAGGCTAAAGGAATATATTTTTTTAAGTAATGATAACAGGGTGTGATGACACATGTATAATCCCAGCTACTCAAGAGGCTGAGGCAGGAGGATCACAAGTTTGAGACCAGCCTTGGTAATTTAGTGAGATTCTCAACAATCTAGTGAGAGGCTGTTTCAACATAAAATAATAAATAAATAAAAGTAATGATAGCAGCCCAACATGGTGGTGTATACCTGTAATCTTAGCTACTCAGGAGGCTGAGGAAAGACAATGACAAGTTCAAGGCAAGCCTTGGCAACTTAGCAAGACCCTGTCTCAAAAATATGAAGCGTAGCCGGGCATGGCGGCACACTTGGGAGGTGGAGACAGGAGGATCACGCAGGTTCGAAGCCAGCCGCACTGGCTTAAGAGACCCTGTTTCCAAATTTTAAAAAAGTATAAAAATAGGTCTGGGGGTATAGCCCGGAGGAAGAAGGGTTTCCAGGAGCCCCAGTACCACCACTAATATAAAGTGTAAAAATTTTTAAAAAAGGCTGGAGACATAGCTCAGTGGTTGGGCACACCTGGGTTCAATCCCCAGTTCAAAAATAAATAAATTGATCACAGCAAGAGTTCTAAAATAGAGCCCTATGATCAAGAATACTTAGGTCCACAACAAAATGTATTCATATTTACACAAACTTCAGATCAGATCTGCCAAATTAACAACGAATGCAAGGAAAAATTTGGTGTTCAGAGCCCTGTGGATTTCAGAGTTGCAAGTGTTGAGTAGCCTCCAATTTTTTTCTAAAATTCACTTGGCAGTTGGTTCCAACTGCCTTTGCTTTCTAAGAGACAAAGAGGCAAGAAAATTAGCAGGTGTGACTTGAGAGGTACAGCTGCTACGCAGAACAGAACACACACTGGCCTTCCCCAGAGCAACAGGAGCCTGTGAGCAGGGCAGCCAGGTGCGGGCAGCCTGCTGAGGCCCCGCCGTGACAGAGGGGCACCTCTCACTTCCCCCTGTCATCTTACAGAAAAAAACCTCAGGCCCCAAATGGAGAAATGACCCTGTCCAAGATTCAGTACCCTGAGACTGAGCTTCTTAGGGCTGGGTGCTCCTGTCTCTTTCCTTTATAGCACTTAATAGTTTACATGTATTCATGGTTTGGGCCATGGACTTAGTCCTTGTCCAGTTAAGTGCCTATGGCCAGAGTATTAGACATCGTAGCCAATCTGCCATATGGCTGGGCAGGTAAGTCTTCATCCTACGACAGCAGCTTCCCTCGGAGTCACTGGGCTGGATGAGTTGAGGAAGAGGGATTCTGTCGATGGGAACATGTGCTACAGAGAAAGACCATTAGGCAGATAAACACTGCAAACATTGTCTGCGGTTATTAAGTGATTATTGTTGCCGGCTCTGCACTAAACATTCATCATAAACCAATCTTCATATTCTTTCCCCATTTCCGAGTGAGCGAACTGAGCTGCCTATGTGAGTGGAGGAAGCTTCTGCTCAGCATGGAGAGTACTCCCAGCACCCGGGGCTCACCTCTCTGCATGGAAAGCATTCACGTGGAAAGTGCCAAGAGGGACACTCAGAGAGGAGGTGGCACCATGTCAGGGAGGCAGAGACAGGGGTTCGTGCTCAAGAAGAAAGCATCTGGGATGGGCTGTTTTCTGAGGTCATAAACAGCACAGGACAAAGGAGTTAGGCTTCACAGAGAGGGCGTGAAGAAGTTCATTTCACAAAGGTGGAAAATGGTCTATGTTCTAGAGAAGGCATCTGCAACACACCACTTTCTGGGGTCAGAAGCAGTGTGGAAGCCAGGTGTGGGGGCGCACACTTGTAATCCCAGCACTTGGGAGGCTGAGACAGGAGGATCACAGATTCGAAGCCAGCTTCAGCTACGTAGTGAGGCTCTCAGCAACTTAGTGAGACCCTATTTCCAAATTTAAAAATATATATATATACTCAGAGGTAGAAAGGCCCTGGATTCCAGTACCATAAAAAGAACAGCATAGATTGCTAATCATGCTGAACTTTTTTTCATATATTTATTGGCCATCTGTATATCTTCTTTTGTGAAGTGTCTGTTTCGTTTAGGTTAGCAATCAAAGGAATGCAAATCAAAACTTTACTGAGATTCCACCTAACCCTAATTAGAACGGCAATCATCAAAAACACAAATAATAATAGCTGGGTGTGGTAGCACTCACCTGTAATCCCAGTATGTGGAAGATTTAGGAAGATCACAGGTTTGAAGCCAGCCTCAGCAACTTAGGCTCTCAGCAACTTGGTGAGACCCTGTTTCCAAATAAAAAAGAAAATAGGAATGGAGGTAGAGGTAGCTCAAAGGTAGAATGCCCCTGAGTTCAATCCCTAGTAAAACACACACACACACACACACACACACACACACACACACACACAATAATAAATGCTGGCAAGAATGTGGGGAAATAGAAACTCTTATATTTTGTTGGTGGGATTGCAAATTAGTGCAGCTGCTTTGGAAATCAATGTGGGGGTTCCTCAAAAAAATGGGAATGAGGCCAGGTGTGGTGGTGCATGTTTGTATTCCCAGTATTCGGCAGGCAGAGACCAGAGGATCTCCTCAGCTACTTAGCGAGTCCCTTTGCAACTCAGTGAAACCCTGTTTCAAAAAAAAAAAGACCAAAATATACTAGGGCTGGGGGTGTAGCTCAGAGGTAGAATGCCCCTGGGTTTCATCCCCAGTACTGCCCCCCCCCCGCCGCAAAAAAAAAGAATGAAAATGGAACCACCATATGATCCAGTGACACCACTTCCAGGTATTTTTCCAAATGGATTGAAGCCAGAATTTTATAGTGATAACATGCACACCCATGTTTATAGCTGCACAATTCATAACAGCCAAATTATAGAACCAGCCTAGGTGTCCACCAACAGATGAATGGACTGGGAAATTATGGGATATACATACAATGGAATTCTCATCTATAAAGAACAAAATTGTGGCCGGGCGTGGTGGCGCACGCTTGTAATCCCCGCGCTTGGGAGGCGGAGACAGGAGGATCGCGCAGGTTCGAAGCCAGCCGTGCTGGCGTAAGAGACCCTGTTTCAAAAATATAAAATAGGTCTGGGAGTGTAGCCCGGAGGAAGGAGGGCTTCCAGGAACCCCAGTACCACCAAAAAAAAAAAAAAAAAAAAAAGAACAAAATTGTGTCATTTGCAGAAAAATGGATGGAACTAGACAATATTCTGCTAAACAAAACCAGCCAGTCACAAAAAGTAAAAGGTCATATGCTTTCCCTCATATGTGGAAGCTAGGGAGAAAGTGGGATACAAAACAGATTCCATCGAACAAAGGATGGAGGGGACAAGAGGAGGGAAGCAGGTGGAGAGGTGGAGAACAGATGAAGGAAGCACTTCAGCTGACGCTGCCTACATATACGAAGTGAACCATGCCAATCTCAATGCCATGTTCAAGGAGAGGGAGCGGGTGGGAGCGGGGGCAAGAGGAAGCCCACCAAGCGCTGTGTGCCTATGTCTCTATCACACTGATCTTCATTAGGATGTATGATTACAATGCACCAATAAATTTCTTTTTTTTTTTTTTTTGGCGGGTCTGGGGATAGAACCCAGGGGCTTCGACCTCTGAACTACACCCCCCGCCCTATTTTTTATTCTTTATTTTGAAACAGGGTCTCACTGAGTTGCAGAGGGCCTCACTAAGTAGCTGAGGCTGTCTGCGAACCGCGATCCTCCGGTCTCAGCCTCCCGAATGCTGGGATTACAAGCATGGGCGGCCACGCCCAACACTGCAACGATAAATTTTAAAAACAACAGCATGTGAAGCCGGGTGTGGTGGCGCACGCTTGTAATCCGCGCTTGGGAGGCTGAGACAGGAGGATCACACAGGTTCAAAGCCAGCCTCAGCTACTGAGTGAGGCTCTCAGCAACTTAGTGAGACCCTATCTCCAAATAAAACATAAAAAATAGGTCTGGGAGTAGAGCTCAGAGGTAGAAAGCCCCTGGGTTCCACCCTCAGTACCACAAAAATAAATAAGTAAATAAATATAAAAAAACAGCATGCAGTTTTTTTCTATGCATCAGGTCTTCTGTTCCCTCTGGACATCTCCTTCTTCATATATATTTCATTTGGGGTGGTGGGCTGCCTTTTGCACATCACGCCCCATAGTGACTCTGACTTGTTTCCACTCTCCCATGGGGAGGGGGTCTAGTCTCTTGATAGCTATACTTTAGGTTTGGCTCCATGTACCTCTCTGCCACTCTCTAATTTGCTACCTAACCCCTGGAGGAGTTGGTTCAAGGACTGGTGCTATCCAGTGATCTGGATTTTGCTCACCTATTTTGTCACATCAAGTCTTTGTGTTCAGAAAAAATGAAGGTTTAGTAAAGCATGTTGCCTGTAATCAAACTAGTCATGCTTTCCCTCCACAAGTCTGAGTTCTAGAGGAAGGAAATTCCCGGACACTGGATAAAGGAGGTCAGCAGGCTCTGAGAACAGACGAATAGGCGTGTGAGCCTCACTCTCCAGAGATGTCAAAGGAACAGGGTATTGGGCTGGACTCTAGGAACTGGGACTTCAAGAGCAGACACCACTACAGAACACAGTGTGGACTCTGGCTCCATATGTCTTCAAAGGCCACCGCGTAGTTGCCAAGGAGTTCAGCAGTGACTTTGATGGAATGAAGACAACAAAGTCCCTCTTGTATTTTCCAGGCACCAGGCAATTCCCTTGCATCACATGTAACCTCAGAGAAAGACTGGGGCTGACTCTTCTGGTAGGTGGCCAAGATGGGGACTCAGGTCATTTGATTTATAACATTAAGTAATTTGACATTTCTCAGGCATGTTTTTGTTGGGGGAAAGATACTAGAAGTTGAACTCAAGGGGTTCTATCTCTGAGCTACACCGCCAGCCTTATTTGATTTTTTATCTTGAAACAGGGTCTCATTAAGTGGCTGCGGATCTCACTAAATTGCTGAGACTGGTCTAGAACTTGTAATTCTCTGGCCTCAGCTTCTCAAGTACTGGGAATGCAGAGGTGTGCCACCACAGCTGCTCTTTTCTGCATTCTTTATTACTTATATTAGGCAGCTTCCCCACAGCTTTACTTAAACCGAACCAATCGTAGAAACAGAATTCATTCTGTTAATTCTGTTTCCTAAGATAATTCAAACCCTTTTTCTCTTCTGGGCTTTCATGATGACACTTGAGGACCTCATTCCTCGCTTGTACAACAGCCTTATCTATGTGATGTACTTACCTCCTGTCCTTCCCTGACATACCACACACACACACACACACACACACACACACACACGCACACTCGTCCGCAGTCATCCACACAGCATGTGCAGCGACCCTGTTACGGAGCAAGTCTAATATCTAGTAGTTCCTCAGCCTAGTCGCACAGGTAGTCAGTTGGCCACAGAGGCTGGCTGAATTGGGCACTGCTTTTGAACAGGTATGTTCCACAAATCCTTCCATTCACTACTTATTGACTGTATTCTGTGTGTGTGTGTGTGTGTGTGTGTGTGTGTGTGTGTGTGTTTGTGGTGTTAGGTATTGAACCCAAGGGGCATTCTACTTCTGAGCTACACCCCTAATCCAATTTTTTATTCTTTTTTTTTTTTATGGCACTGGGGGTGGAACCTAGAGGCTTTTCTACCTCCAGGCTATACTCCCAGACCTATTTTATATTTTATTTGGAAACTGTCTCTCTAAGATGCCAAGAGCATAGCTGAGGCTGGCCTCGAACCTGTGCAATCCTCCTGTCTCAGCCTCCCAAGTGCAGGGATTACAAGTGTGCGCCACCACACCCAGCCGAATTTTTATTCTTTATTTTGAAACAGGGTCTCACTAAGTTGCGGAGGGCCTAAACAGCTGAGGCTGGCCTCAAACCCATATCCTCCTGTCTCAGCCTCCCAAGTATTGGGATTACAAGCGTGCACCACCATGCCCAGCTCACATTCTGATCACGGTCTGCCTCTGACACATTTGAATTTGCCTATTTCTTTTCTTTTTTTGGTGGTACTGGGGGTGGAACCCAGAGGCTTTCTACCTCCAGGCTATACTCCCAGACCTATTTTATATTTTATTTGGAAACAGGGTCTCACTAAGTTGCTGAGAGCCTCACTAAGTAGCTGAGGCTGGCTTTAAACCTGTGCGATCCTCCTGTCTCAGCCTCCCAAGTGCTGGGATTACAGGTGTACGCTACCACGTCCGGCTGAATTTGCCTATTCCTGACATCAGTATCAGTATAGTGTATCTATCTGGTGTGATCTTCTAAAATGCAAATGAGGGTGTTTGCTGCCTTTCTAGGCTAAAAAAAAAAATAGAAAAAGTAGCTACTAGTTGACTACTCTTCATCTAGAATTATTCATTCAGCAAATATTTATTGTGTATCTACAGTGTGCTGAGCACTATTCTAAGTTTTGGGGACACTGTTGGGAACAAAAAGGACCCAAATCTCTGCTTTTGTAAAGCTTAAATTTGATTACAGATGAATGCTGTAGAGATAAGACATGAGAAGGAGGACAGGGAGTGTGCTAAGAGCAGCCTGCCATTTCATTTGTCTTGGGGGACAGTTTTTTGACTTTAGGTATGTGTGTGTGTGTGTGTGTGTGTGTGTGTGTGTGTGTGTGTGTGTATGTAAGTGCTTTTCTTTCTTTTTAATTATACATTTTTTTTCTTTTTGTCATGGTGGCTGAGATTGAACCTAGGGCCTCACACATGCTGGACAAGTATTTTACACTGAATTATATACCCCAAGCTGGTCAAAAACAATCTACAGAGCTGGGCGTGGTGGTGCACATTTGTAATCCAAGTACTTGGAAGGCTGAGACAGGAGAACTGCAGGTTTGTGGCCAGCATTAGCCACTTAGTGAGGCCTTCTACAACTCAGTGACACCCTGTTTCAAAATAAAGAATAAAAAATAGGGCTGGTAGTATAGCCAACCCCAGGACCGCAAAAAAAAAAAAAAAAAAAGCAAACAAACAAACAAAAAAACAGCAACAATCTACAGAGATGAGAACATTGTGACATCAGGGTTTCAAGGAAGGAAGGACACATTCCAGACAGGGGAGAAAGTACGAAGGCCCTAGACTGCTGGAGAGCTGTCTCCTCCAGTATCTTCTCAAGCTCTAGCTGTACTTCAAGAATCAGCTGAAATGCAGCCAGGAATGGTGGTATATGTCTGTAATCCTAATACTTGGGAGGCAGCAACAGTTAACAGGTTCGCGGCCAGCCTCGACAATTTAGTGAGACTCTCAGAACAAAAAAATAAAAAGGACTGGAGGTGTAACTTAGAGGTAAAATGTCCAGTACTCACCCCTCTACACACATATAGAATAAGCTCACATGTCATTTCCTCATGGAAGCCTTTCCCAGGGAGAATGAAATTCTTGTTTGCATGTATTCCTACACATATCCCAGATACTATCCTGATTCTGTCATCATTTGTAGACATTGTCCTCAAAAATACTCATTGAAAAAATAAATTACCTGAAGATAAGCAGACATGTTAAGTCACTCTTTTTTTTTTTGCAGGTCTGGGGATGGAATCCAGGGGCATTCGACCTCGGAGCTACACCCCCTGCCCTACTTTTTATTCTTTATTGTGAAACAGGGTCTCACTAAGTTATGGAGGGCCTCACTAAGTAGCTGAGGATGTCTGCGAACCACAATCCTCTGGTCTCAGCCTCCCCAGTGCTGGGATTACAAGCGGGCACCACCATGCCCGGCAGGTAAGTCACTCTTGATGAACCCTCCCGGGGCCTCTCTTAACATAGGGACAGTACCTGGAATGTATTCTTCGGCAAGAAGAGCATTTGGGAAACAAAGTCCAGATTTAAATTTCTCAAGAGAATGAAGCTAAATCCCTTAGCCATGCTTACATCATTTGTGTATCAATAAGGTTCAAATATAAAAATACATGTTTTAGGGCTAACTCAGGGAAAGAATATCGCTGAACCAGGTGTGGTGGTGCCTGCCTGAAATCCCAGTACCTGGGAGGCTGAGACAGGAGGAATCACAGGTTCGAGGAAACCTAGTGAGACTTTGAGTAATGGAGACCCTGTTTCAAAAACAAAAAATTGAACAATAGGTCTGGAGGTGTAGCTTGAAGGTAGAATACCCATTGGCTTAATCTCCAGTAACACACACACACACACACACACACACACACACACACACACGAGAGAGAGAGAGAGAGAGAGAGAGAGAAGAGAAGAGAAGAGAAGAGAAGAGAAGAGAAGAGAAGAGAAGAGAAGAGAGCACATAGCACACCCTGGCTGGCCCCCAGTACATACTTGCTTTTTCCTCTTAGCAAACTGCCATCGTTTATGCTCTAGGGCAGATGTGGCCACAAGAGGGCACCATTAAAACAGCTGAAAAGGCAGGGCCTTTCTCAGCCTTAACCAGACACCAGCTGTAAATCTTTAGCTTTAAAGCCGTGATGTATGAACTTTAAATGAAGAATGGCACTTGGCAAGCATATAGGGGAGATGAGATTGGTACCACCAAACCTATTAAAAGTTCACTAGAGCCAGGTGTGGTGGTGCACGCTTGTAATCCCAGCATTCAGGAGGCTGAGACAGGAGGATCGTGGTTCACGGACAGCCTCAGCTACTTAGTGAGGACCTCTGCAACTCAGTGAGATCCTGTTTCAAAATAAAGAATAAAAATTAGTGCTAGGAGTCGGGTGTGGTGGCGCAGGCTTGTAATCCCAGCACTTGGGAGGCTGAGACAGGAGAATCGCACAGGTTTGAAGCCAGCCTCAGCTACTTAGTGAGACCCTGTTTCCAAATAAAGTATAAAATAGGTCTGGGAGTGTAGCCTGGAGGTAGAAAAGCCCCTGGGTTCCACCCCTAGTACCACAAAAAACAAAAAAAATAGGGCTAGGGGTGTAGCTCAGAGGTAGAATGTCCATGGGCTCCATCCCCAGATCCCCAGTAACACACACACACACACACACACACACACACACAGTGCACTAGAAAAAACAAGCAAAGCCTTTGGAAGAGCAACATGTTTTGTGTCAGATTCACTGGAGTTTGAATGTGTGTCCCATGACCCATGAGGCAGCTGTACCTCCTGAGCAATATCTATAAAACATGGTTGTCGTTTGAGAGGTGGATGGACAAATGGACTGCCCCCCACTGTGGGGACCTGAGAACTGCCTGCCCACTCACAGGAGGCACAACAAGTAGTGTGTTCTCTAGCATTATCTTGTCTACAGTGTTCTCAATATAGACAGACCTATGCTGAAGGAAACCAAGCAAGACAGCAAACCAGCAAAAGGTTCAGTGGAAAAAATCATGTATCTTTAACAAATTAGAGAGGAAGCCAAACCTGATTTGAAAAAGTTGATTAAAACACATGCCTGAAGGGCAATCTCTTCAACAAAAGGTACTGGGAAAACTGGATATTCACATGCAAAAACACCATTCTGGACCCTTACATCATATACAAAGTTAAAAAATGCACTCAGGATCTAAACATAAGACCTAAAATTACAAATAGAAGAAAACAGGGAGAGAGCTTCATGACATAGGGTTTGCAAATGATTTTTTGGTGATACCACTAACACACAGGCACCTAAATAAAAGTAGATAAAATGGACTACAGCAAAGTTTAAAACTTCTTTGCACCAAAAGCCAATGTGAAAAGGCAACCCAGAGGATGGGAGAAATTATCTGTAAACAATATGCCTGATAAAGGATTTATATTAGAAATATATAAAGAACTCCCATTATTCAACAGCAAAAAGAAAAATTAAGTTAATCCAAAAATAGGGAAAGGTTCTGAACAGGTAGTTCTCTAAAGATGGGTAAGTGTTCAACAAGCATATGAAAAGATGTTCAACATCACTAATCATCTGAGAAATATCAAACCATTATGAGATTGTCACCTCATACCCAGAAGGATGAGAAGGTACCTGGTGTTAGTGAGGATATGAAGAGTCAAAACATATTGGTGAGAATGTAAAATGGTACAGCCATAATGGAAGAATATGGTGGTTTCCCCAAAAAATCAAGAAAAGAATTAATACATAATCCAACAATTCCAATTCTGGGTATATATCCAAAAGAATTGAAAGCAGGATATTGAAAAGATATCTGCAGACCCATGTTCGCAGCAACAATATCTGCCATAGCCAGAGGTAAAACAATCAAACTGTTCAACAGATTTAAAAACTGTGAAATATACATACAACAAAATATCATTCTGCTTGAAAAAGGAGATCCTGAACATATGCTACATGGATGAACTTTAAGAACATTAAGTGAAATGATCCACTCACAAGATGACAAATATTGTATGACTTCACTTACATAAGGTAGCAGAATAGTCATATTCAGAGAAGATTGGTGGCTGCCAGGAACTGGGGGGAAGGGAGAAGCAGTTTTTGTTTAACAAATATAGTTTAAGTTTTGCGAAATAAAAAGTTCCGGAGAGTGGTTGCATAACAATGTGAATATACTTAACAAACACTACTGATGTTAAATCTATGTGTCTTTTACCATGAGTTTGTGGAGGTTTGTGGAGTTTTTATTATTATTATTATTATTATTATTATTATTATTATTATTATTATTTTTGTACTGGGGATTGAACCTAGGGGGATTCTACCTCTGAGCTATACTCCAGCCCTGTTTTCATTTTTTATTTTGAAATAGGTTCAAGTTGCAGATGGCCCAAGTAACAACCAGACAGTATTTGTCTTTTTGTGGCTAGCTCATTTCACTTAACATAATGTGTTCATCAACAGATTAAAAAATGTGAACTATATATACAAAATATTAGTTGGCCTAAAAAAGGAAAGAAATCCTAACACACTACATAAATGAGTTGTTGAACACAAGTCCCTTTCAATACCTTCATGTGCTCCTCCCTCCAACATGCTTTAAACCTTTGCCTGTTGGGTCCACCTGCACCAACACTGCCCTCTTTGATGAGCACATTTTATTTTCAAGTTACTACGTAATAAAACTACTCAGCATTAGTGCCGGGCGTGGTGGCGCACGCTTGTAATCCCCGCGCTCGGGAGGCAGAGACAGGAGGATCGCGCAGGTTCTAAGCCAGCCGTGCGCTGGCTTAGGAGACCCTGTTTCCAAATAAAAATGTAAAAATAGGTCTGGGAGTGTAGCCTGAAGGTAGAGGGCTTCCAGGAACCCCCGTACCACCAAAAAAACACACAAAAAAAACTACTCAGCGTTAAAAGCCGGGCATGGTGGTGCACGCTTGTAATCCCCGTGCTTGGGAGGTGGAGACAGGAGGATCGAGGATCGCAGCCAGCCCCGCTGGCTTAAGAGACCCTGTTTCCATATAAAAAGTATAAAAATAGGTCTGGGAGTGTAGCCCGGAGGTAGAAGGGCTTCCAGGAACCCCAGTACCACCAAAACAAAACAAAATAAAACAAAAAAACTACTCAGAGCTAAGAAACATAATTATGCAGGTAGAATATACCAAATGCAGAAAGTTTAGCATTCTTCTCTTGGACTTGGAGATATTCAGTCATATACATCTGTGCAAAGCATTCCTGTGGAAAGCAGCAACTGGGTCTCAGTCACTAACCGAATACCATCCTCTTACGTAGGAGACTTCTGGCTCTTGGCTGGTGTCTGTGTGCATTTAGAAAGGGATTCTAACACAGGTTTTCAGAAAAGTATTTATTTAACATAATTACAAAAATATTTAGGCACATAATTTTTATGTCACCTGATTTACATATCTCAATCCTCGGTACCTTTTTAAAACACTAAGTAAATTGGTAAATAGAGTCTATATTGAAAAAATAGTGTGAAAGGTTTAATATGTGTAGACAAAAACCAGTTGATCATCAACATGACAAAGAAAAACATCGGTGAGCAAAATAGTTTCTAAAAACATTTTTTTTCTGAGACAATAAATCTAACCAGTAGATTTCTTTTTATAAAGTATTTTCAAAGTAAACAAAGCTTAAAAAAAAAAAAGTAAAGGAACACTGCAGACATCCTAACAGTAAGAACTGGAAGACAGGTTTAGAAAACAGCAATGGCGCCAGGGGCTCACATAGCCCGACAACTGCAATCAGCCTGGGTGCAGAGGCAGCGCGTGGCAGGTTCCTCTGATTCAGAGACGAGGAGGCAAAGTCCGGCCTGCCTGGGAGCTACCTTACGTGGCAAACTGAGGATTCTAACTGAATTACATTATGAGATGCCATTATCTTCCTCTAAAATAGAAGATAGTTTTTCTTTTTTGAAAGTTACCATAATATAAAAGTAACTTTGTTCTTTCTTAAAAGCAGGTAGAATCACCTGTATCACAGTGGCCACAAATAGATTAAGCATGTATTTTAATAAGAAAAACCACCAATAGAAACTGTTATTCTAACTAGGCATTCCAGAGGGAGGCAGGGTCATGTTTTTCAGGAAATACAAATACACACTTTGCCTAGGCCTCTGGCATTTAAAGAACATAATTAAATTACAATTCCTGTTTTACCTATAGTCCCACCCACCATGAGATGGGATAGTAGCTGTATTTATTGAGTGCCTAATATGTACTAGGCATTGTGCTAAGTTGTTTTAGACTTATTATCTCATTTACTCTGAATATTTTTTTTCCTCAGGAAGGGAAAAATCAACTATAGCTTTCTTTATTCATTAGAAAGAATCAATATTACCTAGTTATAGGGAAGCAAGAATCTGTGTAATAGGGGAGGAAGAACTCACACTAATCCCAGAATTCTATTTTTTTTTTTTTTTTTTTTTTTTGCCGGTGTGGGGATGGAACCCAGGAGCATTCGACCTCTGAGCTACACCCCCTGCCCTACTTTTAATTCTTTATTTTGAAACCGGGTCTCATTGAGTTGCAGAGAGCCTCACTAAGTAGCTGAGGCTGTCCGTGAACTGTGATCCTCCAGTCTCAGCCTCCCAATTGCTGGGATGACAAACGTGCGCCACCACGCCCGGCTCTAATCACAGAATTCTAAGAGTCATGTGTCTTGTCTCAAAGCTAGAAAACTAAAATGGGTTACAAGAGACCTCTCGGTTTAAAAAGTTGTTTTCCTCTACAAGTAGGGCACTGCTAGAATCAGTGACTCTCAGAAATGTGCACACAGCTCTAGTTCAAAAGCCAGAGACTCCTTTCATCTGTTTTCTCTGTTTTCTCTCTCAGTTAGGGTCTAGGCCATCACCTCTGGTTGAAGAACTACACATTCCTTGAGAGCAAGAACCGTGCCCTATTCATCTGCTTCCCGAGCTTAGATGGCGTACAACAGCTCTTCATTAGGTCTTCACTCACTGAACAAGGTGATAACAAGGAAAGAAAAACCAGGCTCAAAGTCCTAGGGACTCTTACAAACCAATCAAATGTGAAATTCTACTATTCCTTCTGTGAAGAATCTGACGCGGCTTTACTGAGTAGCCCCCACCCCCTCCCCATGGATTCCTGAAACAACAGGATTGTAGAAAGTTTGCAAAATGCACATTTTTATAACCTATGTGCAAGCTGGATGCTGCAAATAATTGACTCATAAATTAGCCGCAAGAAGCCATTAAAAATCAAGTGACAAGATGGCAATGTATAGTCTGGCCAACCAGAGTTATTCTAATCTATCTGGCACTGACTGCACGTAGACTGGCCAAGGACTTCACCTTTGTTAACTCAAGGAAGAGAAGCCATTAGTCAGAGAATGTGGCTATTGGAATTTTTTACTATAGTTCATTTGTCACCATGGGCAAATTAAAGAGTAAACTCTATACCCCGTAAGGGAGTTAATAGGTCAAAGGATGTTTGCCTCGGGTCAAAATCTGGGCACTGAGGGGCAAGAGTACCAAGTATATATTTTAGTGTCTTATCTGAGGTCTCTGTAAATAAAATCACAAACTCCAAAACTTGGCTAGCTACTATTTAATCGCAATTACGCCATTTGCTCCCTTGCACCCTGGATGCTGGTGGTGGCTAAAGGAATTAGGACACAGACAGGACAGAAGCTGTGAGTGCTGTACTGCTCTGGTCAGCACAGGCAGCTCTGGGGTGATGTGCATTTGGTAAGCTACAACTATACGCTGCTTCTCCTATCAACCGGGGAGGAGACAGGCTTCCACAGGAACCTGACCCCCCAAGAAGCAGTTCAACCCGTTAGAGCTCTAGTGCAATACCTCTTCAACATATCCAAGGGCTTTTTGAATATCACAGTTCCCTCCGTGTGGTTGATAGAGGGCAAAAAGTTGCAAAATTGTCTCTCACTATGCCCATCAGCTGTATCTGGGCAAAAAAAGGCAGAGACAGGCAGTATTCACAGCCAGAATTGTCTAGCAACTGAGATCAGCCTGGATGCTACAAATAGGCTCCTGGGCAGACCGGTCACTCACCCTGGTTTGCAAAGTGACTGACTCCAAGTTTGACCAGCCGCTTGTGTCTTTGAAAGACCATGAGCTAAGTCAGCATCCCTGCTTCCTTACTCAGCAGGGAAGGCCAGTTAGTTAAATGGCAGTGTGGCTCTATGTAAAAAGAACATGGATTTAGAAGCAAGTCACCTACTTTCTCAAGTTTGTGTGTGTGGGTGGTACTGGGGTTCCTGGGAGCCCTTCTATTTCCAGGCTATACTCCCAGACCTATTTTATACTTTTTTATTTTTGGAAACAGGGTCTCTTAAGTCAGGCGTCTGGCTTCAGACCTGCGTGATCCTCCTGTTTCCGCGGGGATTACAAGCGTGTGCCACCACACACGGCAAGTGGTACTGGGGACTGAACCCAGAGGCACTCTACCTTCAAGCTACATCCCCCAGTCCAATTTTATTTCTTATTTGGAAACAGGGTCTCGCTAGGTTGATGAGTCTCACTACTTGCTGAGGCTGTCCTTGAACCTGCAATCCTCCTATCTCTGCCTCCCAAGTACTGGGATTATAGGCATGTGCCAACACACCTGGCTCAAGTCACCTACTTTCTCAAGTCTTGATTTCTCATTGGTAAAACAGAAACAAATAAGACCCATCCTATTCTCCTGCTGAAATTTTCTCAGACCAGATGATGCTGAAGAAAAGTGAGCTTAGGGGCGGGGCTCAATGCAAATTTTCAAATTAAAAAAAAAAATCAAAAAAATTTTGTCCCTTATTGAGTGGACAAAATACTAAGTGTTTTTGGTCAACAGAATCCAGTGGGTCCCTAACTCGATGAAACAGAAGCTCACGTGTACACTCATCTTTGATACAGACCGCACAACTGACCTGAACAAGCACACTCACCTACAAGGTCAAAGGATGTCTCTGAGCCAAGCCACAGAACTGTGTCTGAGTTCACACTTCCCTCCCCAAAAAGAAGCAATACAAGCAATGCCCTTCTACAGCTGCTCTTCCAGAAGGCAACATTGGTCTTGCAAGAAGCTGCCAAGCTCAGGAAGTGAACCAGCAGGGACACAGGATGAGGATGGGTGTGTCCAAAGGAGAGAGAAATGCTCATGCCACTTAAGGAGGGAGGAACACTGACACCGCCAGAGAAAAATCAAGCCTCAACAGTATGAAAGCACCCACCAGCTTTTCCTCTCAAACCAACACTTTCAGAAAGGTTTGATCTTGTCATATTGATCTAAAGAATAAAAAGAGTAGCCATCAAGCCCAGAGGAGGGAGGCCTGGGGAAAGAGATGGTGGTCATCTTGCCTGTCTGCCATTCTTAGAGAAGAAGGGGTGGTTGCTACAATGCACTGGCTTATAAAAGGCAGGTTTCTACTTCAGTGTAACATGGTGGTATCAGTATTCAATGCATCGGTGTTGAGGTAGGTAGGGCAGGGGCTTCTAATCCTATCTACAGACTAGCAGTTTCTGAAAGCTTAAACAATGCCATCTGAGTAAACTGGACTCAGCTATTACAGGAGGAATAACTTCTTTCAGTGACCTGCCAAGGTATCTGTGAATCACCAGCACTCAGCACAGTGCCTGACACAGATACTCAATACATTTTATCTGAGTCAATGAGTCAAACAGATGAGTAAAAGGCCTCATTCCTCTATCCCTGCATAATCCCATGTGCACGGAGGGGGCAGTGCATGTCAAGGAATGCCCACCACTTATCACGGGCTCTCAAGGAAGCAAACATGGAAACCCCAAAGCTGTTGCCTTTGGTGAATGCAATGATGATACCATGAAGACAATGCAATCATAAGAAAATTCAAAGAGAGATTTCAGATCCTCATCTACATTTCTAGCAGAAGAAAGGCTAAACTGCCTCCAGACATAGCAGTAATTTGAATAATCGGGCTCCACTGGAAACACATTAGCTATGCAGCCCTCAGGGACACCTGGATATCAAACTAGGGAATTAAGTATTTTCAAAACACTGATGTTTCACTGTCAGAATAGAAGAAAAATAAATTAAAAGGCCTAGTCCATTTTCCATTCTGATATAAATTAATTCAAACAACATATTTAAAATAGAGTCATAAGTTTCTCTCATAAAATTTTAAAAGGCAGCAATCAATCCTTGGATTGTACAAGTGCAAATGAATGGTATTTTCTCCATAATCAAGACATCTCAGTATCTGTGTAGGAACTGCCAGTGTTCTGAGTTGATCAGAAACGTAGGCGTACATGGTTGGAGCCATCTTCTGGTCACACTGCTCCTTTCCCCTTATTGTCCAGCTTGTTACTGGCTTCTGACTGTTTGCTGAGCTGTTCTTCAGTGAATGTGATGTAGGAGTACACCAAGCTCCCAGCAATACTGCAAAACAGAAAAACCACCAAGAGGTTAAGAAAAGAGGGAAGAAAGGGGAGGGGAAGTATTTTACAATGTTTATAATAGCAAAAAAAAAAAAAAAGATAAAAGTTAACTGTTTCAATACTTGTCTTCAAGGGATTTTTGTTTGTTTGTTTGTTTGTTTATTTTTGCGGTACTGATGATGGAGCCCAGGGGCATTCTACCTCCAAGCTATACCCCCAGCCCTATTTTTTATTCTTTATTTTGAAATAGGGTCTCAGTGAGTTGCAAAGGGCCTCACTAGGTAAGTGAGGCTGTCCTAGAACCTCGATCCTCCTGTTTCAGTCTCCCGAATGCTGGGATTACAAGCAAGCACCACCACACCTGGCATCTGTCTTCAAGTTCTACTACAGAGCTATAGTAATAAAAAAACTGCATGGTATTGGCACAAAAACAGACATAGACCAATGGAACAAAATAGAAGGTATAGAAACAACTCTACATACTTAGAGCCAGTTGATTCTTGACAAAGGTGCCAAAAACAATTGGAGGAAAGACAGCCCTCTTACCAACTGGTGTTGGGAAAACTGGTTATGCATTTGTAGAAAATGGAATTAACCCCCAATCTCTTAACCTGCATTAAAGTCAACTCAAAATGGATCAAAGACCTAGAAATTAGGCCAGAGACTTTGAAATTACTAGAGGAGAGCATAGGACTATTGCTCCAACATATGGGAACAGGTAGAAACTTCCTCAATAAGACCCCAAAGCTCAAAAATTAAAACAAGAATTAATAAATACGATGGAATTAAAATTAAAAAGCTTCTGTGTAGCAAAGAAAACCATCAAGAGTTTAAAGAAAGTGTACAGAATGGTAAGAGGTCTTGCCAGCTACTCCTTTAATAGAGAACTAATATCTATAAAATACAAAGAATTTAAAAGACTTAATACTAAAACAACAAATAAGCCAATCAAGAAATGGGCAAGTAACTAAATAGACACTTCACAAAAGAAATACAAATGGCCAATGAATCCATGAAAAAATGATCAACATCATTAGCAATCAGGGAGATATAAATCAAAACTATACTGAGATTATATCTAACCCCAACTAGAATGGCAAATATAAAAAATACAAACAACAATGGATGCTGGCAAGGATGTGAAGAAATGAGAACTCTTCGAGACTAATGGTGGAATTGCAATTACTGCAGCTGCTATGGAGATCAGTGTGGAGGTTACTCAGAAATCCAGCTATGCCACTTCTAGGTATCTTTCCAAGGGAATTAAAATCAGAATATTATAGTAATACATGTATATCCATGTCTACAGCAGCGTAATTTACAATAGCCAAATAATGGAACCAGGCTAGGTATCCATCAACAGATGACTGGATTACAAAATTATGAGATATCCATATGGGTCGAATTCTACTCGGCAATAAAGAAGAACAAATTTATGTCATTTGAAGGGAAATGGATGGACCTGGAGAACATTACATTAAGTGAGATTAGCCAGTCACAGAAGGTGAAGGGTCGGTCATATGTTTTCTCTCAGATGTGGAAGTTAGGGAGTGAGAGACAGGAGGGACTTCAGATAAAGGAGAGATTCCAGTGGAGCCGGGAGGGGTGTAGGGGAAGGCAGGATGTGAGGGAGGGAAACTTGATGAAGGAATCCTTCTACTGACATTTTATATACACATATGAAATTATCAATGCCATCTTAGTGTCACGTACGAGGAAGGGGAGGATATGGGGAGGGAACGGGGGGGGGGGCTCACCAAGTACTGTGTGCATGTTTACCCTATCACTCTGAACTATATTATAATGTGAGACTATAATGCACCAATAAAATTGTACTTTCAAAAGGTAAATATTCCATAGTGAACAACTACATATATTCAATTTAATGGAATATTGTACATCCACTAAAATAGCATAAAATAAAAATGAGCAATGACAAATGAGAAAAAAAATCACAAAATATTAAACATTATTTAATCCTATCTTATTTAAATGAACATGAATATATATATTAACCTATATCAGAATAGAGAAAAGTTTGAACAGAGTACACTGGATGCTATTACATCTGAATAGTGAGATTACATTAGTAATTCTTTCTAGCTAGAAGCAAGTTCCTAGTGAGGAACTTTTCGTCCAAGCCTTTAGCCTAGGGCAGCTGGCAGCCTCTACACCTCACTTGTCCACCCCACCTACCACCATGAGGATTCACTCTTTGGTTCTGGCTTCTTTCTTTCCTTTCTTTTCCTCAGTGCTAGGGATCAAACCCAGGGCCTCTTCCTCAGTCCCAGCAACTCACTGTTTGGGGACAATGCTTATGAATTCTCTATGGAGATCTTGGACCCATCTGGGATACACAACCTCCTGCCCCCATCACCAAGCTGACACAGTTGGAGGAGCTCAGAGACTGGCGTTCCCAGCCTGCCCTGCTCTCCAGTGACACTGCTACCCAGGGCTCCTTGGACTTCCAGCCAGCGGGATGCCTGGCTGGGCTCTGCTTTCAGATTTTCCTGCCCTGGGTTTGACCTTCATTTTCTACCTGATTATGAGGCTCATAAACATACTGTTGATTTGATATTGGTTCTTTTTTCCTGGGGGCTTTGACATGCCAGCCCCAGGGCACCTGTATCAGGATGTGAGATGCCTACCTCCTGTTCCTACCAGGAAGTGAGACCAAGCACGGACACTGACTCTGTACTACAGGTGCTTAGATAATACTGCCCATTCTCTGAAACCTCCATCAAGCCCACACAAAGCCTTCTCCAACTGAACCTTCCAATCAGATCCTCAATATTTCTCATCTGACCGAACAGCACTTAATAATACTCAAACTGTGACCAGTTACTGCAGGGCACTATGTGCCACATATATTACATACATTTCCTACTGTTGCAATGTTCCTCCAAGGTACAATATCCCCACAAGGTACCCATTTTACAGATGAGGAAACTGAATCCTAGAGTTACAAGAAACTCAGGGTCACAAGGCACCTTAATGATGAACCAGAATAAGGCCCCAGTCAGTCTCTCTCCACGGCAACGGCTGCCTCCTTTATGGTGCTGACTCCACCGATACTGCAGTTACTTGTCCTTCAGCTCTCTTCACTGCCCTGTAAACTTCTCAAGGCCTTATTCTTTAATCTCTATGGAGTTTCCCACAAAGAGCCTGGCACTTAGTAGTAACACAATAAATAACTGCTAAACTGATTACCCCTTACCAACCCGCTTAAAAACAGGAGCCTGTGAGCCCAACCCTAAGGGTACCAGTGTTCACAGAGCTTCAGCTCGCCCTTTACCTGGTGGCTTTCCCCCACTTTATCGTTTGGGAGTTTGACTTTGCTCTTCTGCAAAATGCTTTTCTAGTGTATCAACCTGATGATTTCCCAGTAGCTGGGCTGGGGCCCAAGGACAAGGCTTACTTTAGTTTTCATGACTGAAGCTAGGAATTCTTTGAAGGCCACAAGTATATCCACACGACATTCAATTTTGCTTTGCTTCCAAACCTACCACACCCCCAAACAAAGTGAGGCCTGCCCCTTCCTTCTTCTACCCTCTTCTCTAGCTTTCCAAACTTCCATAGTAACCTAAAAGCAATGGTCTTGGTATTGTTCCCGTCAAGACAATCTTTGATGCTCATATGAAGCCCATTTCACCAGACAGAAACCCTGGCAAGTGCAGGATAGAAGACAAAGAATGCCCCAGAATCTATCCCAGGCCGACTCCCATTCATGTTCCCAGACCCTATTCCCTTAGTGTGATCTGCAGAATGTAAAACCACAGATTCCAGAGTAAGGCCTTGGCTCAAATCCTTAGGATAGAGGGCACCAAGCACAATCTGAATGTATGCCATTTTTAATAAGTTCCACATAAAAATTAAAATTAAAATAAAAAAACCCCCAAATCCTTAGGATACTACTAGCTCTGGGACCTTGGGAAAATTAGTCACTCTGAGATTCCATTGCTGTATAAATCAAATAAGAATGCTATTATCTAGCCAGGCCAGTCTGAGGATTAGATATGAGTGCAAAGAATCCAAATCCACCTCTGGCACACAGTGAGCAATCAAGAGGCTTCACCCCCTTCTCTCCCACCTTCCCTGCCGGTCCTGATCCTGGTAGGGTGGTATAACAACAAATGCTACAGCCCACTTGAGCTGCTATGAGAAAATACCATAAAAAAGAGGCTTATGAAGAATAGAAATGTGTTTTTCATAGTTCTAGAAGCCAGACCATCCAAGATCAAGGCAGATTCTGTACTGAAGAGGAAAATAAATCATTCTGGTTCACAGCACCCTTGTCTGAAGGCACTGGTGAGGGGTATCTCAGGCATCTCTTATACAGGAGATCCCATTCAAGAGCACTCCCCTTCCATGACGCAATCACCTCCCCAAACCCTGCTCCTAGTATCTCACCTTGGGGGTTAAAACGTAAACACACATTTTGGAGGAATAAAAACACTGCGGTCCACAGCCAAAAGACAGCATGGTGCAGGAGGAGAGTGCATTGCTCAGACAACCAGAAAACCAAAGCATAGAGACTTTGCTCATCCCAATTCTGGAGACTGAAGAGCAGGCTTTTCAATGTTCACAAAATCCAACTTAAGGCAACAACAAAAGATTTTCTTATATCATCCTTATTCCCGACTTGATCATTACTAAACATTTATGTTTAGAGAGATGGCAATTCGTGAAACATCTGAAGAGAACTGAACATTCTTCAGTAAGTATATTATGTATCAAGCACTAGTGAGTTGATGCCTTGCAATGAAACTTTAAATTGCTTTTCTACAGGCCGGGCATGGTAGCGCACGCTTGTAATCCCCACACTTGGGAGGCGGAGACAGGAGGATCACGCAGGTTTGAAGCCAGCCACGCTGGCGTAAGAGACCCTGTTTCCAAAAATAAAAAAGTATAAAATAGACCTGGGAGTGTAGCCCGGAGGTAGAAGGGCTTCCAGGAACCCCAGTACCACCAAAAATAAATTAATTAAATTAAATAAAATTGCTTTTCTACAGCTTTGGGAGAAAAGGTTGGGAAGAGAGGGAAAGAAAGATAAAGGCCTGGATCTGAGGGGGTTAGAAGTTCTGTCTAATTTTTATACATCACTTTCAAATGATTGTAAGTAAAATGATTCTCTACTGCTTCCAACAAAAAATTTTTCGTTATCTATTGACACATTACAATTGACACTTTTCAGTATTTTGGAATTGGTATTAAGTTAGAATACCCTAAATATTCATTAAAAAAGCCTCTTTATTGTAGAAAGCATCAACCAGATTTTTCTTTTTCTTTTGAAAAGCTAAATATGCACATTAAAAATAACCACATATTACATGAGCCTTTAAAAAAACCCAAGCAATTTTCCATTTGTACAATATTTAGACCACAGCACAACCCAACTGCTATGGCAGACACGTCTGGGAGATAATCAGAAAAAAAAAAAGGACAAACTACAGTTCCGTGCAGACAGAGGTCTACTTAGAACACTGCAAGTCTCACTGAAAAGTGTGGAGTCAGCCTCATCTGCTTCTGAGTCTACTGAGTCTGATGAATCTACATCATCTGCTCTGGTCCACGTCTGATCTGCAAAAGCAAGGAAAACACAGCCTGCATCTTCTAGACCTCAGGTATGGACACAGTCACTAGCCTCCAACACTTACATATCCATCCTATAAATATATGTATACTAAAAATGCCTTTCATATAACAACTCACAGGCAGAGAACAAGACATGAAATCCAGGCGGTCTCCACCTTTCTTACCACCTCTTAGATTAGACTTTGTCTCCTATATGTAAAATATGCCAATCTGCACCAAAACCTACCGTGCAAGATAGTTTGGCTTCTGCTTTTCTAACAAACACAATTTCTGCCAACTAGCTGAGTTTCTGGGTACAGCCTTCCTACAGTGGCCAGGGGCGCCCATCTCAGCTCCCACAGAGCAGCTGTGGGGAGCCCCTTCCATCTTTTTTCTCACTGGCTGGACAAAGCAGAGCAGCAGGGCTGCTCTCCTCCACCGCTGGCCAGGGCTGTCCAAACTGAAGAGATAAACAGAAGCAACAGGGGCTGCGAAGAGAACATCTAACTGTGCACTCTGAAACAGCAATGAGACATGCTGCAGATGAACTCCTCTGGCCCTGGTTCCCTCATCTGTGAGATGGAGATTAGAGTACCAACCTTGTAGGACTGACGTAAGAACTAAGCTATGTAGCTAAATGACAAATTGGCATATTAATATGTAAAATAATTAATATACAACTATGTACTAAGTTATATATATATACATTATATAACAGGACAACAGATAATTTCAAATTTAGTTAGCATAGAGTAGCCATCTAACAGGAGTAAAAGTCAAAATGCTAGGAAATATTGGGGGTAACACTGCCAAAAAGCAAAAGGGGAAAATCAGTTTTGGAGTTTGCTGCTTCTCCTTATCCTCTTGGCAGCATACCTCATTAACACAGAAAATCAAGGAATCCAAAGTATAATAAGGCTTTCCTGTTTTGGGTCATCTCAATGAGGCCTTAATTATACTGCAAGTAGGCCAGCCATGACCTAACCTCTACTAACTATAATTTAGTAGTAACTCTCAAAATGTCTTCTGAATTTGGTACTCAATCTTCCTATGTAATGAGACATTTGAGGACTCTCACACTTGAGCGCCTAAATATTTTCCCAAAATTACCATTGTGAACTGGGCACAGTGCCACATGTCTGTAATCCCAGGAAGCTAAGACAGGATTGCAGGTTCAAAGACAGCCTAAGCAACTTAGCAAGGCTCTATTTTGAAAGAGAAAATAAAATAGGGCTGGGATGTAGATCAGATATAGAATGCTCATTGGTTCAATCCACAGAGCCACAAACAAACAAACAAACATTACCATTTTGCAATCCCTCTTGCTCAAGCCATATGGTACATCACAACGTCCCTAAGCCCCTTCCTACACTACACCTCCAGTTCCATGCTTTTGTTAGATAGTATATAATGGCTAGAATAACCATCCTTCTCTTTTCATCTCTCCAAATTCTATCTCCTTAACAAATATTCTTTCATCTATGTATCTCCTCCCAAACAATTCCCAGTATGATCTTATTTCCTGAGACTACACAATCTATATTACTAGTACCATCTGGGCAGCTATCCTGTGATATTTTTTTGATGATAGCTCATAAAAGCTCTCTGTAGAGAACGTGTAGAAAGCACTTGGTCACTGCTGTCAGCACCATGTACATGCTTCACGTTACCATCGATCCCTATGTAAACAAAAGCCACTGCTGTTAACATAATCATTCCACATTTTCCCTCCTCCTTCAGGCTAATCTCAACACAGTGGCTAAGAAATCCTGTTAAAACTCATTTACATCATATCACTCTGTTTAAACTCCTCTATCTTCCTATTTCTCAAAGATGGTCATTACAAATCTCCTCCTCATAACCCTCTGGCCTCATCTCCTTTCACTAGGCTCCAGCCACTCACCAGGTTCTTTCCTGTCCTTGAACACGCCTGGCATTTTCACTTGCCCTTCCCTCCAGAATCTGCATGGCGCATTACCTCAGTTACTTCAGGTCTTCGCACACAATCTAACTTCCTCATTAAGCACTCTCCACCCCCTCAATTTTCCCTAACCTGCTTACCTACTTTATTTTTCTCCAGTACTGTTTATCTCTAATTAACAGGGCAAATATTTTACTCATTTATCTTCACTCATTTCTGTCTCCCTTACTAGGAGAAAAACTCCATGGGGCAGGGATTTGGATGAGTTTTAGAGCAGCTTTATTCCCAGGGCCTAAAATAACATCTGGTTATACAGTAGTCACCTATCAAACATTTGTTTATTTAGAAGTGAGTCTTCCTGGCTAGACTACAAATTCCTGAAATGAAATTCTCTTATGTTTTTGCCACGCACTGAGCAGCCACTTCCTTAATATAGGTTCAAGAGCTGATTCTTACCCTGCCAGCCACAGGAGAGAGGAGGAAAAAAAGACAAATCAGTTGTGAGGCTGGAGGAAGCAAGACTTTGGAAAGAGGCAAAACTGAGAGGAGCGATTTTAACCTCTTTTGTCCCTCATGTGACTGACCAAACACCTAGCGAGGAAGACCTCATTCATGTCTTGAGGCAGAGTTTTCGAGTCTGGTTAGAATTAGTGTCTCAGCTCTTTTTCTTACTGTGGTACTTATGTGATCTTGAACAAGTTAAAAAAATGGAATGGTGTCGGGTGTGGTGGCGCATGCTTGTAATCCCCGTGCTTGGGAGGCGGACACAGGAAGAACGCTTGAGGCAGGCTTGAAGCCAGCCTCGCTGGCTTAAGAGACCCTGTTTCCAAATAAAATATAAAAAATAGGTCTGGGAGTGTAGTCTGGAAGTAAAAAGGTTCCATCCCCAGCACCACCAAAAAAAAAAAAAAAAAAAAAAAAAAAGCATGGTAAAAGGTGGCTGTTATATACCAGGTACTCAACATACATTAATAATTCCCTGTGACCTTCCCAGGTATTGATGTAGTTTCTATACTAAATTAAGTGTTGATCTTTGCACAAATGTTAAAAATAGAAGTGCTTTCATAATAGAAGTCTGGCCAGGATATGAACCATTCCATCTGCCTAGGAGTTTTGGGAGTGTGCCCAGGAGAGAATTTAGAACAAAAACCAAGATTCACAAATCTTGTTGTGATGCTTGTGGTACTGTACTCACAGCCCTTGACAAAGATATGACTCGCTTTATTGACTGATATGAGTCAGAAAATGCTCTCTTAAAAAGAAATCTGGAGGAGTACACGTATATAAAGTTTTTTTTTTTTTTTTTTTTCCTGGTACTGGGGATGGAACCCAGGGGCATTCTATCTCCAAGCTATACCTCCAGCCCTGTTTTTTTATTCTCTATTTTGAAACAAGGTCTCACTAAGTTGCAGAAGGCCTCAGTATCTGAGGCTCTCCGTGAACTGCAATCTTCCTGTCCCAGCCTCCCAAATGCTGGGATTACAAGTGTATGCCACCACAGCCAGCATGCATGGGTTGTAAAAAAGATTGTATTACAGAAAAGTTAAAGAAATAAAAGAACATAAGCCTTGAATACTTGTTTCCTACATACATTTACAGTTTAGGGTTAGTGTTTTAGAAGAAGGACTTTTATTGCACTTTTAGGAATGGACCTTTTTCTGCTTTGTTGACATATTTGATACTCAAGGCTTGAGAATTTCCATAAATTTCTCCTTAGCCTCTGTGCTCTTTTTTTCTTTCCTTCCTCTTAAAACCCCATATATATGGGTGGAGAACTCCCATTAGAACTAAAAGGAAACACATTAATGTGTTTTCCATACCTGGAGGAAATTCCTACGTCTTCTCCAAAATAACCTTGGACCAACTGGCCACCTGACACACTTCCCACAGGATGTCCTGGGGACTCACTCAGGGAAGCTAAGTGGCAGACTACAAGACAACTCTAGGCCAAACCCTAGAATTAGAAATGAGAAAAGTGAATGGTAGACAGTTTGTGGCAGTTATCAGCAACAAAAAACAGATTATTTTTTCTTTTCTTTTTTTTCTTTTCTTTTTTTTTTTGCAGTACTGGGGAGAAAACCTAGGGGCATTCTACCTCGGAGCTACAGCCCCTGCCCTATTTTTTAATCTTTTTTTTTTTTTTTTTTTTTGAAACGGTCTCACTGAGTTAAGAAGGACCTAGCTATATAGCCAAGGCTGTCAGTGAATTGCGATCCTCTGGTCTCAGTCTCCCGAATGCAGGAATTTCATGCATGCACCACCACACCTGGCTCAGAATTTTCAATTCAGCTCTCTTCTGCTGTGAACTGTGACATAACTAAGAAGCTAGTGAGCCTGCCTCCAACCTGTTCACAAGTACATGCCATTCTAGTGAGAAGTCTGCTTGGTATTACATCAGCAGCAACTACCTCATAACACAAGACACATCCTTCTATCTTTCCAAATGACAGAACCACTGAGGAAAGGAAATGTTTATGCCCTTACTTCAAGAGAAGACTGGAACCAGAAGTGCCTATGAGGATGGACTTATCCAAAAGAAGCAGCAGCCTGCCACCAAGAAACCAAACCCTTCTAAGGAAACAAGTCCAAAATAGAACACTGGGCAGGCGAGGTGGTGCACACTTGTAATCCCACAATTTGGGAGGCTGAGACAGGAGGATCGCAGTTCGCGGGCTGCTTCAACTACTTAGCCCTCTGCAACTCAGGTAGACCTTGTTTCAAAAATAAAAGGACTAAAAAAATAGGGCTGGGAGTGTAGCTCATAGGTACAATGCCTCTGGGTTCCATCCCCAGTACTAGAAGAAAGAAAGAAAGAAAGAAAGAAAGAAAGAAAGAAAGAAAGAAAGAAAGAAAGAAAGAAAGAAACTTAATGAAAAGACAAGCCCCAAACTGGGAAACGATATTTGCAAATCACATATCTGATAAAGGACCCATATTCATAACAACACAGAACTCTAAACATATTTACAGATGACAAATAAGCACATGAAAAGATGCTTAAACATCATGACTCTTTAAGGAAATAAAATCACAATGAGATACCATTATAGGTCTATTAGAAAGATTAAAATTAAAACAAAACAAAAACAAACAGTGACAATCAAAGGTCAAGATATTCAGCAAATGGAATTTTCATTCGTTGCTGTGGCTATTCAAAATGAACTCGCCATTTTAGAAAACAGTTTGACAATTTCTTATAAAATTAAACATATATTCTTCTACATCCTAAGAATTCCATTCATTTACCCCACTGAAATGAAAACTTAAATATATACATACACTTCTAAGCAAATGCTTACAGTAGCTAATATATAATAGCTAAAAACTAGAAACAACCCAAATGTTTTTCACGTTGTGAAATAAACTACAATATATCCATTCGATAGGATAACACTAAGCAATAGAAATATATATTTCAGTGACACAAGCAAAAACACAGAAACTCAAGTGTAGTATGCTCAGAACAGGAGCCAGACTCAAAAGCTACATACATTATACATCACTTATATAATGTTTTGGAAACTGTATGGACAGAAAATGTCATCAGAGTCTGAGGGGAGTGGGAGGAACTTAATACTAAAGAGCATGAGGAAATTTCAGAAGGTGACAGAACTGTTCTGGTTCTCAATTTGGTGGTGGTGGTGGTTATAGGACTGTATGCATTTGCCAAAATTCAATACTGTATAGTAAAAAGGGCAAATTTTATTGTGCTTAATCATAAATTTCTTTTCTTAGTGGCAGAAAAAAGAATTAGGAAAAGATGAATGCCAGGGAGTTTAAGAGTTCCAGCCTGGGCAAATGTGAGGATGATGGTGTCATATCTGGAAAGGCAACACTACTCAGGCCTGGGCCTCGGGCCCAACCAAGCTCTAGTGGACGCACAGGAGTGTGCTCTGTCTTCGTTCTGTTCATTCCCCACCCTCTCTGTGGCTTTTTTTGGCTTGGCTGAACACATAGGATTCAGTCACTGGAAAAAGGCATTTAGGGAGTGGAAGACGGGCTCTCAGTAGGAGCCCTAATAAGGAAAAAATACCTCTCTAAGTCACAGGATCAAAGTTGGATAAAGGCTGAAAAGCTACCAAGCAAACCTCCTGTACCTGAATCATACCAGAAAGAGTGCTATTCAAACTTTTCTTAGAACAGCAAACAAACTAGGTAGGGTGGAGAGGAGCTACAGATGTTCACATTTAATCAGAGATTATTTTAAGAATATGGTTCTATTACTGACTCCCTTCAAAATGCACTGTCAAGAATTAACTGTCATCATTTTGAAGCAAAGTAAAGTCTAATAAGTAGCTCCTCTGAGTTTATTATGCTAAAAAATGCAAGTAATGTATATAACTTCTAACTCTGTTTGCTGACTGGTGGAAGAAAACAAAAAAAGTAAACATCAAAGTCATACTTTTCATTTTAAGGAGAAAAAGTGAGAAGAAAATTGTAGACATTATACATTTCTTGTCAAAAAAACTAACAAACATGCTGTAATGGAAATATTTAAATAGGACTCGGAATACCTAGATTCTAATCTCAACTCTGTAAGTAATTTAAACGTTAACTGGTTAACTATCAGTTATTCTTCATAGCCTTGTAATAAAATAGGAATAAGAACAGATAAAGTATGTAAAATTTATTACAGTAAAATGTAAAAGCAATTTGAAATTACTTAAAATATTATAAAAGAAAATCATTAACGTCATGACCTTGGCTAGCAAAATGGTATTTATTTAACCAAAACTGTACAATTAATCAAAATTTTCTGACACAAAAAGAAACTCCAGGGGAAGAATTTTCAAGATGTTTTGGTTTTGATACATATTAAGTGAGAACATGTTGTAACATTCCAACATATTCAGATACCTGGGAAGTTTTTTTTTTTTTTTTTTTTTTTTTGGGAATAGCCTGCAGGCCAGTGTGGTGGTTCATACCTGTAATCCCAGAATTTGGAAAGGTGAACCAGAAGGTTCACATGTTTATATATAGCCTCAGCAATTCAGTGAGGCCCCCTGCAACTTAGTGAGACCCTGTTTCAAAATAAAAAATAGGGCTGGGGTATAGTTCAGAGGTAGAATCCCTTGGATTCAATACTCCCTACTACAAGAAAAAAAAAAAAAAAAAAAAGAATAGCCTGCAATATGAAAAAAAATCTTTCTTTTTTTTTCCTTCAGTAATGGGGATGGAACCCAGGGGCATTCTACCTCTGAGCTACACCCCCAGCCCTATTTTTTTATTCTTTATTTTGAAACATGGTCTCACTGAGTTGCAAAGGGCCTCACTAAGTAGCTGAGGCTGTCCATGAACCGTGATCCTCCAGTCTCAGCCTCCCAAATGCTGGGATTACAAGCATGCACCACCACATCCGGCGTCTTTTTATCTTTAATGTATTAGCTTTATTGAAGTATGACTGATATATAAAAACCTATATATATTTAATGTATACAATTTCATGAGTTTGGACATATCCATACACCTGGATAATCAAATCAAGGTAAAAGTTTTCTTCTACTAGTCAGGAAGTGAGGGCTACCTATCACTTTCAAAAGTTTCCTATGTCCCTTGGCCTTTCTCCCTCTCTTTGTGTAGTTAGACTATTGAACATGAGACCTTCGCTGTTAACAAAACTTTGTCTATCTAACCTATGTTAACTGTAGGTACTATCCTATATAACATACCTACAATTTATTCAGCTTGTATAACTGTAACTTCATACCCACTGAACAAGTCATTTTCCCTTCGTCCATTTCTTGAATCATCATTCTATTTTTTTCTGAGTTTCACTATTTTAGATGCCTCAAATAAGAGAAATCATGCACAATTTGTTTTGTGAATGACTTACTTCACTAAGTATAGTGTCTTCTAGGCCCATCCATATTGTCAGAAATGACAGGATTTCCTTGATTTGAGAGAGAATGCCATTTCATTGTATGTATATACCACATTAAAGAATATATTTATAGTCGGGCATGGTGGCGCACGCTTGTAAACCCAGCATTTGGGAGGTAGAGATCGGAGGATCATGGTTCACAGACAGCCTCAGCTACTGAGTGAGGGTCTCGGCAACTTAGTGAGACTGTTTCCAAATGAAGTATAAAATAGGTCTGGGAGTATAGCCAAGAGGTAGAAAAACCCCTGGGTTCCACCCCTAGTACCACAAAAATAAATAAATAAATAATAAAAAATCTGGGTGTGGTGGCGCATGCTTGTAATCCTAGCATTCAAGAGGCTGAGACTGGAGGTTTGCAGACAGCTTCAGCTACTTAGTGAGGTTCTTTGCATCTCAGTGAGACCCTGTTTCAAAATAAAGAATAAAAAAGAGGACTGGGGGTGTTGCTCGGAGGTAGAATGCCCCTGGGTGCCATCCCCATTACCATAAAAAAAAACCCAAAACTAAAAAAGAATATATTTATATATCATATAATTATATATTGTATAATATATACCACATTAAAGACTATATTTATATACTGTATAATTGTATAATATATACCACATTAAAGAATATATATATATTATATATATAAAGAATATATATATATGAATTATATATATATATAATTTGTTCTTTTTTAAGAGCTAATGTAATTTCATTGTTATATATATTGTTATATATATTATATATATATATATTGTTATATATATTAAAGAATATATATATAAAGAATATATATATATCATTTGTTCTTTTTTAAGAGCTAATGTAATTTCATTGTTATATATAGTTATATATATATTATATATATATTGTTATATATATTAAAGAATATATATATATAAAAAGAATATATATATATATATCACATTTGTTCTTTTTTAAGAGCTAATGTAATTTCATTGTTATGTCTATAACACATTTTCTTTATGTGTCAATAAAAAGTTTGGGCTGTTTCCACTGTAGCTATTGTGAATAATGCTGGGAGAACATGGGAGCAGATTTCACTTTGAGATCCTGACTTCAATATATTCTTTTGTATATACACCCAGGTGTGAAACTGCTAGGTCATATGGTATTTCTACTTTTAATGTTTTGAGGAATTTTCGTTCTAATTTCCCTAGCAGCTACACCAATTTACATTTCCACCCATAAGGATTTAAAATTTTCCACATCATTACTAACATTTTTTGTTGTTGTTGTTACTGGGGATTGAACCTAGAGGCATCCTACCTCTAAGCTATGCTCCCAGCCCAATATTTTATTTCTTTATTTGGAAACAGGGTCTCACTAGGTTTCTGAAAGCCTCGCTATGTTGCTGAGGATGGCTTTGAACTTGTAATCCTCCTGTCTCAGCTAAGTACTGGGATTACATGTGTGTGCCACCATACTCAGCTTAACATTTTTTTTACAGTAGCCATCCTAAAAGGCATGAGATGTATCTCATTGTGGTTTTGATTTTTCATTTCCTTAATAATAGTGATATTCAGCACCTTTTCCTATATCCACTGGTCATCTGTATATCTTCTCTGGAGCCTGTCTATTCAAGTATTTTGCCCAAATTATAATCAGGTCATTGTGTTTACTAATTTTCCAATTGTAGGAGTTCCTCATATATTTTGGAAATTAACTCCTTACTAGATACATGGTTTACAAATATTTTCTCCCATTCTGTGGGTTGCTTTATCCATCTGTTATTTCCTTGGTTACATACAAGCTTTTCATTTGATATAGTCTTACTTGTCTATTTTTGCTTGTGCTTTTAAATATCAGATCCATGAACTCAACACCAACACCATGAAGCTTTGTTCCTGTTTCCTTTTAGAGTCTATATCTCAGGTCTTATGCTTAAGTCTTTAATCCACTTTGAGTTGATTTCTGTACATGGTATATGAGTGTGATTTCATTCTTTTGCATGTGGATACCCAATTTTCCCAGCACCATTTGTTGAAGACATTATCCTGTCCCCACTTCTTGGCACCTTTCTCAAAAATCAATGGACCACAAACGTGCAGGTTGATTTCTGTGCTCTCTTCTGGTTCTTTGGCTTACAAGTCTTTATGCCAGTGCCATGTTTTTTAAATTACTGCAGCTCTGTAGTAAATACTAAAATCAGGAAGTGTGATACCTCTATCTCTTCTTCTTTTTCCAGATTGCTTTGACTATTCTGTATCTTCTGTTGCTCTATATGAATTTTAGGATTTTTTCCTATTTCTGTAAGAATTGCTGTTTGGATTTTGATAGTAACATTACTCAGTCTATAGATTGCTTTGGGTAAGATGGACAATATTACGTCCTAAATCAAGAGTATGAGACATATTTCCATTTACTTAGATCTTTAATTTCTTTAATCAGTGTACCATAATTTTCAATGTGCAAACCTTTTACCTCCTTGGTTAAGTTACTCCTAAAAACTGATGCTATTATAAGGAGGTTGTTATCTTAATTTCTTTATCAAATAGCTTGTTAACATATATAAATGCTACTATTTTTGTATGTTGATTTTGTACCATGTGACTTTACTGAATTCCCTTTATTAGTTTTAGATATAAAATCTTCCTATCTTTCTTTTCTTTTCTTTTTGGAGCTGGGGAGTAGAAACTGAAGGCTTTCTACCTCAGAGCTATACCCTCAGCCTTTTTTTTATTTGGGTTTGGAACAGGATCTCACTAGGCTGCTGTGAGTCTTGTTAAGTTGTGGACACTGGCCTTAAACCTGTGATCCTCCTGTCTCAGCCTCCAAAGAACTGGGATTATAGTTCCGTGCCATCATGGCTGACCTTTTTTCTTATAAGAGATGTGAGTGACAGAGATCTGAGAATACAGACACTCACTCCTACTTCATTTCACTTATTTGAAGGAAGACAAAAAGGAAATCAAGTCATTTCTGCGTCAGGCCTATATTTATTTTATTACTTTTTATTTTTTGCAGCACTGGGGATGGAACCCAGGGGCATTCTATCTCTGAGCTACACCCCCAGCCCTATTTTTATTCTTTACTTTGAAACAGGGTCTCACTAAATTGCGGAGGGCCGCACTAAGTAGCTGCAGCTGTTAACAAACTATGATCCTCTTGTCTCAGCCTCCTGAGTACTGGGATTACAAGTGTGCGCCACCACGCCTGGCTGAGACAGGCCTGTATTTGATTATTTAATCCAGATTTCTCAAAATGCATGTACTCAAGTCGCATTCAAAGTCAAAACAGAATTTACCTGTATTACTCCATCCTGGCCTTTCACAAATTTCAATGAAAAAAATTGACCAAGTAGTGAATAGGTACTTTATATTCATCAGATTATTCCATTCTAAAAACTCCAAACTTATTTTCCTCTCCAATACAGAAAAACTAACACAACAAGGTCTGATACCCAACTACTCATCTTCCTCTTAAAACATTCAACCTTCAGGTATCCATATACCATACCAATCCTACCAACTCCAACAAACAGCAAATGATTTTCCTTTCAAAGGCAATAGTGGTAAATAAGTGTCAGGGGAAGGCCAAAATGGAATCATTATCCTATTGATAATTTTAGTATTAATTTTCATATTTATTCATTAGGAAGGTAGAATAGTTATCATTTCTTTCCTTTTTTTTGGTGTGTGGTACTGGGGATTGAACTCAGGAGCATTCTACCTCCGAGCTACACCCCCGGCCCAATTTTTTAAATTTTAAAACAAGGCCTCAGTAAATTGTAAGGGGCCTCACTAGGTTGCCGAGGCTGGCCTTGAACCTGCAATCCTCTTGCTCCAGCTTCTCAATTACTGGGATTATAAGTGTGTGTGTGTGTGTGTGTGTGTGTGTGTGTGTGTGTGTGTGTGTGTGACACCACACCTGGCTATTTCTTTACATTTCAAGAAATAAAAGGTCAGAGAAGTAATGTAATTTGCTGAAAGTTAAAAAAAGACTATCATAAGGCCGGGCGTGGTGGCGCACGCTTGTAATCCCCGCGCTTGGGAGGCAGAGACAGGAGGATCGCGCAGGTTCGAAGCCAGCCGCGCGCGCTGGCTTAGGAGACCCTGTTTCCAAATAAAAATGTAAAAATAGGTCTGGGAGTGTAGCCCGGAGGTAGAAGGGCTTCCAGGAACCCCAGTACCACCAAAAAAAAAAAAAAAAAAGACTATCATATAACAGAAGAGAGCTTTACAGTTTCCAAAGTGCTTTTTCACCAATCCATATAGGATTCACCAAGCAAGTATTCATTAAACAACTATCAAAATTCATTCTAGCCAACAACCATGAAGATAAATCATGCCCAGTATTCTAGAGGAAGAGCAAGGAGGCCTGTGTGGATGAAGCAGAGTGAGGGAGGTAAAGAGAAGCCAGGAGCTGAAGGTGAGGACATAAGGAGGACCTGGTAAGAACTTTGAGGCTTGGAGAGCCATGGGAGGTGTGTGTGGAGGGAGGAGTTTTAAGAACACCATTTTCTGACTTAGCTTGCACAAGGCATACACTGTCTACTTTGTTGAAAACTGACTGGAAGGGGAGGTCATCAGTGCATCAGCCCAGGGATACATGTATCTAACACTAAAGATGCTGGTGGCTTCAATAATGATGAAAGCTATGGCAATGGTGAGATGTGATCCTTTGCTTTATGATTTCTGAAGTCAACAGAATTTGCTAACACATTGGATACTGGATATGAGATAAGAACATCAAGGATGACTAAAGTTTTTGCTCTGAGCAGCTAGACAGAACCAAGATAATAGAGACTGTTTGTGGAGAACTAAAAGAAATAAAAGGAATTCAGTTTGGGATATGTCACCTAAAGATCTCAAATGGGCTCTTAAGTAGAACTAAAGTTTTACTTAAAAATAAAGGTTTTTCTGGGTGTGGTGGCACACCCTTGTAATCCCCACGCGTGGGAGGTGGAGACAGGAGGATTGCGCAGGTTCAAAGCTAGGTGCGCTGGCTTAAGAGACCTTGTTTCCAAATAAAAAGTATAAAATAGGTCTGGGAGTGTAGCCCAGAGGTAGAAGGGTTTCCAGGAACCCCAGTACCACCAAAAAAATAAATAAAAAATAAATAAAAAATTAAGGTCTTGCCCAAATGTAAATCTGACCATTTTAAGTATTAAGTAATGTTTAAAACCATGAAATTCAAATTGTTAGAACTGAAAAAGATCTGTTTAATACAGTAACAGTCAACCTCTTCACAGATGAAGATTAAGTAAGGGCTAAAGAAAGGTAGTGACACACATAAAGCAACTGTAACACAGCTGGAATTCTTTAGCTCTGAATTTCTTGAGAACATTTTACTGCTATCAAGTATAATAATTAAATAACTGTTCTTTGAGGTCTAAGAGAGCCGGAACTTTAAGAAAAGATTTTCAAATACTGTGATTGAATATGGAAACATTTTCTCCCCCTTTCTTAATAAGCATGATAGAGATAGTATGTGGCACATACGGCACTTCATAAATATTTGTTTAATAAGTGAACAAATCTTAAATTATTGGCCCAATCTTACTGTGAAACTATTTGAGTATCTACACCCCACTTGCCAATTAGGTTATATTTAATTAAATATTTTTACTTACCTGATATTTAAGCCAATGAAATTCGTCCAGGTGAAAATATAATCTCCACCAAAGACCATTCCAATATAAGTTATTAATATATTCTGAAAAGAAAAATAACAATATATTGTTACATAGGTTTAAACTGTTATTTTAGATGTACACATAAACCATCCATGCTATGACCCAAATACCTACACTTAAAGAATAAGAACAAAAACCCAAACTGAGTGTGGTGTGCACTAGGGCACTAATGGAATGGTGACATTCACCTGTTCCCAACTTATTTCTCCAGGAGTAAATGCTTTGGAAAACCCATACTGAAGAGTGCTAACATGACTGTCACACTTTCCCTGCCTTGTGGTATTGGTTGACAGATGGTATTTTACTCCCACTGGAGAGCTACTGACCTGAGGGGAGAGTAAAGAATGAAAGGCTGCTAACAAACATCTTTCCCTCTTCTTCTAAAAGGGAAAAAGGGGAGACTGGGGACTTTGCCAATGTCAAGAATGGTTTTAGAAGAATCTTCCTTGCTATCTTGAGTAACACAGAAAGTTATTCCAAAGTTTTATGCCAAAAAAATCACTTCTACCGGATATTCCCAGGTCCAAACATCTTTTGGCTCCATTTAATTATCCTTAGACAATAAAAGCAGAAAACAACTTTCCAAAGTTTAAGCTACCATTCAATTCTTTCCCGATTTCCCTTCTTTCATATTCATAAGGCATGCTTCTCTCTCTCTCTACTATTACAGCGTCCACAAACTATACATTCACAAACACCCTTGGTACCTGGGGGTCTCCTAAATCAGGCCTATGAGACAGTAAAGAAAGAACTCCAGCATTCTTTAAAGGCCAGGACAGGGGATGTAGCTCAATGATACAGTACTTGTCTAAAATGTAAAAGGTCCTGGGTGCAATCCAAAGCACCATAAAAACAAAAAGAGGCCAGGCGTGGTGGTGCACACTTGTAATCCCTGCACTTGGGAAGCGGAGACAGGAGGATCACGCAGGTTTGAAGCCAGCTGCGCTGGCTTAAGAGACCCTGTTTCCAAATAAAAATATAAAAAAAATAGGTCTGGGAGTGTAGCCCGGAGGTAGAAGGGTTTCCAGGAACCCCAGTACCACCAAAAAAAAAAAAAAAAAAAAAAAAAAAAAAGAGGATACAGAGGCCCAACACTTGCTGAGCAAAATCAGGAGTTAGAAACACTATAGATATATATTAGCATATCTTAAGCAAGGTTTACTATCAGGAAAAAGACACTAACCTCCTTCAGACAGAATCTACCAAGAAACACGAGTATCCTGTTTTCTCAAAACTAAGATGGCAATTCTCAAACTTTAGTACATCTGAGAATTATTGGAAACCTTGTCTAAAATCAAGATTTCCAGGTGCTACTCTACGGATTGTGATTTGGAATCGTAGGGGCATGACTGGAAATTTCCATTCTCAACCAGTTACACTGATGATTTCCCTACCACACCAAAATGAAATGAGAAATCAGACACAAGGGTTTTGGGGGCTGGAATCCTCAAGAACACAAGGAAGTTCCAAGTCCATTAGGAAAACATAAACTGAAAGGCTCATGACTAAAGGTTAAGGAAAGAAATCGGCAAGGGCTTGGGTGGACACGCCATCCTTCAACTGTAAGACGAAGCAGCAGAGAGGAGTACAAGCAATAGAGGCCATCC